>NC_136061.1:1947583702-1947986202 GCF_964261635.1 Lissotriton helveticus | reverse complement strand
TCATTGTCCAGGGAATTCCCACTGGGGTTGTACACCTGAGCTCCTGGCTGTTCTCCTCGAGTTAACGAGTGTGCCTGGGAACAAGATGGAATCCAGAGTTTGTTCAGACCCCACCAAGGTGTGGAGGGACTGGTAGGTGTGCTACTTTGCTGAGAGTCATCGGCTGGGACCACTATCCGACATGAAGAGGGAAGTAAGAGGGGAGGAGAGGAAGTTTTGGAGCGTGGTTCAGTTCAAGCAGAGGTCCTCCCTCCGGTTGCAGGCTCATGATGATGAATAAGGAGGCGAGGTCATAAACTCAGGAGGAATGTTAATCCACGACCAATCCAATTTCAGAAAGTGGGTATGCGGATCTGGAGCAGTTTTCGGCTTCCTTGGCCGGGTAAATGTGGCAGGTCGCTCTCTTCAAAAAGTCCTGGGCTTGTTGGAGAGTATTGAAGATGTGCTGCTTTTCTTGTAAGGATATACAGAACCTAGCCGGATACAACATGGCATAGGGAATGTTAGCCTGCTGCAGCTTGCGTTTCACTGGGACATATTTCTTACGGGCCTCCTGTATCACCATTGTAAAGGAAGGGTATATAGATTTGGAGTTACCTTCATAGACTAGATTGAGCTTTTCTCTTGCCAGACGCAGGACGGTGTGGCGGCCCCGATAATTGAAGAGGCGAGCGATAATGAGTCTAAGACTGGATCTCGGAGAAAGTCTAGCAGTCAGTGAGCGATGTGCTCTCTCCACTACCTGTTGTTTGTAAAGGGATGAGGCCTCAAACAGTTCCACCAGCATGCTCTACACGTAGTCTTCCATGCGCCCGGTAGCTGTAGATTCGGGAACTCCAAGGATGCGGATGTTGTTCCTGCGCGAACGCGCCTCCAAATCCTCATTTTTTGCCGAAATAACTTTCATAAGGCGTTCCATGCTTTGCATTCACTCCCCCCTTTATTGAGGACTCATCCGCCAGGTGTGAATTCTATGCTCTGTCTCACTGATACACCCATTAAGTTTCGCTAGGCATTGCATGATGAAGTCCATTCGCATGCTCATGGAGTCCATGTTGACCTCAATAGACGTGAGGCTTTGTAGCCTGATAAGTAACAGGGACCGCATATCTGTGTCTTCTGGCTGCAATGTTGATTGGTGTCCCTCTGCCGTGCTTGTTTCCTATATCTCTGTCTGGGGCACGTGCAGACTTTCAGGGTTCAAAAAGCAGTTTAGCCTGTTTGCCCTCCATCCTGCCCATTGCCACCTTTTTGTCCCAGCAGCAACAGAGGATCCAGCCCCAGCGAACCCAGGCTGGAGAGGTAGGGGGGCTACGAGGCAGGAGGAGGGTACAGGGCGACAGGGTAGATAGATCTACGCAGTTCACAAATCTTGTAGGGACTTCTTGGGGGGCGTCTCGCATCACTATTTTAGTAACAACTCTAATGCTACCCCCCGTTGCAGGCAGAACTGAATGGCGGCTCCAATATCCCCTGTTACAGACTCACCCAAGATGACGCCGGGAATGCAGCTCTCATTTCCTATGGATCTGGAATAGGGTAGGCAGGTGGTGCCCGCAGCCGTGCAGCAACCACAGCAGCCCGACGCCTGCCCCCGGGAGCATCCCAATGCAATGAGGCGCAGCAGTAGTTGCACTCTGCCGTCAACAGCAGCGTATGAAGTGTCTACGGCCAACGCACTCAGGCCCCCCAGTGGGGGCAGCACGGCCCGGTCCTTGCGCAGCTCCGCTCCAAACGTCTCCAGGCCTCACCTCCCAATCGTTTGCGGAGTCGTTGCTCCGGCAGCCATTGTGGCCCCAGAACCACTTGGCACGGTGGCAGGCTGGGCCAGGTGGGTCCCAATGGACACCGGGTGCATTCCACCTCCAGCGGCGGGTCCCACAGGTACAGCACCTCCTTGCCTTTCTCAGGAAATCATAGGCAGGCAACCATCTTGCAAGGCCTCTCTGCTGCTGGTATCTCCTTACCACCAGTATCTAGGCAGTCCCGCTGCTTTGGCTCAGCAGCGGAGCACTTCAGGCTTAGCTAGGGAGTTATTTTAGGCAGCAATCGTCTCTAAGATGATAATTCAGTGCAGCAGGAGCCTCACTCGAGGGCGGCCATCTTACTTACCGGTTCTATGTCCCTTCTTTCCCCAGCTAGCAAGATGTTATTTATGCATGTTAACGCTTACCACTGACGTGTAGAAATCAGAATATTATAATTTCGAATCCCAAGTACCTTCCAAGGCAGACAGGCACTTCTGTCCTTCGGAGTAGTATTACATTGGGTAATAGTGACATCTGTTATTTTATAGAAGTTAGAAATGGTAGGATTGTGGCATGAAGCAGTATATAAATCATGTTATTAAAATTCCACAGAAATGAAGATAGAAAAACACACATCTTAAGCAAAGCGGGCACATCAACACTGGTTTAGACACAGCACATACAATCGGATAGTGAACACGTTTTATAAACGCAGACTGGTAGTCCTTCACATGCACATAGTAACCAAAACACTAAACTCTATCCATCACTCTCTCAAGGCTTTAGTGGATAATAGCAAAACACCCCACCCCCATTTCCTGCAGTAACTCTCCCTTGGAATAAAGCATAACCAGCAGCCAGCAGCCTGCATACCTGATAACAAACAAGGCCAAGAGGCAATGGAAATAGTGAATGCTGTTCTGTACAAGAAATACATACAATAATGTACTATACACTATGTACAGGTTGGGGATTGCTTCCAGAGCACATACACACTGCATGTGGTAGTAGTGCTACTCGTGTCCAGAAATCATGATGTTTGTTCTACTGCATGCACAAAAAATTGACAGAGGCAAATACCAGGGGTACAGTGAAACAATCAAATCGAGACATACAAGGACTGGATACATGAAGTACTATGTAACATCAAGTTGGGTGCAAAATATCCGATAAGGACTAGAGTTTAGTAAACATAGTGGATGGGGCTAGAAGCAGACTGATTTGTCCAGAGTGCAGGGAGATGGATAAGTAATTTGAGTGAGAGTAGTTAAATCAGAAGCTGACCCCCATAACAGATACCCCGGATGGATACGAAGAGATAAAAAACACCAAATTGTGAAGACCATGATGTGTACACACATTACAACAGAAGAGTACCAGAGGGTCTGGAAAAAAGGTACATTTACAGTGTGCGGAAAACAAGCAAACAACAAAAGACCCCTAAGCTGACCTATAAAGCATAGTATTCAATGACAGCCCGATAGATGGTCAGAGATACCCATCAGTCACCACTCGGAACCGCCCTTCATCATTTGGGATTTTTCAAAACCATCTATACAGATATGTTTTCTTCAGACAGAAAGAGACTAAGATGTAAAAAATCTCTTCCACTGAACAAACGATAGTATGGTATACCACTCCTCGAGACTGGTGAGTGGTCAAGTGTGGTGTGACTGGGGGAGTGCAGTGCATCATCCGAATAAAGATTGTTCTATGCTCCCTCATCCAATTTTAAACACTCCTTCTTATTTTCATTTTTTCACATAAAAGTTTTTTCTGCACTGCACTCCCCCAGTCACACCACACTTGACCACTCACCAGTCTCGAGGAGTGGTATACCATACTATCGTTTGTTCAGTGGAAGAGATTTTTTACATCTTAGTCTCTTTCTGTCTGAAGAAAACATATGTGTATAGATGGTTTTGAAAAATCCCAAACGATGAAGGGCGGTTCAGAGTGGTGACTGATGGGTATCTCTGACCATCTATCGGGTTGTCATTGAATACTATGCTTTATAGGTCAGCTTAGGGTGTTTTCCGCACACTGTAAATCTACCTTTTTTCCAGACCCTCAGGTACTCTTCTGTTGTTTTGTATCTGTGGGGACTGTCCCAGTGACTGGTCTTTAACTATTCCCCCGGGTCCTACCCTACCGTAGTGTTTTTGTTGTCTCTTGTGCAGTCGCTCGGCTGCGGACCCTGTGTATATGCGACACTACTATATTGTGTACGCGGTTTGCCACTAATGGTGGTTAAGCCCTCTGCTCTTTTACCTTTGTGTACTACACCTTCATTTTATTTCCCCTTTCCTTTTTCACCTGAACCATGGCTGAGAATCATGGACTATCTTTCACTGATGATTTACTAGCAGCACTCGCAGAACATCCTGATCTGGTTGAAACTACACCTACTATTATCTCCATTAATGAGGACGAATGGGGTAAACTATTGGGCCTTAAAAAAAATCACAGACCCGAACAGCACTACACGGCACAATAATGGCTCAGTATTTACGCAACGATTGCGGTCCTACTGGCCTTATAGTGACGAATGCCCCATGATTGTTCCTCACAGATAAAGAATTTCTGAAGAACTGGGCAATGATTGCATGGCGGTGTACCAGAGACTGGTTGATCTTAATTATCCAGACCGCTAAACGTATAGCAGATACTAAACTTATCGAAATACAGGTCACGCAGTCCAAAATTAGAACCACCCTCTCTTCCAAAGCCTTCCAAAAAAATCTGGATGACACCAACAAAAACAATAGGGAATACAAGGAGTACACACTGTCTGTAAAAATAGAAAAATTCAGAAAAGACCTGGATAAATTCAAATTCGAAAAGGTATATCCTTATTCCAGTGATTCCTACGTCCCTCCTGACTTTAATACTAACAGCGGCAAGACAGGCTCCACATACGGAACATCAAGTTCTGATGATAACACCTCCGGCAGTGACACTGGTAGCAGTAACCTGAACACACGAGGGCGAGGGCGTGGAAAAAGGAATCAGAGGAATGGTTGGATAGGAAACCAACAAAACCAACAACAACAATGGTGGCCACCAAATCCGTGGCAATTTGGAGGAGTACCCCCCTTCTTTCCTCCCCAGCAACCAGGCCTTTTTCAACAATCTATGGGCCCATGCATGCCCAACTTCCAAGCCAATTTTCAACCAGGAGTTCAAGGCAACTTTCCGGGCCAGCCTTTTTTAGGATTTGGCCGGGGCAGGTCCCGAGGGAGAAGAAGGACAGACTCAACTCCAGGTCCTCTACAGCCCTCCGTCCACCTCGACGGGGACGAGGAATTTGAGGAGCAACTCTGCCAAGACCAAGGAACCAGCGCAGAGCAGTGTGGGTCCGGAATAGTAATCAATTTAAGCAGACACGTCCTGACTCCAATAGAGGACAAGGTCCTTAATAAGGGTCTCTGTTTCGTCCCCACCCATCGGAATGACCATTTCGAGACTCGTCTCGAGCTTGCGAATTTCCTCAGGAAGATCAGACTGCACTTCTTCTTCGCGGACAAGGAAACACCACCACAAGATGATAGAGACACCAACACTGGGTTGAAGTGCAAGTCCACTTTCACGCCACCCACCCATTTGATGCCACCACAGGTTCTAGCCTTTGAACAGGCGATTGAAAAAGAAGTAGAGAGTCTGTTCTTCGAAAACAATAAGGTTTTTTACAACCTACCCAAAGCAGAACATCTGGCACTCAAATCCTTAACAGCTAACAAATAACTCACCATCAAACCGGCTGATAAGGGCGGATCTATTGTTCTACTTGACACTGATGTCTATCGCTCTGAATGTTTGCGACAGCTTAACAACAGGAATGCGTACCGTCTCCTTGAACAAGACCCGACTGAAGAATTAAAACGGACGATCCGGACGATGATTGAAGAGGCTTCATCGGAGGGCTGGATTACTCAAGCTGAAGCCGCCTTCCTATACACCGAACACCCGAAGATGCCCTATTTTTATGCCTTGCCCAAGGTCCATAAAAAACAGAGGCCACCTCCCGGCCGTCCAATTATCTCTGGCATAGGGTCGGCTTTAGAACCACGGTCTACGTTCGTGGACCATTGTTTGCGACCCATGGTACAAGAAATGCCCACGTACCTTAAGGACACCACGGACGTGTTACGTCTGTTGCCCGACATTGAATTCGATATAACCACGGACCTCCTAATCTCTTTCGATGTCGAGGCGCTCTATACCTCCATCCCTCAGGACGAGACCTTAGAAGTTATCCATTCTTTGTTGGACTCCAAGGATCTGGACAGCATAACACCGGTCCATTTCATCATGGCTTGTGCCACCTTGGCCATGAAGCAGAATTTCTTTAGATTCCAGGATGACATTTATTTGCAGGTGTCTGACACTAGTATGGGGAGCGTTTACGCCCCCAGTCTAGCGAATCTATATGTTCATTCCTTTGAGCAGCAACATATCTTCAGTGACAACAATCCCTACATCGATAATTTGAAAACCTGGAAAAGGTACATTGATGATGTGCTGGTGATTTGGCGAGGCACAAGTGAGAGCTGTCTTGAGTTCCTTGAATGGCTGAATACCAGGAATTCCTTTCTCAAATTCACCATCGAGATAGGGGGCCACAACCTTGCTTTCCTTGATTTGTTAATTGTGGCCAAACCTGATGGCCTACAATCCGAACTATATAGAAAACCGACCTCAAGGAACTCACTCCTGTTGTTTGACAGTCACCACCCCAGATCCTTAAGGGAGAATCTCCCCTTCGGACAATTTTTGCGGGTTCAAAGGAACTGTTCCACTACTGCAGCCTATAAAGAACATTCTAGTACTCTGTGTAATCAGCTTATTACACACAAGTATCCACCTAAACTGGTACGACAATCAATGAAACGGGCCATGAATAACAATCGTTCCGCTTTACTGGAACCATCTACACCTAAAGCTCCAATGGAGAGACTCACATTTGTACAGACGCTTGGGACCCTCTCCAACAAAATCCAGAAATCGGTCAGAAAACACTGGCCAATCCTCAACTCTGGACATCTGACCCTCCAACATCCATTGTTTTCATTCAAGAGAGGTCCAAACTTGAGAGATAGGTTGGTGCACACAAGACCCCTTGAAGAACAACCTAGGGCTCTGGGGTCGCTATGGGACCTCCCTCCTGTCACAGGACATCACCCTTGTGGTGCATGTCATGCATGCCCACAAACTAGAAAAACGACTGAGGTCGATATCGGGACATCGAGGCCTTGGAAACAAATCAAATTCACTAACTGTAATAGTGAACGACTAGTCTATCTCATCACGTGCCCATGTGGATACAAGTATGTGGGGATGACCACACGCAAAATACGCATCGGGATATCTGAACACAAGAGTACCATCCGGTGCAAAAGGCAGGCAACTAAACTCACTATACACTTCCTAGAAGCTAATCATCCCTCTACTTCATTCCAATGGACAGTGCTAGAACAACCCTTCATTCCTTCCCACACTGCGGATGTAGCGAAATTTCTCCTTTTGAAGGAACAGAAATGGGTCCTAAAGCTTGACACTCATCGCAATGGGCTCAACGACGAAATTCCATGGTCTACTCTGTAAGCAGACTAACAACTACTATTTCACTCCCAACACCAGCCCGGTCATTAACATCATCTGCTATCCTACCCTTTTTGAAAGGTTTTGAAAGGGTTATACAACTCTACAGCCCTATCAATAATATCACTTGTTATCCAACCCCTCATTGATGGTTTTGAGAGGACAATACAACTATTCAGATGTATTTTATATAAACACTACTTATTACTCTATACCGGATACGGCTGTATCTGATCACACCCTGCCGATCCGCTTTTTGCGATGATGCGGCTTTTACATTTGTGGGTTTACCTCGCTCCCGTTATTGTGGCTAGGAGGAGCATTGGAGTGACACGATCCAATGTTTAAAGGTGCTCTAGCCTGCGATCATTCCGTATGCTTTACAGCCTTAGAAGCGGGCGTGATAAATCCGAAGCGATCGGCTAGGTAATATGTATACAATCTTCGGTTACCAAGGTAACGCACCACCACCAATGACCAGCGTTGTAACACCCTCGCTCGGCAACGAGCCAATAACAGAGCGCCATGAGCCTGTCACGTGATTCCTTTTCCCAATCAGGATTCACCTTTTAACGAGATACGAACCGACCCTCCGGTGCCTCCCCAGTCGGTTCAGACGCCGGCCACGTAGTACCGAGGGTTAGGTAAGATTGCTACGATTACATACGGCAGCAAATAAGACGTTAAGTGATAGTTCTCAGGCTAACTACTAGTGTGTAGAGTGCTATTGATACACGGGCTAACTACCAGTGTGCATTTTGCAATTGAGACACGGACCACACATCCAGGGGTAACTCTGTAACGCTAAACTTGTACCCTTCTTCGAGAGGTTTACAATACCGATGCATAGTTGGGTTGTACGATCCTTCATATCCCGTATTTTTAATTTCCCTGTACGTACTCAGTCAATTGAAGGCTTTTATTATGTGGGTTAATGTACACTTTAGAAAAACATGTTTACGTTTTTTACGTGTTTTATAGAGCGGTGCTTCACTCTACTCCTGAGCTACTGCCAGGTGGGGTGAGGTCTTCACTTCTTACAAGCTATGGTAAGATGCACTTTCATATATTTGGCATATAATTGATATATCCTGATATGGCAAACCAACTCAGCCTAAGGCCTACATTTATTAGGCCTAGCTTTTATGTGTAGTTTTTGTGTGTGTAGTCAGTCTGTCTGACATTTGACCCTTTTTTGTTCTGACCTTTTCAGTGAACGACATAAGCTGTAAGCAAAAGACAAGACGTTTCACCTGGAGACTGCAGGTGATCTGTGTACTTGTCTATGAAATTTGTGTCTTAGTTGTCACTTATTATTTCTTTTACATATGCAGTAGCGTTTATTTGTTGTAAGGTCCTGAAGAAAGCAAGGACAACTATGTCCACTCATTGCTGAAACATGTCGACCTGGTTCCACTTCTAGACAGTGTATTTCTCAAACTGTCTTAACAATTTTTAATATTGGCAGAGTGAGCATCATCCGAATAAAGATTGTTCTATGCTCCCTCATCCAATTTTAAACACTCCTTCTTATTTTCATTTTTTCACACAAAAGTTTTTTCTGCACTGCACTCCCCCAGTCACACCACACTTGACCACTCACCAGTCTCGAGGAGTGGTATACCATACTATCGTTTGTTCAGTGGAAGATATTTTTTACATCTTAGTCTCTTTCTGTCTGAAGAAAACATATCTGTATAGATGGTTTTGAAAAATCCCAAATGATGATGGGCGGTTCCGAGTGGTGACTGATGGGTATCTCTGACCATCTATCGGGTTGTCATTGAATACTATGCTTTATAGGTCAGCTTAGGGGTCTTTTGTTGTTTGCCTGTTTTCCGCACACTGTAAATCTACCTTTTTTCCAGACCCTCTGGTACTCTTCTGTTGTTTTGTATCTGTGGGGACTGTCCCAGAGACTGGTCTTTAACTATTCCCCCGGGTCCTACCCTACCGTAGTGTTTTTGTTGTGTACACACATTAGCCTGTAAAGAGTACGAGATCTGTCTACTATTCAGTGACCTGTTTATGCTCCGAAAAGAATAACCAAATACATTTGCTGACTCTTGATTTGTTGGAGATTACAGTTAACACTCCCAACAGAGTACTTTACAAGGATAATCAACGAGACAGTTAACATTCATGGAAGGTTGCAGAGCCTGCCTCACTTACGGAGCACCACCATAATGGAAAACCCTCCCCTTATATGCAGCCTAGAAACCATCTGCTTAGAAATAAACTCACAGTCAAGGACATCGGTCTTATCTGACGAACTGTAACAAATTGGAGAAGGCTGTGTCGCTTGAGGTGTATTTACTTCCTTCCTCTTGGCCTCCACCCCTACCTCATGCCGAATCCGAGCTGGATAACGTCAACATACATTGGAAATGTAACACCTTGCTATTTCAGAAAATCATCTTCTGAGGAAACATAGATGTTAAACGAGAATGTGAAGGTCGATCCTTGTAGAACCATGCAGCTTAGAAATGTTTTTTTCGGACTAGAAGTTGACCCTTTTTATTGAAACTTCTTTATCAATACAGTGTCAAATATGGAATAACCTTGTATTCCTCTGAACCTTGGTACATAAATAGCAGTATAGCAGTGGTTCCTACGGATGATGTTATAAATGACTTTGTCAACATTCAGGAGAAGACAAAAGGTACTCCTGTGGTCAAATCCCAATAAATGCTCGTAACGCACGGAAATTAGAGCAATAAACATATTTATCGCATGATGTAATCCCAAAAATGTATTTGTGGAATAAAGGTCAAGTGGCTGCAATGGATCAATGCTCAAAGGCCCTCATGCTAAGTGCAAAATATTGACCACTAACAGACCACCATGTCAAGTCACACATGTTTGTAGCAGACTGCTCATGTATCATGTGGATGTGCAAGCTCGTGGTTCTTTTGCACCGAGCAGCGGTTAAGCTCAGTAACACTTACATGCAGTGCTGAACGCAGACATAATTCAGGAAGTCGTGGTCCGTCACAGCAGCTTTTGGGTACAAATACCAAAAGGTAGGCACCCAGAAGTTGGCCTGGGAAGCGGCCACTAACCTCCTGTCTTAGCAGACCTGGTTCTCAGACTCTTCACAACAGAGATCAGGGTCACTCAGCTTAGTTTCTGGAATATACAAAGCAGATTCTCTACATGCTTGGCTGTCTAGCTCCTCTCTCTCTTCTTTCAGGTTATAGTAGCAGAGTCTTTCCTCAGTCCTTGGGTTATTGTCCTTACCACTCTTCAAGCCGACCTATGGTCTTGGTCCAGCAAGTATCAAAAACAAAACAGGGAGTTCCCCCTTAATCCTATCTGGGATGGGGTTTTACAGGATTGCAACAACGAGAAGTCCCACCTAGTATCTGCTATGTGGCAGCGTATGAGTAAAGAGACCTTGTGTCTCAGAGTTTATAATAATTATCACAGGAACCATTAAGTCATACTAGAGGCAGTACAATACAATATCAGTACATACACATATATATTTCGTGAGGGGAGTTCTATGTCAAACAAATATGACCAAATGTCAGTTTTTTGTAAAAATTGTGTTGCTTTTATTTATTAAAAACATAAGAGGGATAACCTCAATTAGAGAAAAAAAAATACAATATACACTGTTACAGAATGAGTAAAAACATGTTAAAATTTCATAATAACATCATAGAAAAACCAAAAAAAGTCGACGCGCCGTTTCGGTTCTTGCATGAAGATATGACACCTTCTTCAGGACGGTTAATCTATTGGAAAAATATTTATACACATTTAATACATAGACTCCTCTTAGACCTCACATAATTACAAAATACATCAATACTTAGATATAGTGCAACTAGTACATTATCTGCTAATTCCAAAAGGTATATTCATCTTTACTCTCTACAGACAACACTCAAATTTAGAGTTCTGTAAATGATATCGACTACACATTTTAATGCTTTTCTGTGATGTGTAAGTATCAATCCATTCTTCAAGTACCAATGCATGGAACAGGAGTGGGCTATTGACATACCTTGTTAAAAAACAAATGTTGTTCAAGTAAGAGATCACTCCGTTTGGTTTCAGGGAAAGTGCTCTTATGGCTTCCACTTTATATGAATAAAAATGGCACCTAGATTGAGACAATATGTACACTTAATAATCTTTGCCACATCCTCCAAAGTGATAGTGCTCACGTATAGTTTTGTCTTTCAATAATACTATCTCATACCTGTTGTTAAAAATCAGGGATTGTGATGAAGCTGTATGGAGAATGGCCACCGTATCTTTTTCTTATTGATTAAAAAGTTTCCCAGTGAGATTACCTGAACAGAAATACACGCCTTTATTCAAGAAACTTTAACATCGGTTGTCTCCATGAATACCAAAAGTTATTTTTATAAAGATTTTTACCTCATTAGTCACCGTATTTAAATCATGGGGACTTCTATCTTCAGAGGGTCGGCAAGTAGTATTGTATCCTTTTACTTTTCCGCCTGGAATTGTCTTTTATAATTAGCAGTATTCTGTCCAGAGGGGGAAATGTGGCAAAAGAAGACATTCGGGTTAGCTCCCTCTCTGTGTCTTGTAGTCATTTTGTCAGCTTATTTTAACATTTCGTTAGCGGATTATAAGGATTACCCCTAACTGTTTTTAATGAGGCATCACACTGATCTATAAGTGTGTGTATGCACCGGAGCTTAATATTAGGCGTGTATTTCTGTTCAGGTAATCTCACTGGGAAACTGTACATATTGTCTCAATCTAGGTGCCATTTTTATTCATATAAAGTGGAAGCCATAAGAGCACTTTCCCTGAAACCAAACGGAGTGATCTCTTACTTGAACAACATTTGTTTTTTAACAAGGTATGTCAATAGCCCACTCCTGTTCCATGCATTGGTACTTGAAGAATGGATTGATACTTACACATCACAGAAAAGCATTAAAATGTGTAGTCGATATCATTTACAGAACTCTAAATTTGAGTGTTGTCTGTAGAGAGTAAAGATGAGTATACCTTTTGGAATTAGCAGATAATGTACTAGTTGCACTATATCTAAGTATTGATGTATTTTGTAATTATGTGAGGTCTAAGAGGAGTCTATGTATTAAATGTGTATAAATATTTTCCAATAGATTAACCGTCCTGAAGAAGGTGTCATATCTTCATGCAAGCACCGAAACGCCGCGTCGACTTTTTTTGGTTTTTCTATGATGTTATTATGAAATTTTAACATGTTTTTACTCATTCTGTAACAGTGTATATTGTATTTTTTTTCTCTAATTGAGGTTATCCCTCTTATGTTTTTAATAAATAAAAGCAACACAATTTTTACAAAAAACTCACATTTGGTCATATTTGTTTGACATAGAACTCCCCTCACGAAATATATATGTGTATGTACTGATATTGTATTGTACTGCCTCTAGTATGACTTAATGGTTCCTGTGATAATTATTATAAACTCTGAGACACAAGGTCTCTTTACTCATACGCTGCCACATAGCAGATACTAGGTGGGACTTCTCGTTGTTGCAATCCTTGGTCCAGCAAGCACAAGTAATCATCTCCATTGAAAGATGTAGGACAGAGCCTAGAAATGGCAATGGATTTTACAGAACAGAGATCGGGAATCAGTGGAGCATCAGAATGGGGGTGAGGCAGGGAAAAAGCAAACACTACTCAACCCAATAAAGCCCCTACAAACTTAGGGGTTGCATACTCCCAGATGCGACCCCCAACTTGGTTAACCCACCTCGTATCCAAAAAGTGTCATGCACACCATATACAGTCCGAGATGCCCAATAATGACATATACAGATTTCATATTTGCCATGGAGGTGGGGGAGGGGGTAGGGGCAGGGAGGGGCGTGGTGGTTACAAAGGCCAGTAACTCACTTATCTAATTAGATATCAAGTTGTATAGATCACTTGTCAGGAGACTTGTGGAACTGGTCTCCTGCATAAGAAAATAAACCTGGTCAGCCATAATATAATAAAGAGCAGGTTGCCTTAGAGACACAGCACTTTCGACCTTACATTATAGATTCCCTTCTAAACCATAGCAAGGTTCGGAGGTACAATGTTTTCCTGTAGTTCAAGGTTAAGTTGTGGTTTATCCTAACTGTGGAGAGAGCCATATAGTTTAGTGGAACTCGAGTAGCCTTCCAACAGTGAACAATTGGATGAAAGGAAAGTGTCCGACGATGGGGGAACTTGGAGGCAGTGCGATGGGCTTGATGGATACTGGGTAATTTTGGAAAAGACTGCAAATAAACCTAGATTTCCAAATCTAAATATACTTTGTGTTATGTAAAACTGCCACTGCTCCCTCCTCTATATGAAGGATGATTCATTAATGTGGTGGAAGAGTAGTTGTGACTGGGTGCGTGTTTAGGAGGAATCACTGCTGTACATATTTTATCTCTTCGTCCACTTTCGTACAGACAGTACAACAAACTGCGAAACCTGCTGCGGGATCCCCGGCATGACTGCATTCTGTTCGCCAATGAATTTCAGAGGTACTCTTACCTCCCCAGAGAGAAAGATGAACCTACAGAAAAATGGCAGACCAGGTATGTAGGATCTTCTCTAGTTAATTGCTTAGACCTTCTGTGAAAGTCTCAGTGAGCTAAGCCAAGTACTGCATCTGTTGTGTTTTGTCCTTAAACATTATACTTTTTTAGTTGAAATAGTGCCCTAAATTTCGAAAAGGCATGTTATCCTTGGATATTGTCTTTACTTGTGTTAATCCCCAAACCACCAATTTAGTCGAGTGGGGTTTTGTGTACAAAAATGCAAATTGTGTACAAATGTTATCCACAGCCTCTGTATATTATGTGGGCATTTTTCTGCTCTCCAAAACTAAACTGTTCTGTGTTTTATTGCGAGAATAATTATTTTCAGTCCTGTTTAGGGAGGAGGTGTGGAGGGAAGGAAGAAAATCTAGTTTAATAGGTAAATGACTATTCTATGTTTAGGTGTTAGAGGATAGAGATGAAATGGTATATTGCTCTTTCTATCTTTGTGACTGTTTGCTTGACCATTAGTATATTGGGAAGATAGTGTTTTGTTTTGGTTCATCTCTAAATTCAATCTGCTGCTGTTGCAGGTGCATCTACAATGCATCAGCATGGTACTACCATCACTGTTTGGAGCAGGTACCGATTGTCATGGTAACTGAAGATGAGGAGGCCATCCAGCAGTACGGGAGTGAAACAGGAGGCGTATTTGTCGTTTTGTTCAAAGTAAGACATTAGACTCAACGAGTAAAAAGTTAACCAGCATCTTGCGTGTGATTGCACCAGATAGAAGTTGAGTGTGTAAAAAGGATTATGGGGAAAGGGAGTAATCCTCTGTTGTATGTTTATGGATATTCTAGTATTTGACTTGGATGAAAATCTTGGTAGGCATAGTTTGATGAGGCTGTGACATGTTGGTCTCACTGAGTCCTGCTATGCCTAAAACAAAAAGCATTTTTCATTCCACGTACACCAATGCATAGAAATTACTGACAGGTACGGTGTTTTAGGCCCTTGTCATTTCTCTCCTCCCTGCATGTTGTAGCTCTGTATATCCTACTTAGACCCCAATTTCAATTTTGGGGTAAAATTATGAACCTAGCAGAGTTTTTTTCCTCTGTGTAACTACCAGGTGCGGTAAACAATACATGCAGGAAATGTATCCAAGGTCAATTTGGGTGGGTCTAATCCTCCACAATCTACAGGGCACTATGTCTGATAATTACTGACGTGACATAGAATTTGATGAAATTCTGCATGTAAGCCTCCGTTTCGAGTTAACACCTGAATAAGAGGTAAGCTTGCTTAAGGGCGACTTATAAATATTTAGAAGGAGACCTTTAGGCCTGTCAAAAGTGGTAGTTTTGATGGGGCGAATTTGTAGTTTAAACCTGCATAGCCAGACTACTTGAGGCAGGCCTGAAGTAATGGTTGCATTGTCATTGCAATGGGTGGCAAAATTAGTGCTGCAACCTACTGGTGAGATTGAACTTATAGGCCCTCTGTACACTACGGGCACCATACACTAGGGACTTAGAGGTAAGTTAAATATGTCAAATAGGGATATGCCAATTTCATCATGTTGAAAGGGGGAGTACAGGCCTGTTACCACTGGTTATCAACCTGCAAAAACAGTCAAGAAAAATATCTGGGGATACACCATGCTAAAGATGGTCATTTCCAACACTGGTTATCTAGGATGGTGCTTATTGTATTTGGTACTCACTGTGCAGATACCCAAAACAACTATTTTTTTTATATGACCTTTAACGAAGAACCGACTGTGAATACGTGCACTGAGGTTTTTGCCATAGCGATTAAAGCAACAAGGTTTCAAAGCACCCCTCTCCCACCCCAACCGATTGGACACTCCGAAATGAAAGAGTTCCCTATAAAGTATCTCAAAGGGATGGGCCCATTATCCTATAACTCAAACATTAAAGCACAGGCACCTTTAGAGTGTATCATATTCAGTTTGTTAGTTTAAGGCCTCTGCAGGAATAATGGTCTCATACCTAGACTGAATAAACTGTGTTTTTGTTATTACCGCCAGAGTTATTTGGAGAATTTCCTACCAGATGTGGTGTCTGCTCAAGAACTTTACGATTCCATCAGGCAGGCAAAGCAAGAACGAGGATGCGAGACCCAGGACAACCATGGGAAAGAATATTCCGAGCATCTTCCCTTGCAGGTGCTGGAGGCTGGCATCAAGTCTGGGAGATATATACAGGTGAGTTATGAAAAATCAGCAGAGGGTAGAAAAATCTGACTAAGCATGCATGAACTCTCAGGTGCAGATATTAGAAAAGGACAACAGCAATGATGGACCAAGTTCAATAAAAAAAGTGTGATGTCTCCAACAGTTCTGAATCTTCTGCCAAACAATTTCCACCCAGATATGCATTCTAAGGGGAGTAGATGGTTTCCGCACACCAGCTTGGAAATAAATTACACAATTCACATCAAATATACAGGAGTGGAAAATGTGAATCACCAGTTAAAAAAGAGAGGGGCTGATTATTTCAGAGAAGTCACATTTTTCATAAATGAAATTCACTGCAGTTATCGCAACCTATGAGAACATGCCCAAGAATTAAGGATACACTCTTGGTCAGACTAGCTGACTGGAAAAAGCATCAGATCTGGCGCAAAGGTTCAAGGTAGAGGAATCCAAAGAGAGTGGAAAGTTCTTCAAATGCCTGTCTTACATGTTTATAAGATGGGTTCGTGCATCGGTAAAGCCATGGTTGCGGCTTAGTCCTTGTAAAATGGGCTGTTTGGAGCAGGTACTATAGAATGGCTGAATGTTTTCCACTTCACTCAGATTGGCTTTCCCCAGTAAGCCATCAGAACCTTTCCATCCATTCCTCTAAATTACATGGGTCTAAATTTCTTCTCCATGTAATCTGCATAACGTAAAGAATATGTAGCCATTAACAATGCAGACTGGTTGTATATATTTGTAGGAAACATAGAAGATGCAAGCAAAATGTTTCCACAGATTCCACGTGACTTTTGGCACTTGTCCAGTGGAATGCCCACTACCTTGGTGTAAAAGCTGTTGCCGCTTAGCGTGCCTTCTACATAGCCCTCAAAGACTTCCTCCTTTAGAAGTGAAATGCCCACTTATCTTCCCAGCTTTCCATGGTTAAGGTTTCTTGTACAAAGTGTATTACAAACACTTCAGCCATCTATTGTATAATATTTGTTATAGCTTCTGGGATTGTCTCATAATGTGCATACACACTTCTCTCTCTTCCACTTATTTATTTCTGTTAATGTCCATTTCTAAGTTCCTTTATGCCATTTGATGCTCAACAAGACATTTGCACTTTTTAGGTTGAACCTAGCATTGCAGCGCGCATGCGCTGCTCGCTCTGCTGTATTAGCAGATGATGAAGTGCTGTGGAAGCCACGCCCAGTCTCCGTGCATATCTTTCATTGGCTGGTTGCATTGTCTTTGGTAAATGCTGGCTTGCGATTTATTATGCGACTTCTTGGTCCCTTCTTATTACCGCCCTGTCTCCTTTTGTGAGTGCCCATAACGACTGGACCTTTTACTTGCGGTGTTACACGATCGGCGTTATGTAGTCGGTGAGGACTATTTTCTTTCAGGCGCACACTGCTCAGCAGTGGTGCTGCTTCCCCCATCAGTGGCTGACTGCGGTGGGTGTCGCTTGCTGGAGGTGCACTCGCTGGTTCAGCTGCACACGCTGCGAAGAGGAGTGGCGCGCTTACTTTAAATCAAGAACCTCTCCATGGAGCAGACCCTGGTACCGCTTGTCATCCCTCTGAGGCCGATAACATGAATACTATTTAGTGGCTTATTATTTCCACCTGTTGCATGTATTACTATCAAACGACAAATCAGTGGCATCTAAACTTTATTCATAAATAACAATGTTCATTATATGTTATGCTTCGAAAAGCATCACAAACACATGCACGTGAAGTTAAGAGCGCGAGCAGTGGCAGCCTGTCACATACCTGGCCTCCTTTCTGCGTGGCCCACGCCGTATTCGGTGTGACCCACATAACCTGGATAAAAGCAGTTCTTCCTCATTTGGTGGTAGCCCATGCCCGTGTTGATTGCAAGGCGCCCAGAGACTATAAAGTGCAGCAGTACTGTCACAAAAGCAGCCTTGTGGCCCATGGTTAGAAGGAGGAGCCCAGAACGGGCAAACACAATTCAGGAAGAAATCTAATAGAAAGAGCTGTTTGGGGCCCTGTCTCCTCATGATGCAGAGAGGAAGGTGCAAAGTAAATAAGCAGCGCAGCTGTGGATGCAGGACCCAGCAGAACAGCTGCTCCGGCTAGCAGCTACTGCCGGCACGGCTGCATGCTGTGTGTAGTTTTAGAGCTGGGATTTCGGGAGGTCCACCCACTCTTTAAGGATCTCAGCTTTCATCCCACCCCTGCAGGTAAACCCTGAACCCAGGGAAGTCCTGGCCAGCTTTCCAACCCGGCCTCCTTCGCCTTCCCCACATGGGACACGTAACCTTCGCTCCTCACCCCCGCCACTGCTCCTCAGATGTGGTGCCGGACATCACATTCCTCTGAGCGCACACTGGAGGGAACCAATCAGATTCCTGGCCCCTGCCTCCGGGCACTGTTTGGGAGTTGGGCTCTGGCCAAGCTGTATGTCTATAATTGGCAGAGCTCGCCGGAGAATGGGAACAGAGAAGTCTTTAAATCAACACCACATATTGAAATGGTCCAGCTGGGAGAATGAGATAACTTTCCTGCGATATGCGTGACATATGTCATGAGCCGCTCAAAGTGCGCACGCCGAGAAGCGCGGTGCTACTAGAACAGCAAGACATCCTCTAGAATAGATTACATTTACCCATGCGGACAATTCTAGCAGTCACAGTGCTGTGTTTCAAGGGGGTGGTAAAGGGACTCCTGCCAACAAAAGACGCCGACTGTCCACTTTCATTTCAGTATAGCAGTCCCACCTGTCCAGTTCAAGGTCGGCAGCCATGGTCAGTCCCTCCCCTGGCAGCGACAGTGCTGGAAATGGAAAACAATAGTCCGGGAACACACACAATAGCAGTCACGGTGTGGAAGCGGAAAGGAGGTGGAGCCACAAGGAGCGGGCCATGAAAGCAAGTCTGACAGTCGATGTATACATTTATTGAAAAAATACCCTGCCGCAAAGCAAGTACATTCTTATTGTTTGGCTCACTTAATTAGTCACAAAGTGGCGCATTTTAAAATAACTTATGGTGTTAGCATACCTGCTGCCAAGACCTTTGATTGGGCAACACATTTCAGGGGATAATAATAATATTTGTGAGATAACTCTGATGGTTAATGCGCTTGGTGGAGAGATCTGTGATTTTCTCAAGACACAGATTTGACTCCTATGTAGCACAAAGGGCTAATGGCCCCACTGACTGATGTTTGAATGATAAAATGCAGCTATAATCAGGGTTCAGTGAGCCCCTCGGGCAGCTCGGCACTGGTGCAGTTGCACTCTAAACTATGTCCCTAAATGTGTCAGGAACTGTGATTTTTAGTTTTTGCCTAGCGAATGCAGCGCATGCGCTGCTTCGCCTTCGCGAGACTATTGTTGTGGCTTTTGCTAGCGAAGGGTGACAAACCATGTGCGTGCATGGACATCTGATGTGCACGCGCATGGCGTCTCCCACCACACGCTCACGTTCCCACCGCTCTCCTAGCCAACGCAGCGCATACGCTGCTTCGCCTTGACGAGACCCTATTGTTGTGGCTTTTACCAGCGAAGGGAGACAAACCATGTGCACTCACAGACATCCGATGTGCATGCACATCGCGTCTCCCACCGCGCGCTCACGCTCCCACCGCCCGCTTGTTTAGGAGACATGCACGCGTAGCTGACCAGATAACCTATTTACTTGCATACCTGAAGGTTGTTTATTTGCTGTCCCGTTAGTAGAAGTTGGGGGAACTCGCACTGTGGTGAATAAACGTTGTGTGCCATTGAAGGACTTTAGCACTACCAAATGCCCTTCCTGGTTAGTAAAGTACATCCCACTCTTGATTGGTTTTGGCTTCCGCTCTTTTCTCCTGTCTCTTTTTCTTGTTTTCATGGAATTACTTCACTCTTTCTTTATTTCATTCTGTTGTGCCGTTCTACTTGCTTTGGTTTTTTTTTTGCACTTGTCCTCTTTCGCCTTAGCTTCTGTCTTACGTGGCACACTGGTATCCTGATATTCTTTGGCATCCGAGGGATATGCATAGTGCAGAGAAACCTGTGTCACCAGGCCCTTTCCAGCGCGCCACTGACGCCCCCAAAGTCTGGGACAATTAGTTTAGGGACTGCACCCCAGCTGATGAGCTGTGAGGCGAGTGGGTGGGTGTGGATATGGGCACGGAGACACGTCTTTATAAACCATCACACAGCTCCTTTGCAAGGTATACATGTGTGTTTTGGTGAACTGCTGCGCACGAGGACCTGGCTCACCAAAAACAAATCATCCCCTGGTCGGGTGAAACCCGACTTTGCGGATGCAAAGTGTTTATCTGACAGCCAATTAGGCTGTTCTCCAACAAGAGGGTCCCTCCATGAAGGGTGGCCCTGGGGCAAAACAGCCTCTGATGATCTCCAGGTATGACGAAGGAACTCGGTCGGGGGCGTGTGTGCTCTGTACATGCTAGCACCCTGCTTCCGGCAGACTGGAACCCAGGGGCCATGCCTCCTGACATTGCATCAGCGCTTGCTGGTCAGTGGCGTGATCTGGCGCCACCTCCTGGTAGGATATGGAAGCTCGGAATGTGAAGAAGCCGGTGTGACTGTGCCAGGGCCAAGGAATGCACCTGCTCGCCGTGGCTGCTTTCCAGTAAGAGGGCGATGAGGCTTCCCTGTTGTTTACCGTGATCTCTAGGGCTGACAGGAGGCGGACAAATGTGGTTCTGTTGTATCTTTCTAAGCTCGGGGCACGGAAGAAAGTCCACGAGTACTTCTGGGAATGGGTGAGTGAAACGAATACCGCTGCTGACATCAGGGCTGCACCAGGAATGAAAACATCTGTTCAAAGGAGGCAGCATGGGAATGAAGAAAGGTTTCCAAGCCCTGCTGATTCCGGTTGCGAGACACGTTAATAAGGAGCCAGATTTAAAATGCAGGGCCATGCGGTCACCAAAGGGTCACTTAAACATCACAAACCAGCCCTGAAGCAGACATCTTCCACCAGCCCCGGACCCACTGAGCGCCTACGTAACACTATGGTGACCGCATGGCCATGGAGTAAATATTACTACTCACATGGGTAAAGTGTTACTCATGTCGCTGCGGGTGTGTCTTTGTTACTACGTGTTTCTCTGCTAATCATAGATGCAGGGGTGAGATTGTAGACATAAAAAAATACTCACCTTACTGTCTTTGAATGTCGATGCTCTTTTTTTGAGAATGTGTGCTGGGATTTTGATGCACATAGTTTTGTCGTTTTTAATATTAAATGCAGGGTGCTGTGAACATGGGAATGTGCATCCCAGAGCATGCACAGGCACTACAGCTTGGAGGGTGTTTTTCTTCCTTCCACACAAGCGAATGCCTTTCAGACAGAATTTGATTGATATATGTGTGTGCACAAATACATGTTGGTAGTATGCTTAGCCATTGCTGCTGCATGCAGTAAGGGAGTGCAGGCATGGAATCTGTTTCTGCACTGACGCAGGAATAGTATTCAGTGTGTTGTGGTCCCATAACATTGATGTAGGTCCTTTTCCCTGTTCCCCTGACCTTTGCATCAAGGGGAAACTATGGAACATAACTCGGGATTGTAGAGTAATTTATAACCACTAGCTAATTACAATTATGTTTTGTACGCCGTTCTCTCACACCACCTTCTCCATCGCGCTCCTATACACTGTTTCGGTGCTCCCCATGATAAAATAAGAGCACATCTCTGGTCATACACACCTAAACCGTTCCTGCAAAGGATCACAGTAAATGCAACACGCTGCCACCAATCTACTCCCCCACAGTGTATCATGCTATCCTTTTAAACAAGCATTTGCAATACAATAGGTCTTGCATTTCCGCCAGTTTGAGCTATTGACATTGTAAATGACAATGCCTTTTTTTTGTTTTTGTTTTTTAAAACATAGATAAAAGGCATTGTAATTTATAATGCCAATAGCTCAAACGCGCGTAAATGTGAGACCTATTGCATTGCAAATGCTTGTTCATACTGCTGTGCCTTGAAATGTCCTCCAAGTGGATTTATGTCAGAATATTGATTACATTTTCTGTAGATTTTCTATTATTAAAACTGAGAAGTTGGTACCTTTGTTGTACAAAACATTTACTGGGTTCAGAGGAATTGGCCAATTACTGCCCATTTCAAAACTCTCCTTTCCATCTTGCGTACCTGAGAAGGTGTTATTTGTAATAATTATTAAATGGCTTAGGTTACCCATTTCAAGAAGGTTGTTGAACATGTATGAGCGCCCAGGTTATAGCACTAACAGTGGTTGAGGATTTGAGACTATATTGGGAACGTGGCTCTGGTCATTCTCAACTATTTGGATGCTTCCTACACTTTTGATCATCGGATTCTGTTAGGGTGCCTCTCCGGTCTCTGTGCTCATGGTCAGGTAATGGACTGGTTCAAAGATTTCTTAAAGGGTTTGAACAGGTGCTTTTTCCAATGTTTGTATCCTCTGTTGCGCCATTCATTCAATCAATCAATACATTTGTAAAGCGCGCTACTCACCCGCGAGGGTCTCAAGGCGTTGGAAGGGTGGGGGGTGCTGCTACTGCTCGAAGAGCCAGGTCTTGAGTATCCTCCTAAAGGTTAGTAGGTCTTCGGTCTGCCGTAGGAGGATGGGGAGGGCGTTCCAGGCCTTGGCGACGAGGTAGGGGAAAGATCTGCCACCAGTGGTCGCTCTTCGGATGCGGGGGACGGTGGCGAGGGCGAGGTCGGCGGAACGGAGCAGGCGGTTCGGGGTATAGAAGGAGAGTCGTCTGTTGAGGTATGCTGGTCCGATGTTGTGGAGGTCCTTGTGTGCGTGGGTGAGGAGCTTGAATGTGATCCTCTTGTTGACGGGGCGCCAGTGGAGTTCTCTCAGGTGGGGTGGGGTGGGGTGTGTTGTGGCTGTGGCGAGGGATGTTGATCAGGCTAGCTGAGGCGTTCTGTATTCGTTGCAGTCATTTCAGCAGTTTGGCCGGTGCTCCTGCGTAGAGGGCGTTCCCGTAGTCCAGCCTGCTGCTGACGAGGGCCTGGGTGACCGTTCTTGTGTCGGTGGGGATCCACCTGTAGATCTTTCAGAGTATGCGGAGGGTGTTGAAACAGGAGGACGAGATGGCGTTGACTTGCTTGGTCATGGAGAGTGTTGAGTCGAGGATGAATCCCAGGTTGCGTGCGTGGTCAGTGGGTGTCCGTGCGGTTCCCAGGGCGGTCGGCCACCAGGAGTCGTCCCAGGCTGAGGGGGTGGATCCGAGGATGAGGGCCTCAGTCTTGACTGAGTTCAGCTTCAGCCAGCTGTTCTTCATCCATTCGGCAACGGCCTTCATTCCTTCGTGGAGGTTGGTTTTGGCGGTGAGAGGGTCCTTGGTGAGGGAGAGGATCAGTTGTGTGTCGTCGGCGTAGGTGAGGATTTTGAGGTCGTGCAGTCTGGCGACGTGGGCGAGCGGGGCCATGTAGATGTTGAACAATTTCGGGCTGAGGGATGATCCTTGGGGTATGCCGCAGATGATCTTGAAGGCTTCGGAACGGAATGTGGGGGATGCGGACGCTCTGAGTTCTGCCGTAGAGGAAGGAGGTGGACCAGTCCAGCGTTTTGCCTTGGACTCCTGCATCGTGGAGGTGAATGCAAAGGGTGTGGTGGCAGACGGTATCGAAGGCTGTTGACAGGTCTAGGAGGATGAGGGCCACGGTCTCGCCGTTGTCCAGCAGGGCCCTGATGTCATCGGTGGCGGCGATGAGGGCTGTTTTGGTGCTGTAGTTGCTGCGGAACCCGGACTGGGACTGGTCCAGGATGTTGTTCTCCTCGAGGTAGCGGGTCAGCTATTTGTTGATGGTTTTTTCAATGACCTTCACCGGGAACGGAAGCAGGAAGATGGGCTGGAAGTTCTTGAGGTCCCTCTGGTCTCCCTTGGGTTTCTAGCGCAGGGCGTTGATCTCGGCGTGCTTCCAGCTCTCCAGGAACGTCGCGGTCTCGAAGGAGATGTTGATGGCCTTGCTGAGATTGGGTGAGATGGTGGTGCTGGTCTAGTTGAAGATGTGGTGGGGGCACGGGTCTGACGGGGAGTGAGTGGATGGTGCTCATGATTTTGATGGTGTCGTCGTAGAAATTTGTCAAGGCCAGCAGGGGGTTGCTGTGGGTGGAGACTGTGGGGACTGTGGTGTCATTGGGTGCCGTGGTGGTCTGGTTGCCGGAGCTGTCCTGGATGTCTGCGATCTTGCGGTGGAAGAAGGAGGCAAGAGAGTTGCACAGGTCTTGCGATGGTGGGATGTCATTGGTGTTGGAGCTGGGGTTGAAGAGTTCCTTCACAATGTTGAAGAGCTCTTTGCTGTTGTGTGCGTTGTTGTCAAGGCGGTCCTTGAATGAGGTATTTTTGGCGGATCTGATGAGGTGATGGTGTTGGCGCATGGCGTTCTTGTGGGCTGTTTGGTTCTCCGGTGTCTGTTCGCGGTGCCATTTCCTCTCCAGTGTTCGGCAGTTTTGCTTGGAGGTCCGCAGTGATCTGGCGTTCTTATTGGTGCGTCTGTTGGAGGGGTTCTTGATCGGGGCGAGGGTGTTGGCGCAGTCATTGATCCAGCGTCTGAGGTAGTCGGCTGCGGTGTCGGGTCGGTGGGGTCAGAGGGTGGGCATCCGGCGAGGGCGGCGTTTAGCTGGTCTTTGGCAATTTTGCTCCAGCTGCGGCGGGGGATCTGTTGGGTGTGGTGATGCATGGTGGCTTTCCGGAAGGTGAAGTGGATGCAGCGGTGGTCGGTCCAGTGGAGTTTGGTGATGTGACTGAAGGAGACGTCGGATCTTGCTTAGAAGATGGGGTCAAGCGTGTGGCCGAGTCAGAGGTTGTCAATCAGGGTGGTGGAGTTGGAGTGGTTGTTGTTCTCGAGGTGAAAGTTCAGGGCTCCGAGGAGGATGTAGTCTGTGGAGGCGAGGGCGTGCATGCTGACAAAGTCGACGATGGATTCGGTGAACTGTGGTCGGCTGGTCTGTAGATCAGAGTACCTCTGATGGTGGTATTGGGATCGGTGTGTATCTGTAAGTGCAGATGTTTGGCGGTGCAGAGGGTGTCGTCGGCGTTGGTCGAGACCTTGAGGGTGGATTTGTGGATGATGGTGATCCCCCCTCCTACTCCGTTGGTGCGGTCTCTGTGGGCGATCTTGTATACGTCCAATATGGCTATGGCGATGTCGGGTGCTGAGGAGTCATTCATCCGGGTCCCAGAGTTCGACGGAGTGTTTGCGTGCAGAGCGGATGTTCAGGAGTATGCATCTGAGATTGTTGTGACCTGTCTTGTGGGGTGGAATGGTGGGTTGGATGCTGGTGAAGCTGCAGTTGCAACAGGTGAAGGGTCCCTGGGTGCGCTTCGGGTGGCCAGGAAGCAGGTGTGTGTTCGTCCGGGTTTTGAGTGCGTGGAGTGTGCTGACATCGTAGCAGAGACCGGCTTCGTGGCCTTCGCGGGGGCCAGGGGTTCTGGCGCTGGGCGCAGCCCAGGCGCGGACGGTGTAGTCTGGCTTGCATCTGGTGCACCAGCGGCGTGGCCGCGCAGCAGCCGCTATATAAGGGGAGGTGGGAGGGAGGAGCAGCTGGGAGGCGTGGGGGCGAGGCCGCAGGGGACACAGCGGCGGGAAAAACGGGCGAAGCAGGGATACAGAAGGCGAGAACAGGGTTCGGAGTAAGGGGGAGCAGGAAATAATACGAAGGCAAGAAATTACACAGACAAGGGATACGGAAGGCAAAACAAGGGGCACAGAAGAGGGGGGGGGAACGAAGATTACAGAAAAAGCACAGGAAAATATAAACTAAGGAAAGGAATTACACAGGCAGGGGATACAGAAAGCAACATTCACAACATTTTTCTCTTCAATCGGGTGCAGCTTTTACCTGAACTCACCATAGCGACCAGGCGAGTGCTTCAAGTGCTCATATACCAAATGTAATCGCTTCACAGTCCTCTTCACCCATTCAGTTGGAGTATTCAATATAACTTTTAATCTATGCATGGTATGTTTCCGTTTCTAGTCCGTGTACAGGAGATTATTGGCAAACAGAAGCCAAACCCAGTCCTAACCAAGGGTAGGCATTTCACAAGGCATTGTCCTGTTCTGTTGTGCGTACCATGGCCTTAGTAACCCTATAGCATCTTAATCTGTGACATTCTATGGGCTACATACGTAATCAGTCCTACAAAGGTTAACGTAGGTAGTGAGTCATCTACACTGCGGATGAGGTACAATTGAACGTACTGGTGAGGGCTGGTTGACGTGATCTTTGTTTGTTTGTTTATTTATTTATTTATTTAATGAGTTTTATATAGCGCTGGCTAGACCCGGAGGTATCAGAGCGCTTTACATGAGGTTCCACTAAGTTACAAAATGATATCAGTTACATCAATTACAACATTGCATGAGTTAGCAGTAAAACATTCAAAGAGTGTAGGAGATGAGATAGCTGGAGCGTAGAAGGGTAAGAGGATAGGGTGAAGGGGTAGGAGGGAGGTATGACGGTGAGACGAAGGAAAGTCTGCCCCAAGTCCGGCTGGGTAGGTGACGGCCTAGGGGGAAGTCCATGGCCCATCTCCTCTTTATCTATCAGGTAGCTCCACCGGGCCTCGGCCAAATGACAAGGTCTCAGTTAAGAACATTTAAAGAACATAGGAAGACAAGATAATTGGAGCGTCGAAGGGTAGGGTAAAAGGGGAAGACACGACGGCGAGACGAAAGAAGGTCTGCCCAAAGTCTGGCTGGGTAGGTGATGTTTGAGGGGAAAGTCCACAACCCATCTCCTCTTTAGCTAAACAGGTAGCTCAACAGGGCATCGGTCAGCTATTTAGGTCTCAACGGTCGGAGTAAGAACCCATAATTTATGTCATGATGGGAGAGCCAGGTGGGGGAGGATGGTGGGGGAGCACCTCTAGCCTCGCTGGTGTGCGCTCAATGAGCCAGTCCATGGAGTCCAGAGTGGGTGGAGGGGCTTCTCTATTAGCTGCAGTCCGGTGGAGCGAGAAGGGGGTGGGTGGAGAAAGGGCTTCAAGAGTGGGGAATAGTGGGTAGGAGCCTAGTTGTTTAGACCATTTGTGTGGTGGCCATGTTGACGTCAGGCACCCGGGTATTCTGGGATCCCTCGACCGCTGTCTCCTGGTGATTGGGGCTCGCACATCCGCTATGTTGGAGTCAGGCATTCTCCTCGAGTGCATTGTCACCTGGACACTACACCGGAGGGGAATCGCCTGGTAGACTGTTGCATGTAGTGTGGCTCAGGCGGTGGGGGTTCGTGCCCTGCAAGGTTCTGGCGTGCCCCCGTTTCTAGCAGGTACCTTTCTAGCAGTCAGGTTCCATTGTTGTAGCCACAAAAGAGGTAACTCTTCAAGGCTGCTGCAGGAAGGGGATTTTGTAGTGCCATGGGGGGGAGGGGAGGTGGCAAAGGGGGTAGCAGCCGCTTACTCCAGGGTTCAAGGCAGTCAAATTACTCACGCAAGTTTATCTGAAATGCCCTCTGTCACCAGGGCTCAGTCGCTCGTTCCGCCGGTATATTCAGGTGATTCGCGTTATCTAGTCCTCCGGGAGACACCATAAACTCCTGTACCGCATCCCAGAGGAGGACGCCATTTTGCTGCAGCCGAGGAGGAGCGGTCCATGATATCCGGGTGGGCTCCGTCCGTGCTGCACGTACCTCTGTCTCGCGCGCAGCAACTTTGCCATATGGGGGCTCCGTTGCCCTTGGGCCCCCTTATCAGGGTTTCAGCGTCTTCTGGGGCCTTGTCTAAATTAGGCTCGAGGGTCAGGCGCCGTCATTTTGAGTCAGGCAAGCCATCTCTCCCCCAGAGTCTCACTCAGCTGTTTCTTCGCCGGTGTAGTCCGGACATCTTCCGCCTATCGATCCTGCTATGCAGGAAGTCTTCCAAACACTGTTTTCCCCCATGTTGATGTCCGATTCCGCCAATATTGTAAGGGAATTATATCGTCTGGGGCAGGAGCTCCGACACAGCGTGACTCGCTGGCCATAAGCTCCTCCCCCAATGTTCTTGTTCTTTGGGTCTCTCAAGGCGTTTATGATCGGTTCCCATGCTTTAGCCATTTGACTAGTCACCTTGTCCCACTTAGCATCAGGGTCCAGTGCCAAACCTTCGTATTCCTCCCATTTTTCTACATCACCGTTCTATTCAGACATCCGGAGTCCCATCTGCGACTACCATGTCATTTAAAACCTGTCTTTTAGCTAGGGCCAATGTCTCATCAATGTAGCTACTTGTTACTTTTTTCCCCTTGGAGCATGGGTTCATCCCCAATAAACATGTTTCGGTGTGGTTGTTATACCCTTTCAGTTAGAACATTCACCAGCCGCCCTATGTTTTTACGAAATTGCACTTTACTGCTCTCTTTATTCTCCTCTCACTAACTCACCTCTCACCCTACCTCTCTCTCAGCATCTACTTCTTTTTAACTCGCCTCTTTTAACCTTGCCCCTACCTCACCAATAGCATAATCCCACCCTTCTCGCTTCTTCAACATTTCCTTCTGCCTACCTTTCTCTAAAGCCTTTCCTAATTCCCTACATTTCTTTCTCTTTATTCTTCAACCTGGTACCTTTCTTTCTGGTTGCTTCCACTTTATCTTTTTCCATTACATCTCTTACCACCTCAAGTATCTATCTTGTCTTAATCAGTCCATCTCCCTCTACTTCACCTCTCTTTAACTGTTCTCCTCATCTTTCTGTTATTGAGTCGTGCCTGGGCAGCTCATGTGCTGCACTGTGAGGCCTGCTGTATTCGAGTATGGACTTGAAGCTCCGCCCACTCTCTGCCCATATTTTTCATTGGCTTGTGTCATTGTACTTGGAAATGCTGGCTTATGGTTCATTAATAGGCTTGTTAGTCCCTCCTTAGTACCGCCTTGTCTTCATTTGTACCCTCCCATGAGGACTGGCCCTTTTACTTCTGTTGTTACAAAGTATGTTTTAAGCACTATTTTCTTTAATGGGTTTCTCTTACTGCAGGCACAACATGCTTTTCTGCAGAATTGCGCTTTCACTTTCCAAGCTGCGCGGGACAATGGCAGCTGCTACTTTGAACTGAAATAGGTCTAAAATTTACAAAAGTTTGAGCTATTATCATTGTGACAATGCCTTTCATTTTTATGTTAATTATCAAAACAGATAAATAAAAGGCAGTCATTTACAATGCCAATAGCTTAAACGCTCGCAAATGCGAAACCTATTGCAATGCAAATGCTTGTTTATGTGCCTGGTATCTGGTAGACCAGGGTTAATAGATCGTATAGATTACTATTGTACACTCAAGTGTGGCTCACACAAACCTCAATATATTTTACTTACAGAGTTCTTTATTCTGAATAACGTAAACAAAGGACAGCAGAACAAATAATAGGTTGACATTTGGCCTTTCTATTCAACTTCATCTGAGAGAAAGACACTGTGTAGGAATAACAAACTGTGGAGCTGAACATAAGGAAAGGGCAAATGTAGTATCGCACAAACACTAAGCGATAACTGAAATTGAAACACTTTCACAGAGTGTATGTCTTGGTTCTAGTTTCCTTTTTTTTTTTTTTCCCAAAAACCTTTATTGCACCTTTAAACGTACACAGCTGCAGGCCTACAACCCATGGGGCTGGCCGCCATCACAATACAGTAAATACAACGCATTAGTGTCTCGATGTAGTCAAATGTCATTCTTCCATAAATCTTATTACTATATCAAAGAAAAGGTACAGTTCAGTCATAATTCGCAGATTAAGTCATGTTTTTTTTGTTTTTGTTTTTTGTTCCCCCACAAAACCATAACAAAAACACAAAAAGTGTAAGGAATCACAGTGCGGTCATTCAGTTTGGCCGTCGGTCACCTTGACTGGGTGACTACGCATCCCCTCTGTGTAACTACAATCTAGCTCCTACCTAAGTACGCCATGTCGTGGATGTGCGAGTGTTCAGGCCCTCCCAGTCGTGGTCCTCCTGACAGCCCCTCCAGCGCTCCCCGGGGCCTACCCCTACTGTGGTCTATCCCATGTTATGGCTCTCTTGTCTTGCGGGACCTGTGAAGTCTGCTAATCCTCCTCCCCTTCCCCATCCGACACATCTTGATCGTCTTCTGGCAAGGGTTCACAGATCTCCCCCCTGTATATGTTCCATTTGGTCCATATTTTATTCCACTTCCCCGGGCACGCTCGGTTATACCGCCCGTTCTGTCACCATTATTTTGTCCATGTTGAGGCACCATTGTGTATTCGTTGGCACTTCCGCCACTCCCCAACGCTGCGCGATGTCGCGTTTGGCAACTATCATGCCCAGTGTGACCCATAGCTGACTATGTCTGGACAAATCAGTAGCTTCCCACACATTTAAGAGGCACCTCCGTGGGTCAGGTAGCAGAGAGATCTCCAGTGTCTGTGATATTGTTCGTAATATTTTTTTCCAGTATTCCTGGATACGAGGGCAGTCCCATATAGTGTGAAAGAACGTCCCTTCTTCCCCACACCCACGTAGGCAGTAAGGGTGTTGTGCTCTGTTAATGCGGTGTAGTGTAGTCCTAGTGTAATAAACCCTATGTAAAATTTTCAATTGGACGAGCCTTAGTCTGGCGGAGATGCCGACTTCCTTAGACGACGCCATCGCCTCGTTCCATTCTTGCTCATCCATTTCACGTGTATCGCTCTCCCATTTCTCCTTCAATGGAGCCATTGGGTCCGGCAAGTTGTGTAGTAGTTTACGGTATATGAGTGACGTCGCCCGTTCTACCATAAAGTCTGTAAGAAGGCGGTCTTCAAGCGGGGTTGATTCCGGCAAATCAGTGTCAGGGTGTATGGCGGCGAGCAATGCATGCCGTATCTGAAGATATCTATATAGCTCCCTCTCTCCCAAGTCATATAGTTCTCTAAGCCTGTCAAAAGGCACCACGCCTCCCCTCTCCCATAGGTCCCCCACTGTAGATATCCCTATAGCATCCCAGTGCGAGAAGCCTCTGCTGTTTCTCATGTTACCTAGGGCTCTTGAGTCCCATAATGGTGTAAGCTTGGTTATTCTCCCCTTCCCTCCTAGTGCCGTTGTCGCTGTATGCCACAACGTCACAGTGAGTTTAGTGGGTCCTTCCAGTTTACGCACTTTCCGTCTATCGTACAACGGAGCTAATAGGCTGTTCGTGCCCAGCTGTGCCCTGTCTGCTTGGAATGCAGGATCATTGTGCGGAGTGTGTAGCCAGTGATTGACGGGTTTCAGTTGTGTCGCCCAATAATATAATTTCAGGTTTGGCAGTGCGATTCCACCATCTTACCAGCCCCTGTGTAGTTTGGATTGCGCAATGCGTGCCGGTAGGTTCCCCCATAGAAGATTTGACACCAGCGCAGCCACTCTTTTGAAGAAACTCGGGGCCACCGGGTATGGAGTATTTTCAAGTACGTATAAAAATCGAGGCAAAGACATCATTTTGTACAATGCTGCCTTCCCCAGTAGCATTAGAGGCAGTCCCGCCCAGAACTTGACATCCTGCTTAAGCCGTGCCATGGGCGGCCCCAGGTTTTTATCCATAAAGTCCGTTGGGTCCCTTGTGACGTGTATTCCCAAGTATTTAAAGGAAGATCCAGCTGTCCTTAGGGGGCAGTCTGCACTTAGAGCCGGGATCGGACCCTTAAGGACATACATCTCAGATTTGTTCCAGTTTAGTGTGTATCCCGATATTTTACCGTGGCTATCACATAGATTCAAGAGCGCCGGTACCCCGCGTTCTGGGTCTGTTAGATATACCAGCATATCATCTGCGTAAAGGGAGAGCCGGTCCTCCCTGCCCTCCGCCCAGCGTATTCCCTCCAATAGTGGTGTGGTTCTAATTAATGTAGCCAGTGGCTCTAGTGAGATTGCGAACAGCAAAGGCGAGAGTGGGCACTCCTGACGAGTGCCTCTTCCCAGAGGGAACTGTTGCGAGATATGGCCATTAGCCACTACCTGCGCAATAGGTTCGGCGTATAGCAATTTAATCCATGTCGTGAATTTGGGGCCAAAACCCAGCCGATTCAGAACCTCGAACAAGTAGTTCCACTCTACAAGGTCAAAGGCCATTTTGGCGTCCAAGGCTAATATTACTGCCTGCGTAAGGATCGAGTCCGCCTGAGCCAACACCCCGTGTAGTCTCCGCAGATTGAGTGCTGTGTTTCTATGTGGCATAAATCCCGACTGGTCCGGATGTATGAGTGTGTGCAGGTGGGGTAGAAGACGGGTCGCCAGGAGTTTGGCGAGGATTTTGAATTCTGCATTAAGCAGAGATATAGGGCATTCCTCCGGTGGTTTCCCCGGCTTAGGGATTGCTACTATACTGGCCAGTCTCTGATCTGGTGGAAGTATTCCCTTTCCTAAACAGTCCTTAAACATTGTGTCAGGTCTCGTCAGCCAGCTTCTCAAAAGCCTTTGTCAGCCCGTTTGGGATTCTCTGTTGGTCCTCGAACTCCTCAATTCCCTTTTTGGAGTTGGAAACAGAGGTTGGCTTCTGCTTGGGGCAAAATGGTGGATTCGTAGATTGCCTTCCTTTGACCCGCTTTTTGGTGGAGGTTGGCGTTCAAGTTCTTTTGCCCGCCCGCCATTTCGTGCGCTCGCGTTCTAAACGCGGCGCACTTCAACTGAAGAATTTCGCGAGTGGACGCCTTCCCTTGGCGCTGCGGCTCGTTTCGTTGTGTTCGTGGAATTACCTGAAAATCTTCTGAGGAACCTTCCGGGAGACCTGGGGTCTCATTTCTGTCTTGACATCCGTATGCTGAGTTTCCTGAAAGCCTAAGGATTATAGCGGTATTTTGGAACCTCGTCACTCTATGTACAGAGGGTCCGAGTTTTGGAGCGCTTTCCTCAGGTGACGCTATTCTTGCCTAGCAGTCAAACGGTAAGAAGAGCGTATTATTTTGCTCCAGTTTTGAACTTGGAAAAATCAAATATTTTCGTTCTTTAAATAATTAGTTCCTACGAGTCTATTCAAGTATCTTTGGTCATCAGCTGTAGAAACCATAGGCGAGACTTTGAATATTATTTTGTATAACTCGAGCTGAAAGAAAGCATCACCCTCTTCTGAACTGTACAGATAAAAGACTGAGGGTATCATTTGTGGAGCTTTGAACTATATTTGGTAAAAGACTATTCCACGAGACTATCAAACAAACAACCAGCCAGTAATTGTCCTAATTTTCGGAGCGTCCTTACGAACTCTCATCAGGCGCTTGTATGACCCAGCATTCATCTCTTCTCCACATGGCAAACTCCAGTAGAGGAAAGTAAATAGGGGTATTGATATATGCATATAAATATACAACTGTCTACCACCAAATTCTACCTTCAGAAGTGAGATTCCAGATTCATTGGAGAGAAGTCAGAGGTCATTCTTACAGACAATTATTTTTGGTAAAAAGAGAGAGGCAAACTCCGCTCAATAAAAAGGTAAAGGCTGAATAGGGAGTGGTGAGGGTAGTAGGATCATTTCAACCTGTGGGTGGAACTTAGTAATCCTTTGCTTATCGTTGCAGGTACCCATCTACTGAATTCCGAAGTAGACGAGGACTTAGAGTGGCAGTCTCTCTTGTTGTTTGTTATCCACTTCCCCTTTCCCCCTCTCTCCTGGGCTAGGGGAAATCCGAGACCAGGGGGGGTTCGGGAGTTGGGAATTAGCATCTAGAAGATAGGGCCAGATCGTCTCCACGGATCTCTGGAATTGCAGGTACTGCTTCTGACAGATTGAAGTGCCTCAATTACTTTCCGTCCAGGCGAAATGGCTGAGGGTTTGGATGTGAAGGCTTTGGCATCGATTCTTGAGGGGTTGCAAAAGCAGCTAAGTGACACGAGGGAGGAGGTGAGGAAGTCCAATCAGGAGGCCAGTCATCTCCGTCAAAGAATTGACGAGCTCTCCGTTAGTCCCAGTCCCAATTTTGGAGGAATTAAGTCTTCCGCTTTTGCCCCATCCCCTTCGTCATCTTCAGAGTTAACTACGCAGGTTGTGCATGCCATGTCCCCTACTATTCCATTAGCTCCGCCAGAGAGATTTCAAGGTGACCCACACAAGGCTCAAATATTTTTGACTCAGTGTTCCTTACATTTCCTGTGTAAGCCTATATTATTTAAGGAAGATCAATCCAAGGTGGCGTTTGTGCTCTCTTACTTGAGTGGAGATGCCGCGGCATGGTCTTTGCCGCTAGTCTCTTCAAATGATCCGGTTTTGTATAAATTTGAAGATTTCAAAACAGAATTTCTACGAATCTTTGATCGAAGAACTATCTCACAAACTACCGACAACGAGTTGTTAGATTTGAAACAAGGAAACCGGGAGTTAGTAGCTTACCTTGCTCAATTTAATAAACTTATCGTAGAGACCAGTTGGCCTAAGGAAAAGAGGGCAGCCATATTTTACAGAGGTTTGAAAGACGAATTGAAGGATGGCCTTGCCCAAATCCCAAAGAGACCTACTGATGTTTCCGAACTCATAGACTTGGTTTTGCAAATCGACCAGCGTCAATCTGAAAGGCGAAGTGAAAGGCGTAAGGACTCTCGACCTCTGCCGCCACGTTTTGATCGAGCCAGGACTGAGGTCGGCAAGGGAAATGAAGGAAGTACGGTCGAGGAACCCATGCAAATCGGTACTGTTCGAGGCCCCTTATCCAAGGAGGAAAGAGAGAAGAGACGCCAGGGAAAACTATGTATGTACTGTGGTCAGGCTGGACACTTTTTGCGAGAATGTCCGAAGAGGTCAAGGTCTAGCACTTGGGTAAAAGATCGGCTCCACCAGTAGAAGGAGTTGCTCTGGTGGGAGCTGCCGAAGAGTCAACTCCAAGTACAAAATCCTTGGCAAACACCTTACAATCAGCGGCACCGCATTGGATTCTTTCCAGCCAGATTGCCTTTGGAAAAGGCCGCATAGAGAAGGTCTCCGTCATGGTGGATTCGGGAGCGACGGGGAATTTTTGTGACCTGCAATTTGCTAAGTCTTTGGGAATCCTTTTTGAAAAGAAGATCAAGCCCGAGCCAGTCCGAGCGGTTGATGGTACAAATTTGTCCTCCGGTCCCATTGCGTTTGATACAGAAGTAATAACGGTCTTGGGTCCAGGAGAGCATCAAAGCAAAATTTGTTTCAATTTAATTGATGCTCCGCAGTTTCAATTAATTCTCGGATTGCCCTGGTTAACCGAGCACAACCCACAGATAGACTGGGCTCGGCGATCTGTGACCATGAATTCGAGTTTTTGTTTGGAGAATTGTTTTCATGGTAAGCATGAAGATTCTCAAACCATGTTGTCAGCAAGTTTGAGTTTGGCGGACCAAACGCAAATGATTTGCTCTATCGAAGTTCCTGAAATTCCAGAGGAATATCTGGACCTGAAGGAAGTTTTCAACGAAAAAGAAGCTCAGAAGCTACCTCTCCATCGGGAGTATGATTGTCGAATAGAATTGGAGCCGGGAGCCTCACTGCCGTGTAGTCGGATTTACGCCTTATCTGAGCCTGAAAATCTGCATCTCAAGGAGTATATTGAGCAAAACTTGTCAAGTGGATTTATACGCCCATCTCAGTCCCCAGTATCCTCGCCTTTGTTTTTCATTCCTAAGAAGGATGGATCTTTGCGGACCTGCATTGACTATAGGGCTTTAAATCTGGTCACGAGGAAGAACCGATACCCGTTACACCTCATTTCTGAGTTATTGGATCAAGTCAAGAATGCCAGTGTTTATACTAAATTGGATCTACGAGGAGCATATCATTTGGTACGCATGGCTGAGTGGGAAGAATGGAAGACTGCGTTCCGAACTCGGCTGGGGCTATTTGAATATCAGGTCATGCCCTTCGGATTGTGTAACGCTCCAGCCGCGTTTCAGCATTTCGTTAATGATGTTTTGAGGGAGTATTTGGATCGATTTGCAGTCGTCTATATAGATGACATCCTAATTTTTTCTAACAGCCTGGAGGAACATGTGTCTCATGTTCGACTCATTTTGGAGCGCTTGTTGGAACACCAATTATTTGTCAAACTAGAAAAATGTGTGTTTCATTCCTCCCGAGTGGAGTTTTTGGGATTTATCCTATCCCCGGAAGGCGTATATATGGATGACTCCAAACTTCTGGCGATCAAGGCTTGGCCTGCTCCGAGGTCCGTCAAAGAGATACAAAGCTTTCTGGGATTCGCCAATTTCTATCGCCGGTTTATTCAGAATTTTTCTGCTAAAGTGAGCCCAATAACACGATTGTTGAAGAAGAATGAAAAATTCGTTTGGAACCAGGTCACTGAAGAAGCGTTTCAGTCCTTAAAGGAAGCATTTATTACTGCTCCCATTTCTTTTTTCATTGAAGCAGATGCCTCCAATTCTGCAATTGGGGGAATCCTTTCTCAACGTAGGAAGAATACCGGACAATTGCATCCAGTTGCCTATCAATCCCGAAAGCTTACCCCTGCGGAGATTAACTATTCCATTGCGGATAAGGAACTTCTGGCTGTTAAGGAGGCAATTCAAGTGTGGAGACACTATTTGTTCGGAGCCAGACATGTGGTCACAGTTTTTACTGATCATCGAAATCTGCAATTTTTAAAGTCTGCCAGGACGCTTACCCCAAGACAATTAAGATGGTCTCTCTTTTTTGCAGATTATAATTTTGTTTTGACTTATAAGCCTGGATCTGCGAATGGAAAAGCTGACGCCCTTTCTCGTTTGAGTCTAGAAGGAGACTCTGAACCTAAGGTCGAGGGTATGATTATCCCTGAAGAAAAGATCATAGCCTCTGTGGTGGAAGATGAAATTGGCAAAAAGATTCGTGAGAAGTTTGCAAGTGAAGAATTTGTGAATTGGGAAGAAGAGGATCCTGATCGGCGAGTGGAAGATGGAATTCCTTTTTTGCGGGGAAAGCAGTTTGTCCCAACAGAAGATCTGCAAAAGGAAGTCGTTCAGTTGTTTCATGATCATCCTCTGGCAGGTCATAAAGGAGCCATAAAGACTTTGGAACTGTTGAAGAGAGTTTATTTATGGCCTGGTATGGAAGCTCAGGTGAGAGAGCACATCGCCACTTGTGAACTATGTGTCAAGGGGAAAAGTTCCAGACAGTCTCCTCAGGGTCTGCTCATGCCCCTTCCAGTTGCCCATCCACTTGGCATTCTATTACGATGGATTTCATTGTTGACCTCCCCTCTAGCCAGGGATACTCAGTAATTTGGGTGGTTGTAGACCAGTTTACGAAGATGAGTCATTTCATTCCTTTAAAGGCCCTACCAACTGCTCCCCAATTGGCAACTCTGTTTATTCAACACATTGTCAAATTGCACGGGATCCCTAAGGTGGTCATTTCTGATCGTGGCCCTCAGTTTGTCTCTCGCTTTTGGAAGGCTTTCCTAAAGGGGTTGGGAGTGGATGCCCGTTTGTCCACCAGTTATCATCCAGAGACTGATGGTCAAACTGAGAGGGTGAACCAAGATTTGGAACAATACCTGCGTCTCTATTTAATGGATCAGGAGGGTGAGTGGCCTTCTCTGCTCAGTACTGCAGAGTTCGCTTTCAATAACTCGATACACTCCGCTACTGGGTTTTCCCCCTTTTTCCTAAACTCAGGTCGTCATCCTAGCATGGTAGTGGGTAGGGTGGATGTTGAGGTCCCTGCGGCTGAAGAAGTAGTGCAAACTCTGCAAAGAGCTTATAAATTGGCTACTGAAAATCTCTCCAAAACTAAGTTAGCATATAAGAGACAGGCTGACAAGAAGCGTAGAGAGAGTCCAATTTATGAGCCAGGGGATCAAGTTTGGATTTCAACTCGTCATATGAGGCTTGTTGGTAACCGTAAGTTTCAGCCTAGATTTTGTGGGCCCGTTTCCAGTAGAGAGAATGGTAAACCCAGTTAGTGTTCGAGTGGCACTGCCAAAATCTTTGAAAATTCATCCCACCTTTCACGTGTCATTGGTTAAACGCAATCCTCCAAACCTCCGACAGATTCCATCTCCAACTCCCATCCAAGTTCAGACAGGTGAAGAGTATGAGGTTAAGAGAATTTTGGATTCAAAGAAGAAGGGTCAGAGATTATTTTATTTGATTGACTGGAAGGGTTTTGGTCCTGAGGATCGATCCTGGGAACCCAGTGAGAATGTTCATGCCCCTAGGTTGGTAGCTGAGTTTCACAAGACTTATCCGCAAAAGCCTGGGGAGGGGGTTTTGGTGGGGGGTACTGTCAGGTCTCGTCAGCCAGCTTCTCAAAAGCCTTTGTCAGCCCGTTTGGGATTCTCTGTTGGTCCTCGAACTCCTCAATTCCCTTTTTGGAGTTGGAAACAGAGGTTGGCTTCTGCTTGGGGCAAAATGGTGGATTCGTAGATTGCCTTCCTTTGACCCGCTTTTTGGTGGAGGTTGGCATTCTAGTTGTTTTGTCCGCCCGCCATTTCGTGCGCTCGCGTTCTAAACGCGGCGCACTTCAACTGAAGAATTTCGCGAGTGGACGCCTTCCCTTGGCGCTCCGGCTCGTTTCGTTGTGTTCGTGGAATTACCTGAAAATCTTCTGAGGAACCTTCCGGGAGACCTGGGGTCTCATTTCTGTCTTGACATCCGTATCCTGAGTTTCCTGAAAGCCTAAGGATTATAGCGGTATTTTGGAACCTCGTCACTCTATGTACAGAGGGTCCGAGTTTTGGAGCGCTTTCCTCAGGTGACGCTATTCTTGCCTAGCAGTCAAACGGTAAGAAGAGCGTATTATTTTGCTCCAGTTTTGAACTTGGAAAAATCAAATATTTTCGTTCTTTAAATAATTAGTTCCTACGAGTCTATTCAAGTATCTTTGGTCATCAGCTGTAGAAACCATAGGCGAGACTTTGAATATTATTTTGTATAACTCGAGCTGAAAGAAAGCATCACCCTCTTCTGAACTGTACAGATAAAAGACTGAGGGTATCATTTGTGGAGCTTTGAACTATATTTGGTAAAAGACTATTCCACGAGACTATCAAACAAACAACCAGCCAGTAATTGTCCTAATTTTTGGAGCGTCCTTACGAACTCTCATCAGGCGCTTGTATGACCCAGCATTCATCTCTTCTCCACATGGCAAACTCCAGTAGAGGAAAGTAAATAGGGGTATTGATATATGCATATAAATATACAACTGTCTACCACCAAATTCTACCTTCAGAAGTGAGATTCCAGATTCATTGGAGAGAAGTCAGAGGTCATTCTTACAGACAATTATTTTTGGTAAAAAGAGAGAGGCAAACTCCGCTCAATAAAAAGGTAAAGGCTGAATAGGGAGTGGTGAGGGTAGTAGGATAATTTCAACCTGTGGGTGGAACTTAGTAATCCTTTGCTTATCGTTGCAGGTACCCATCTACTGAATTCCGAAGTAGACGAGGACTTAGAGTGGCAGTCTCTCTTGTTGTTTGTTATCCACTTCCCCTTTCCCCCTCTCTCCTGGGCTAGGAGAAATCCGAGACCAGGGGGGTTCGGGAGTTGGGAATTAGCATCTAGAAGATAGGGCCAGATCGTCTCCACGGATCTCTGGAATTGCAGGTACTGCTTCTGACACATTGCTAGTAGGTGTTCGCCTAATCTCTCCGGCGTTGATTGGTACCACTCTATAGGTATGCCGTTCGGCCCAAGGGCCTTGCCCGGGTGTAGCGCCTTGATTGCCAATTGTATCTCCTCTGTGGATATGTCTGCCTCGAGCTCTGCGGCCGCCTCTGAGGGAAGTGTCTGTACCTCAATCTGCTCTAGTGCTGCTCTGGCCATTTCAGGTGTCACAACTCGTTCAGGGGTGTATACCTCTTCGAAGTGGGTAGCGAGTGTCTCGACTATTTGCTCCGGGTTCGTGTGTATCTCCCCCGACCTGTTCCTCACCTGTTGAATACCCCTCGAGCTACCTCCTCTCTTATCGAGCCATGCCAGCATCCTACCCGCCTTGTCTCCCAGTTCGTAAATCCTATTCTGTGTATACGTTATGTGTCCCTTAACCTGAGCCAGCATATGGTCTGTGTAAAGCTGTTGTTGGAGGTGAAGTGCGTGGGCCGTGTCCGAGGTGGGGTGTAAGTCATGCACTGTCGACAGTTCTCGCAATAGCAATTCCATTTTGGTCAATTCCTGAGCTTTCTCCCTTTCATAACCAGTAATTGAGTCCATGGCTTGACCCCTAAGTACCGTCTTGTACGCCTCCCAGACTACCTCTGAGGAGCGTACTGAGCCCACATTCTCGGCGAAATACTGTGTCGTCGCCTGTATAAGAGCCTTGCGAACCTGGGGGATCTTAAGATATGTAGCTTGGATAGGGTATAGTCGCTTGCGTGACTTCTCCTGGGTGGACATCGTCAGGGTGATCGGAGAGTGGTCTGAAATTCTCCTCGGGTGAATTTCTATGGTGTCTGTGTGTTGGATACCATTGCCTAGTGCTAAGAAGTGGTCAATTCTGGACATGCTGCCGTGCACAGCGGAATGGAAGGTGTACTGTTTATCCTGAGAGTGCATATGCCTCCATATATCTATGAGGCCCATAGCTGTCAAAAAACGTTGGAAGCGGGAGGGCCCCCCAACGGGAGCCGTCGTCGGGAACCTATCTAGTTGGGTATCTACAATGGCATTGAAGTCTCCCCCCAGAATAACATCCCCTTCGGTAAGGGTCAGCAAGAAGTCTGCAAGTTTTGGGAGTTGCACCGAGTGTAGCGCCGGGGGGATGTATACAGAGACCAGGTTAAGGAGCCTATCCTCCCACTGTCCCTGCAGAGCAGCGAAGCACCCCTGCCCATCAGTCTTAGTGTGTAGTGGAATAAAGTGTGAGGATTTCTGGAGTAGGATGCTGGTCCCCCGAGAACCTGACGTGAAGCCTGAGTGTACTACCATTTTGTACCCCCTCCTATCCATGGCCTTGGAGCTCCCTCTGTTAAATGTGTCTCCTGTAGGAGTGCTATGCTGGGTTTCAGCCTTTTCAGTGCGGTCAGTACCAATCCACGTTTAACCTTATCTCCCAGTCCTCTCACATTCCATGACAGTATGCGCAGGGAAGAGCCCTGCGAAAGTGGTTCAACCCCTTCCGTTCTTGGTGTCGGGCCTGCTGCCATGTACAGTTATGAGGACGTTGGTGTGCCTAACATGCTTCGCATCTAGATTGTTAACTCTCCTCCTGTGCATGAGACTGAGTAATGTCGTAACAGAGGAGCCAGACCGGTTGTACATGTACCAAACTATAGGTAAACCGCTTGTAAGCAATACATTATTCCTTGACCATACCTGTGTATTCCGAACTGAATCAAAACAGTCCCCCCTTTCATCCCCCCTCCCTGCCCCCCTGCTTAAAGGACTTCCAACTGCCTGCCTCCCCAACTGAGCAGAGTGCTTAACCCATCCCAAAACCAGAGTACTTGCGTGTAAGGGGAGAGTGTCTCCCCAGTCAGGCGGCATCCCTGCTCACAGCCGGGGTCAAACAGGCCAGAGTCCATCTGCCATGACAAAATATTAGTTCCTAGCGCAATAGGCAGCGTTCAGTCCTGTGTCTACCGTTCCAGATCATTCTTCCTCGTCCGCCTCCGTGAGTTCAAGTGTCGGGGATCTTCCCGCTCCTCTTCCGTCCGATGTCTGTGACCCCGCCCGGTTGTCTTCTCGGTGTCCGTGGTTTGTACTGTGTGTCCTTCGTGGTCGGTCCGTACTGCGCCAACCCTCAAGCCAATCCCTAGCTGCATCAGGAGAGTCAAATAACCAAACCTTTTTATCAGCTACTACTCGGAGCCGGGCCGGGAAGAGCATTGAGTAAGGCAGTTCTTTCTCTCTTAACGTCTTTTTTACCTCAAGAAAGGTTCTTCTTTTCCGTGAGACTTCTGCCGTGTAGTCCGGGAAAAATGACACCCTAGAGTTTTGAATTTGAATGGCTGGCGCCACTCTAGCCGCCTGTAGAATAGCGTCCCGGTCTCTAAAGTTGAAGAGCCTCGCCAGTATTGGTCTCGGCGGGCCCCCTGTCTTCGGCTTCCCCCCTGGCACCCTATGGGCTCGTTCCACAGAGAAGAAATGCAAAAGTCCCTTGGGCTGGAGTTGATTCTTGATCATATCCTCCACGTAGAGGTCCATGGCGCCTGTTGGTTCAGATTCTGGCACACCTAAAATTCTGACGTTGTTTCTCCGAGAGCGCCCCTCCTGATCATCCAGCTTTTCTCTAAGCGTTTTGTTGTCTGCTTGCAATTTGCCCATTTCGATCTGTAACTCCGAGACATCTTCAACTAAGGATTTGGTGACCACTTCAACTTGTTTCACTCTTTCGTTCATCTTCTGGAGGTCTGCGCGTATCAGGGTAACTTCGGTCGCTGTCGCCCCCACCGTCTCCTGCACCTGGGCCAATGCCGCCAGAATATCGTCCAAGGTCGCCTTCTTTGACCCCCCAGCCTCCGTCGCCTTCCCCGTGGGTTTACGTTGGTCTTGCGGGGGTGTCTGTTTGTCAAAGGCGAATTTCTCCAGTTTGGACTGGGTGGAATTATGCCTGGGGCCCCTGTTCGCCATGACGTACACCTCAGGATTAATATAATTACCAACAGGAGCGCGTGGAAACTCAGGGAAAAGGGCACTGCTCGCGTTTCCCGGGTGCTATCCGCGTTCCATGTTTGAAGCCCCACTGTATGGAGCGGTATCGGTCTTTGCCCTTGTGGGCTGATCTACGGATTGGTCCACCGTGGGCGGTGTGGGTTCGGACCGGGTCCTCTGCAGCTCTTTTGCAGCTGTGGAATTTCCACATCCCCTCTCCTGGTGGAAGGCGTGATGCACCCGGGTCAAGCCTTGGAGCACTAATCCTCCAGGCCACACTAGTGTAGGCAGTTCACTATTCGTGCCCCTGTGCACACACGGTGCCTGCCCTTACGGTCCCTCGGCGTACTTGTAACTTGCCGGTCCAGAGCACACCCAGCCAAGTTCGCCGGCAAGCCCTTCACTCGCCCGGCGTTGTTTCCTCCCACGTAAGGGGGGGGGGGGGGGCTCTCCCGCGGTCCACCGATTTGCCGTTTGTTGTGCCTTGCTGAGGTTCTGTCTCTGAGGCACCGCGGGGCTGGCAGATCACCCCCCCTCACTCCCGGTACCCCCCCCTCGGCTGCCGCCCTTCAGGGGTGTCTGCCCCGGGGTCCAGCACTGACCTGAACTCGATGCGGCAATCGGAGCCGATCCGCCCTCCAATATGGCGGTCCCGCCCTCGAGCCGTGGCGTCTCTTCTGAAGGTTCAACCGCTGGGGCTGGGGCCGCGCCGGGTACGCCGGCCCTCCGCAAGCCCTGTTCTCTAATTTGGAGGCCTGGAACGGCTTTCTGGTGTTTCTGTCGGGGGACCGGCACTTCCGCCGAGCGTCGTCCGCCGATGTTGAACTTCCACCCGGATGGCGGCTGCTCCGACGAGGACAGCGGGCCCCTCCTCTCCTCTCACCGCCTCGGCGACTGCCAGGACGCCGCCGCTCCAAATCAGCCCAGAGTGATGTCGCACGGTCTCCAGACCCAGTCCGCCCCGACTGGATAATAAATTGAGCGGATTTTACATACGGATTAGAGTGGGATGCCGCCTTTCCGTGGGAGCCTCTCTACAGTGCTGCCGCCATCGGTGGCTGCTAGCCACACCCCTCCTAGTTTCCTTTTTCAATAAAGAAAGACATCCACGAAGAACTGTTCAATGACAATTGACATGAAAGTTTCATTTCAGCTTGTTCACACAGAAAAATAACAATAATAATTATGAACCCCTGGCCAGGCTGGGATGCCTTGCTTACCTTAGAAACAGTAAACGGTGCTAACATGCATTGTTTTTTAAACAACTGTGAGTTTAGTAGGCGATTAACCTTACTGTAATTTCGAAACTGCAGCTATTTCAGAAATCAGCCACTCAGGAAAGTTCATCGAAGTCCAGCTCCTGTTTAATTCAAAAATAGCCAGCAGACACCAAAAGTATCCTATGATTCAAAATGCAGTTGAATGGAGAAGAGAACACATGACAGAACTGACACTACATAAAGACACTAATGAACAGGTGATTGGTGCTTCTTTAAGAAAGAATGAAAGAAGACCTTGAAGGAGTTACAGTAAGCTGGAGCAAAAACTCTTATTTCACAAAATCTGCAGCTCTCGCTTCATTGTGCCTAATTCTGAATGCTTACTAGAAGTTAGGCTTAATCTGCATTGTACAAAATGGGATAACAAAAAGGCAATGCATTTAAGATGCTTGTAAATAGGCTGTAAAGCTAAAGCTTTAGTGTGCTTACAGCAGGTGTAAAAACAGGTTTGCACTTGTTAATAGTAATAGAAGGGTATATGAAAATTTTAAGTTATAAGAATGTATACCCTGATTCACTTTCCGGAAGTCAAAATAGCTCGGATTTGCACTGTATCATGAAAAATCCATATCCACAACTTTGCTCTCCACATTTAATTCTTCAAACCTTTTCATCAATATATTTCGACTTACCCACGTGCTCAGCTTCTTTGTGTTGCTTCTGGTATTGTCATAGTTTTACTACCCATCTGCACCTCCAAGGACTTGTCTGTGGAACCTGTGCCTTGGCGTTTGTCCCACTGTATTAATAATACTTGGCTGTTTTCGTTTTTTCTTTTGAGCACTATTGCAGGAATTACTCTCTGAATAAAGAAGCTCTTTTGACCCTGTGCTTCTTGTGATTTGGGATGATACATTGTATACCAAATCAATCTATATACACACCCATACCCTGTACCTAGGGATCACTCCATTTGCCATCCTTCTTAACTACACCACTAAAAGAAACAGGAAACAAAGTCTTCATATGCAATAAACAGATTTAAAAAGGTCTTCTTAAAGCTGTCATCTCTTTGGAGGATGATTTAGTCTGAAGCACAAGCCCATCTGCTTTTTAAAACATAAATAAAAGAAAAATGTGGAATGTTCAAATGTGTGAAACATATCTTAAATTCCTCTATTTAAAGTAATTTCTTTAGAGGTTATTCACTTGGAATCCTAATTACTCTCAAAAACGTGCTACATTGGCTGTCATTCTGACAAGTACTTCCTCATGAACTACCGTGGCATTCCAGCCTGAAAGTTCCTTTTTTATAACCACCTCTGTTTACAATTTCCTTCTCAAAGTCTAAGATTGCGCACATCTAAAACCACTGCCAGCCTGCAGAGATGTTTGTGTGCCCAGCATTTTTTACGGGATAATAACAACTGCACGATAACTTTGGTGGTTAACGCACTTAATGAAGGGATCTGTGTTTTGTCTAGTCACAGTTTTGACTCATGCTAAAGTAGCATAGAGAGAAATGTTCCCGCAGCAAAGCATAACATGCAATATGCAGACCCCATGTTTGTATTTTGTGTGGATAGCTCAGTGGGTTACTTCTTTTGTCACAGATTATTTTGTTATTTGCCGTTACAAGCCTTCTAATAAGCACATTGGCCTATGAAGAGGCATTAAAGCGCTGCATGCAAATTGCAAGGCACAGGATTAGGAACTTATTGTTTTGCTCCTCAATCCTTCATTATTGTAAGATTGCTAAAAAGGGTTCCCCCAATTACTGTGTTATTTTTCAAATCCTTTCTAAGCTTATCGGACTGATTTACTAGCACTTTGTGCTTAGTTCGCATCACAAAAGCGACACAAACATGGTCTAAAGTCTTCTTTTAGGGTTTACCTTCCAATGTAAATCCTAAATTGTATTGGAAAGTGGTCCTAAAGTAACACAAAGTAGCACTATGCGATCCTTTGCGTCAAAGAGGCATACAGTGAGTGGTACATGGACATTCCCATGAACGCACAAATGTATTTTGGAGTAAATTCCTATCTACTAACTTTAGTAGAAAGGCATTTGCATCAAAATAATTACTCCTCCCTGAAGCAAGAGAAAAAGTTAGAAAAAAGATTTATTTTCTCCAAACCTTTCCCACTCTTTATGTGTGCTGTACGGTCCAGTACACTGGGTAAAGTATTAACGTCAAAGCATAGAATTTATGCTAAAATGGTTCCCTTCCAGTATTAAACCAATGCTTGACATCAAGCACACACTATTGGACTGTGGTACAAAGACATGTGCATTGGCACAAGGTAGTCAATTCAAACTTTGTTTTCGTTTTATCTTTATTGCACTTTGAATCTTAACACCGCTTCACAAGGTTCCTTTAAGACGCCACCACTCCGCCGCACCGCGTCATTCTTTTACTGTGCGGCGGAAGAGCACACGTGCGTCAGACCTCGCTATAATTATATACTGTGTCTTAAAGACGCTACCTAAACGTTAAACCAACACGCCGCACCGCGTCACACATTAACTGTGCGGCGGTAGACCTTACACAGGAGACCACCCAGTAAGTAAACGCGTTAAGTTTTTTATGCACCTGTTTCATTCGATGGGCACAGCGTTGCTTTTAAGTCCGCACACATGTTACTATTTCTGGTAATGTTCGGGGCGCACTATGCAGTAACTGCTGCTTATGGTTTACTGCATCAAGTCTTCACATATTGCGGCTTCCGACTTCGCATGGTCACTGTGATTGATGGTGTCCATGTTGTACCACGTTTTACTCGACAAATATACTCCGGGCCAGATTTGCATGTACCTTAATCATCACGCAAATTTCAGTTTGTTTTCTTTTTCATTGGTTGTGTTTTTCTGCTTTCACGTCGGACAATTGACTCCTTCACTATATAACACCACAGTGATGTGAATACTATTTATGCGGCACAAAGCTTTGATTCACACTGAGCACTATTTTAGGAGTTGGAAATCAGTATTATGGACTGTATGATGAATCGCCCTCCGTTTTATTTGTAGCACTCCATTTGATGACCCCTTTCGAAGGGTCTGGCAATGACCCGAAATGCATTGGGTTTGTGGAAACATAATGAATTAAGACATATAAAGGACTGAATTTTGGATGGCTACTGATAATGAATATGCATGCTGTTTAATGCATCAAATGACTCAGCAAACCTTCTAACGTTTGAACTAAATTTGGAAATAAGACTAATGTTTTGAAAAGGTGAAATAAAAATAGTCATAACACTTGAGTGTTAATGGAATTGTGCTCCCTCTAGCAAGAAGGATATTTCAGCGTGCATACTGGTTTAGATTGACCACACTGACGCCAAGGGACAGGGCGTAATACTGGTTGCAGCACAGCATAGGCACAAAAGAAAGTTCAGGTTTAAATACTATATACGAAGTGTGCGCGTTGGCAACAGAGTTTCTTTGGCACCAGGTAGCCTAAGGTACGCCAGCTCTAGAGGAAAGAGCAACACACCATATTTTGGTAGATAAAGTGCTGTTGTGCTCTTTGGTTTTCACACAACGTTGGTTCCTGGGCATTGTAAACATGTAGTAAATCTGCTCCTTTGTTTCTCCAGACTAAGCACTTTTAACATGTAATGCCTACCAGTATGGATGATATATGGTGCCTACACCATGTAGTCCTCCTAGTCTTAAATAACATTTCCTGTACGTTGATTTTCACACTTGTATGACTCATTGTATCTGCATAATATGTTTGGAATGTAGAGCGCTCTGACAGTCTACAATGGGATAAGTATCACTATAAACAAAATGTGAAAGAGGGGCTAAGGAGAGATGAGGGACGCAATTGGAGAGGTAGTGAGGGAGTCCATGAGGAAGGAGGTCATGGAAGGGTGCACCAACAAAGTTTGTCACACTGGGCACTTCCAACGCTAAAGCCAGCCTTTGCGTTTACGCTGTTTGGTAGGTTAAACCTACAAATAAAATCCTCAACTCAGTTGCAGGGACAGCTGTGAACATTGCCTTTGTCTACTCTATTAATATTGCCTGCTTCCATTGTGGTCCTGAGAAATCACCCACCACAGCCTTCCGGATCACCATGAAAAAAGAATAATGAGCCACAGGATACACCGTTTAAGATCTGGCGGTTTGCAAGTGCCAGGATTGCTGCGTCTGGCCCGTATCCAGTATCAACATTTTTATTTTCAATAGGTTTGTCTTCTAGTTTTTGTTATCTTTATAAGTAGCCAGCCCATGTAGACAAGATTAGATACACACCACCCTAGACTATAGCCAATTTTATTGGAAGTTATTGGCGACCCTCAGCCCTAGACACTATAAGTGGGATACAATTTAACACACAATGACCCCTAGATAGAGTTTTGTGGAATGTTCTATTATTCTCCCCTGCCTAACTTATTTACACATCAGTAGGGTGACATACAAGAAGGCATGATGGGAATCTTGCCCCCTAGCTCCAAAGCATCCCTTCAAAGACAATCTAAACCTGGGCACAGAACAAAACTGTTGATTGAACTGAATAAAGGAATTGTCTTCAAGCTGGAGATAAGTTCCACCACCTATCCAACTATTGTCCAACCACACCTACCTTGAGCAGCATGGAAGGTGAAAAATAGCTAGATTGTGGTCCAATTTAGCTACAAATGTTCCCGTTTTAGATTCTGCAGTTCCACAATGATGATGAATTTTTAAAGCCAGCTATGAAGACCATGGGATACCAGCAGCTTAGCCAAAGTCTTGATTGGGCACTCTGTGTTGGCTGTATAAAGAGAGCGGGTTCCCTCAGAGCTTAACCATACCTGAGTTTGTTTGTTTGTCACAATGTACTACTTAAAATGGATCTTCCAAATATTTGCTGGAACGACGAAGAGAGATAATGTAGTGGCATTGGAGCTGTGGTATGAGAAGAGCTCCTGTTGGGAGATTCAAGAATGTTCTCATCCTCTGCATCGGTAAAGATAGATCAAAAATGCAAACCGCATAGAGCTAGAGAAGATGGACACTACATGTTTGAGGCATGTGAGTGTAGATCACATGCTGTGCATGGATCGCCATCTTGTGTATGGTCCGGATGTTTGTAGTTTTTTTTTCTTCGAAGAAGTCTTTCCAGTCACGGGACCTGTGACTCCTCCTTTCGGTGATAGTGCGCATGGGCATCGACTTCATTGTTAGATTGTTTTTTCCGCCATCGGGTCCAGACGTGAATTGTTGCGCTCCAGTTCGACACCGTTTCTCGGGTTCCCCTCGGTGCGCAATCCACTACCCTTTACGGTATTGTTTCTCATGATCCACGTATCGTTTCAAGTCAAAAACCTTCGATCAGAAGACTCATGGAGGGCCGCCAGCCTACCCGATTGGACCCCATAGCAGTCGATGGAACGGACTCCTTTAAATGATGTCCTGGGTGTTGCGCTAAGTTTCTGCACACCGACTTGCATGAAGTGTGCAACCTCTGTCTGTCTCCGGAATACGACGAGAAGGACTGCACCGAGCCCCGATCGTTTCAATCAAAGAAGACGCTCCGTGACCTTTGGGGCTCGACGTCACGAAATGCATCAGCAAAGCGGCTTCACTGTGGATCTTTTCGGAGAAGATTCCGATCAAGAAGAGTCCAACGCTCCAGAATCAGATGCAGAAGAGGAGAAAGAATACATCTCCGTGCCTGAAGTCGACTCCAATGTTGAAGACCAAATCACACCAGGTCAACGTATCGTGAGTACAGAGACTTCCTTCCCCTAACACTTACTCCACAAAAAGGCTCCGGTCCCTCCTCTGACCTCGGGCCAATGTCGGCACCGATAAAAAGATTTGAGCACCCCACATTGGGCCCGGCTCGAGTAGGCCCCATACCGGCGCTGAACCGAAAACTTTGGCGCCGACATCAAAGTATGTCCACGTACATCTTCCATCTCTATCCAAGATTAGTTCTTCGGTGCCGAAAACCTCAGAGCCGAAACCTTCAACGCCGAAAATGGCAACTGAAGAAAAGACTCTCTCTGAAGAACTTCGGTCTGACGTTCCATCTTCGGATCTGAAACAAAAGAGCTGGAAATAAATCCAGAAACTGAACAGATCATGACCAAACTGAATGAAAAGAGGAAAATGAGCCTTCCAGAGGATTACCACTTACCTCTGAAAAAGAAAAATGTGGGCACTAACCCTTCCCCACCTTACATTCCATCTCCTCCACTCTTTGATCCAAACTAGCTTATTTCACCTACAAATTTACCACCATCAGCATCAGTCGACCCACAGGATGAGGTGGATGGGAACGATAATCAGGTTAGTCCGGAAAACCCTGACCCATGGGAGAATTATGATAATGACAACAACACTGATATGATCTGGATCTATATCCGTCTAAACCCTCTCCACCTGATGATAACATAGGTTACATTGAGCTTCTTAGCAGAGCTGCTCCCTATAACTGGGTTGAATTACATAAAGCAAACTTAGATGAGGATTTTATATTTGAAACTCTTAGTACCACTTAACGAGCCACTCATACATTACCTATGTTAAAGGGCATGCTTAAACATGCAGACAAGATTTTTAAAGACCCGGTAAGAGCAAGAATTATCAAACCTAGAGTAGATAAAAAGTACAAACCTGCACCTACTGACCCTCTCTACATTAAAAGTCAAGTGCCTTTAGACTCTCTTGTAGTTAAAATGTACACAAAAGAGCTAGCTTGTAAACCACAGGTGAAGCCACTCCTTCTGATAAGGAGTCCAAGTTAATTGATGCTTTAGGGAAACGAGTGGCATCGCAGGCAGCTAATCACTGGTGCATTGCTAATACTCAAGCATTATTAGCTCATTACGATCGTGCTCACTATGATGAGTTAGAGAAACTCATGCAATTTTTACCTGACCAGCACAAATCTAAGGCTAATGATCTTATTCAAGAGGGTAAGCTCATCACTCATACTTCTATTAGATGCAGCAGACCCAGAGGCCCGAGCAGTAAACACCAGTGTATTATTACACAGACATGCTTGCTTGAGAGTTTCAGGGTTCAAACCTGAGGTGCAAGCCTCCATTCTTAACCAACCATTTGATAAAGAACACCTCTTTGGTCCAGCAGTTGACACCTTGCTGGAAAAGATGAAAAAGGACACTGAGGTCCCTAAGTCCGTGGGAGCTTTGCAATCCCCTTCAGGTAGAGGTTCCTTTCGTCGCTTTTTTTATAGGGCAGGCTCCAAGAGTATATCAACAGAAAATACCTCTTCCTCTTAAGAGGGCAACAGTCAATTGCCCTCCTCAAGAGGCTATTTCAGAGGTGTATTTAGAGGAAACAACGGAAAGGGAAGTGGTAGAGGCAACTGAACACGAACTTCCCCCGCAAATATCAAACAGTGACTTTTAAGCGCTACCCCCAGACCATTCTGCTCCTGTTTGGAGACGTCTTACTCAATTTTTCCCACTCTGGAATACCATTACAATCAGACAAATGGGTATTACAAATTATCCAATCTGGTTATTGCCTGGAGCTTACCAACAATCCCTCCAAGCATTCCACCAAGAGCACACAAACTGTCTCCAGAACACCTTTACCTACTCCCTTTACTTCTTGATTCCCAAGAAGGACGGATCACTCAGGCCTATTTTGGACCTCAGAATCTTAAACCTCTACATTCATTCCGACCACTTCCATATGGTCACTCTACAACAAGTACTTCCACTGCTACAACAGGGCAACTTTATGTCCACTCTGGACTTAATGAACGCATACTTCCACATCCCCATCCATCCCGCTCATCGCAAATATCTAAGGTTTGTGGTAGCGGGTCATCACTACCAGTTCAAGGTGCTTCTCTTTGGAATCACCACTGCTCCCAGAATTTTTACAAAATGTCGCAGCTCATCTCAGGAGACATAAAATACAGGTCTTCCTGTATCTGGACGACTGGCTCATTAAATCCTACTCCCACCAAAGGTGTCTTCGGCACACACAGAGTATGCTACAACTGTTACACAGTCTGGGCTTCACAGTCAATCTGTCAAAATCACATCTGCAGCCCTTCATGTCTCAGACATACTTAGGGGGCCACTGTATATACTCAAAAAGCTCTAGCATTTCCAACTGCGAACAGAATGCACAATATTCAAAGCCTAGTCTCCCAATTCCAAGCCAACCAATCGCTTCCTGCAAGAGTGTTCATGCAATTGCTAGGATTGATGGCGTCGTGCATCACAATAGTCCCACATGCAAGATATCAAATGCGTCCCCTTCATGAATGTTTGGCTCGACAGTGAATCAGTCACAGGGTCAGCTGAAAGATCTTGTGTTGGTGGACGGCCACACCCATCACTCTCTGCAGTGGTGGAATCCACAGAACTTGTCCAAGGGGGGCGGCCATTCATCGACCCGATTCCACTAACGATCTTAACAGCAGACACACCGCTAACAGGTTGGGGAGCAAATCTACATATTTTAACCATTCAAGGACTGTGGAGTCGGGAACAGAAGCAGCTGCATATCAATCACCTAGCCCTGAAAGCTTTTCAGACCCACCTCAAGGGGAAAGCTGTCTTGATTCGTACAAACAACATGACGGCAATGTACTATGTACAAAAACGGGGGGGGAGGGGTGGTGGACACTCTCTCTCCAATTGTCATGACTTTCACACACTATTTGGAGGTGGGCCATTCCTCGAAAGATCTATCTCATGGCAGAACACCTACCAGGAGAAAGCAATCAAATAGCAGGCAAAAGCAACCGATCCATGAGTGGGAACTTCATCCTCAAGTTCTCCTTCCGTTCTTCCAAATATGGGGGTTTCCGGAAATAGATCTGTTTGTGACTCACCTCAACGCAAAATGGCCAAGCTTCGCCACCAGGTATCCACATCCAGAAGCCAAAGGCAATGCCCTATGGATAAACTGGTCAGGGAGGTTTGCCTACGCTTTTCCCTGCTCTCCCACTCCTTCCGTTAGTAGTTCGGAGGCTCAAGCAAGCATCCCTGACTCTGATCCTGGTTGCTCCTACTTGGGCTCGGCAGCCATGGTTCACAACCCTGCTTAAACGATTGGTAGTACCACAACAAAAGCTACACCTCACGCCCAGCCTCCTCACTCAGAACCATGGAGACATACGGTATCCAAATCCGAAAGAGGTCATTCTTGCGATCTGGCTCCTGAAGTCATAGAGTTTGATTATCTAAACCTCCCACTAGACTGTATGAACATCACTAAAGAGGCCAGAAGACTTGCCGCCAGGGCTTGCTATGCGGCCAAATGCAATAGATTTGTAATATGTTGCAATAACAACCACATTAACCCACTTAATGGTTCAGTACAAAACATCATATGTTACTTACTCCATTTACAACGCTCGCATTTAGAGTACACATCTATAAGATTACATCTAGCTGCCATTGCTGCATATCTGCTGAACAGACAGCATCTCTCTTTTCAGAGTCCCGTGATTAAAGCATTCATGGAAGGACTAAAAAGAGTTATTCCACCAAGACTCCCACCAGCACCTGCATGGAACATAAACATTGTCCTTACCAGGTTAATGGGTCCACCATTTGAACCTTTGTACAAATGTGAGCTGCAATTTCTTACATGGAAAGCTGCTTTCCTTGTAGCCATTACATCACTGAGGAGAGTTGGTGAGCTACAGGCATTTTCGATAGAACAATTTTTTCGCTTACATAATGACAAAGTGGTTCTTCGTACCAACCCAAAATTTCTACCAATCGTAATTTCTGCCTTTCATTTAAACTAATCTGTAGAGTTGCCCATATTCGTCCCGCAACCAGATTCAGTGGCAGAAAGAGCTCTTCACACACTAGACGTTAAAAGAGCATTACTTTACTATATTGAAAGGACTAAGCTATTTCGCAAACCAAAGCAACTATTTGTTGCTTTTGCACCACCGCATAAAGGCAATGCAGTTTCAAAGTCTGGCATTGCAAGATGGATAGTAAAATGTATCCAAATTTGTTATGTTAAAGCAAAAAGGATTTTGCCTAGCTCATTCCACATGCAAATTGGGGGCTACTATGGCTTTTTTAGGCAAAATTCCCATTGCAGATATCTGCAAAGCTGCAACATTGTCTACTCCACACACATTTACCAAACACTACTGTATAGATGTGTTAGCCAGACAACAGGCTAATGTAGGCCAAGCAATACTCAAAACATTATTTCAGACAACTGCAACAGCTACAGGTTAGCCACCGCTTTGGGAGCAACTGTTGTATCGTCAATTCACAGCATGTGATCTGCAGCTCACATGCCGCAAATGGAAAATGTTACTTACCAGTAGACATCTGTTCTTGTCATGTAGAGCTGTAGAGTCAAATGCGTCCACCCGCCTCCCCGGGTACCTATACCTGTTGCAGTTAGTCTTTTAATCCAATACTTAATACATACATACGCATGGTCATCTCTATATACACTACTAGCTCCATTCTCACCCTTTGACGGCAAACAATCTAACAATGGAGTCGATGCCCATGTGCACTACCACTGAAAGGAGGAGTCACCGGTCCAGTGACTGGAAAGACTTCTTCAAAGAAAAACAAACTGCAAACATCTGGACCCAACACAAGATGGCGATCCATGCACAGCATGTGACTCTACAGCTCTACATGCCAAGAACAGAAGTCTACTGGTAAGTAACATTTTCCTTACCGACGGTCTTGAGTTCACCACTACCATATAGGGGGCGTGCCCTGATGCGCCAATAGCCTAAAGGTTACAACTACAACACTTTTATGCCTCTAAGTAGAACTTGTGAAGAAGCAATGTTGAGGTTGGTGAATGCCAGGCATTCTCCTTAATAAGTGACAAGGATGAACTTGTGACTGGCGGTCTTGCAAAAGTACAGCAGGGTACACAGACCTTGTCTCCAAGGCCCACACATTTCCTCATCTATTGAGTAACCTCTGTGCCCGACTGATGCCCTCTTACTGAACTACTGACCTTTCCACCTGCATGCATTATCTGGAGGGAAGGCGGTATGAAATTGTGTTTATCACTCCCAACATTTTCTTAATTTTGATAAGGTGGTAACCCTCTGGTGACATTATTGTGAATCTGAATTGATGTTGTGAAAGTCCCCATTTCGAGTAGGATTGAATGCTGGTTTTACAGAGGCTAAACACAGGGCTTGAAATACAGATACTGACATTTTGTAAACAGCTGAGCATTCATTAGGTTTATGGAAGCTCAAGGACCAAAAGCTGTCTGGTCGATGTGCTATTGAACAATCACAGAGCTGCTGCATTCCAAGTCCATTCCGGCAGTCCTGCCACAGAATTTGTTGGACGGATATAGGAAAATACCCCTTTTTGACATGGTCACCCACACTTTTTGCTCTCTAGTACTGATATTGATTGGTAGTGCACTAGGTCCCTGCTAAACAGGCCCCAGGGCCAGTGCTTAAAAGCAAGACAAATACTCAATTGTAACCCAATTGGCAAGGACTTTAGGACCCCTGCAAGTCCCTGGTAAAACACAGATTTGTCAAATCAAAGGAAACAGTTCATCCTTTGGCATGTATTGTTTACTGCTTACATTTATCCAACATACCACTCAATGCAAAACAAACACAGAGGGGAGTATGGTTATCATCTCAAAAATAGTGTTCCAACACGCAAAAATGGCAATAGAATTTGTAAATATCAATTTATTAAAATAATTTAACACAATTTATCATAATAATACAGTAACCACAAAGGCTCTAATTACATGTTTCATATCTATACACAAAACTACGAGTAACTTGCAACTAAAAAGTTGCAGCAAGACTCAATATCAGTAAAAAGATAAAACAGATAGAAAAAGAGTATTAAAAGACAATACAGTTTGTTATCACAAAACCATATCCGTGTACAAATAGCGTTAGGGCTGGAACTCGATATGTAAGAAGTTTTGCGATATCTAATATGCCAACCCACAACACGGATTATGCATAGAGGCGTCGACGCATTTTGATGGTATTGTTCTGTTTAAACCATCTTTTTCAAGACTGTGAATCTAACTCTCAAATGATATACGTAAAGTCATTCAGTGCAGTACACCTGTATTTTAAAAAGAATATAGTTATTAAAAATTGATATTATAAATAAACTTAATGTAAATTATTTCTGAACAGAGAAACATTGACCATTTGTAAAACATTTGTAAAAAAAAAAAATCGATATGTAAAAGGTTATTTTCCTTTAAATTCCATGTTCCATATTTCTCAATTTAAATGTGAAAGTCATACATAAGTGGTAGTGGTCTGTATAATTTCATGTAGCGAGCACAATCACTGTTGAAATGGCTTTGTGAACTAAAAAAGCAGTGCCACGGAATACTGAAAATTACCCCGAGTCTTGATTTTGGAATACTTGCAAGGGTTTGTTTTAAAACTAGGCTTTGAGAAGTTGTTCAAGACCTTTGCACTGGTGCACAAACAGGGCTAATCATTTTAAATATTACTTGCATATAGACCAAGGACTTTCGCAACCAACAATGGGCCCCGACCAACAGTTTGGGAAACGCTGCCTTAGGTAGATTAGTGAAATGTAAGGGACAAGAGAATCTTTTTGTGATCAAATCTGCTGGTGGGTGCCTAGATTCTTAAGTCCGAAGTCCAGATAAAAAATATAACCAAATAGGACCCATGTGATCGACCAAGAAGATATCGTTCTCTTGTTCCCATGTCTGTGGTGTGTTAAGGATTATGCTTCACCCTTGGCCACTTCTTGTAGGTAGTTGAAATATATTTCCACCTAACAGCTCTGCAGCTATACTTTGAATCCCGTGGCAGAATGTATAATTAAATAGTAATCTGCCCAACAAATTGTTCGTATGACCGTTCTCGAGGCTGAGCATTAGAGCTGGGTCCTCTCTGAAACGTATAGAAAAGCTGATGCCCATGTGCGGCTATGGAAAGGAACCCTGACTCTCTGCCCGTTCCCTGGAGAGTATATGATACTTAACTACCAAAGGCATCTTTGAGAACGTACCATGCACGTTTCTAAATGGAGTGCCAGATGCTCTTCAAGTCTGACAGGAAGTGCAACTGGAATGTGGGAACAGCAGCCTGTTAGATTTTGAAGTTCGCAATCTACAACCACATGCCCCTTACGTGCGTTTGTCCATCTGTTTAAATATGTTAGTTCTGAAGCTATGATTGTAAATCACCCTATTCCAGAGTTTACCTTGCTATGAACATGGAAGTGCTCCCATTCCTCTAACTTTTACGAGGTTGGTAAATGCAGGGAATCCCATGGTACTTTCCATGCCCCTGCAGACCAAAAGTGTACAGAGAAACAGTATTGCTGCCACTCTCTAGGACATCTGTCTGATGCCTAAGCACTCCAGCACCTTGGACTTAAAATGAGAAGATGCACTGTGCTTTGAAGCCAGACTCCTTCCCCTGAACCCAGGCCTGATCCTACAGATATCTAGGGAGGCTCAGCGTGTCCTCTTGAACTGAACTGTAATGCTTGACTTGATGTCTAAGGAATGAAAAACGCATTCTATCTGCCTTTGCAAGTACCTGGGCGCTGGGGATACACCATCATTAGGCACATCTTCCCTTCTCTGCCCATCTAAAGGTTCACCAACACAAGTAACAGACATGGTGGATGACTTGGTCCACTATGGGTCCTCTTAGGATAGGAGAAAGGCTTGTTTGTAAGTTGTTAGTAAGCATTAGCATGTCTGTCTCGGGGTGCTGATGTACCTCATGATAGCTAAGGATGGGGGTGATAAAGAGCACAGTAGAGAATAGCACATGGAATGGTGTCATGCTACACTCCACTCCTACCCTTTTTCAGGACCTCAGCTATTATAGGATGTTCTGAAGTATACAAGAAAGGGATGGATGAAATGCTTGGATTAATCTGAGCCACTAATAATAACTTGGGCCTCATCCTAAACTGTCATTTCCGAACCATTTGCCAATCAGTCTTGGCCCTGCTCCTGTAGGAACAGTCCAGCCTGAACTGCCAGACAGGTTCCCACCAGCCATGGGTCTCACGTACACTGGCGTGGCAGTTTGGACTGGACAGTGCCTAGTGAATTGACTATGGCTGGGTCCAAACTGAAGTGGCATGGGGTGCAAAATAACAGTGGACTTGGATGCCGTCCAGCAAATCTCCTAGTAAGGAGCTATCCCAGCCTTAACATCCCCCGAATGTAGTAATATCTAGAATGGGATTGATTCCCAATGTGAACTCCTCTCTCTTGGGGTCAGGTAAGGCAAAAAAAATAGCAAAGAATAAAAATCTATTTGCTGAAAAGTCTGCAGTCATAACTCTAAAGTTCTCTCTTGAATTCCAAGGTGAAACTGCTGTGAAGTGTTTAGTCACACCGATAGTGACTCAAGGCAGAACAGGTCAGAAAAATAGGAATCCGGTGAACTGTACTGAAGTATCCACTCTTGTACCTACATAGTTGGTGGCAAATTAACTAGTATGGGCAGACCCGCCCGTGCCTGCTTTGGTAATTTCATCAGCAAGGCAGGTGTGCAATAAAGGATGAGAGCTGGTTTGACAGGGTGGGGGTTGTGACTGTTCCGAGGAGCTCGGGAACAAGGAATACAGTTTTCTCGGTTGTGGTGTTATCCCCTGGAGATGAAGTGGAGATTTCTTAAGTATGGTACTTTCCCAAATGGATTAAAACGACAAGGAAACAGGTGATTTCCCCACCATCGGCACGTCGTTGTTTATTTGGAAACCTGCTCGTTAGGGAGAAACCCTTAGGTGGGCTGTTCCCCTGGACTGCAGGACTATTGATAGAAGCAGATTGCAGCATTTTAGCTGTCTTGCGATGTGCTGTTTTTCCTCTTTTTTTTGCACTCATTATAAAGTGTGTCACACAGACTCCCTTACCCACCCAACAGAACAGACCTAAGCCTCTGGATGCTTCAGGGAGAAGTGCTATAGCTAACATCCTGTGATGTTACCACCTTTTACTGTCACATGTCGAGGTACTCCTTTCTGTAGTTGCTACATATATATCTGTCTGTCTCTCTCTACTCCCTCCCTTTCCCCCAGTAGAGAGAACATCTCACTGCTATACAATATTGGCTGCCTCGTCCGTCAAAGTATTGCTACTCAACAAAGAATTCTGCACAGAAGCAAAACGTCCTATTACATTTCTTCCTGAGAACAGGCTGATGAACACATTAGACAAAATACCCCTCATGTACTCAGCAGAGCACAGTTAATCACATGAGATTCTGCCACTTTACCACCTATTGCGCTGGCAGCAATGCAAAACTACCAAGTGCAACGTGACACATTAGACAAACATCCCACACACATCAATTTCCTAATAAACGCAGCCTAACTACGAACACTGGCCACTCTGGCAACATCTGCATCCCAAACGAGGACTGTGGGCCCTCTCCCTCTCCCTCTCCCCCTCCCTCTCCCCCTCTCCCCCTCTCCGACCCTTTCTTTCTCTCTCCCTCTCCCTCACACTCACCCTCTCACTCACCCTCTCCCTCACACTCACCCTCTCACTCACCCTCACCCTCTCCCTCTCCCTCACACTCACACTCACCCTCTCCCTCACACTCACCCTCTCACTCACCCTCTCCCTCACACTCACCCTCTCACTCACCCTCTCCCTCTCTCACACTCTCCGTCCCTCTCACTCACTCTCTCCCTCTCTCACACTCTCCGTCCCTCTTTCTCTGTCTCTCTCTCTCCCCGTCCCTCTCTCTCTCTCCCCGTCCCTCTCTCTCTCTCCCCCCGTCCCTCTCTGTCTCTCCCCCCGTCCCTCTCTGTCTCTCCCCCCGTCCCTCTCTGTCTCTCCCCCCGTCCCTCTCTGTCTCTCTCCCTCCCTCCCTCCCTCTCTCTCCCTCTCTCCCTCAAACATCCAATATACTATGTATTGTATCGTTTCTCTGCATGGCAGGGATCTAGTTGCTTTTCCCACCCGCAAAAGAGGAAAATAGATATGAATTGGGTCAGAAAACCAACACGTTACCCTGCTTTGTCACTCGACACCCATCCTAGACTACAGACCTAACATCCTCTTAAATTTAATAAAATGAATGCAGAACTTAGTCAAGACGTCTGTGGTGTATCAGCAGTCGTCTCATTGCCTCCTATTCTGGTCCTCTATTCATGTAAGTAATTATTCTGCCTACTTGTGTTTGTTTTCAGGGCGTCCTAAATGTCAACAAGCACCGAGCGCAGCTGGAAGCTTTCGTGCGTCTTGAGGGAGCAAGCAGCAAAGAATCAGGTAAGTTGCAGAAGGATCAGTGTTTGGACGGCTGCAGAAGTGCAACTTTTAACCCCTTTTCCAAAATGTGTGAGATGAAAGACAACATCCAAAGAAACTGCAGTCTGGAGGTCAGTACTTCTTCACATGGGTTGAGACGGGGATTTCCAATCTGTTTGCCAGAACCTGCTGGTACATTGTATTTATTTGCCGATTTTAAGAACTGTTACCTGAGGTGGTACATAACCTTTTTGGTTGCTGGGAAATGCAGTTACTTAACAAAAATGTTGGCGAAGTTATTTACTAAGATGTCACTATAAAAAGTAATTTAGTAACCTTTATAAAAGTGTTGTCCTCCTGCATCCAACTCTCTTCACTCACCACTTGCTTTTTTGAACATACCAACTCGTATATTCAATAATTTAAGTTATTGATAGTTTATTACTGAACCTTTGACTAATTTTTTATGCCATTGGACGTTGTCAGTTTCACCGTAGCAATAACCAATCTTTAACATTTGGGACTGCATGCATTACATGTGAGTGAACAGCCTTTCATCCTCTGGTAAGAAAGAAGGTGTTGCTGGAGTATTGATGCTATGGAAGATATCATTCGTGTTGTAATATTTGTGGTCACCAGCAGTACATAGGGGAACCATGGATTCTTTTAGATCATTGTAACTACTGAATTTCAATGCCTTTTAGGTCTGTAATCGCAACCATTGAATGCATTTAAATGAATTTTAGTTTTTTAAGGGATTTTATTTTTTGTCTATTGATTATTACTGACATTAGTAGCCATTTATATTGCCATGAAAATGTTTTCGATTAATTTCTATTGCTTGATTGTAATATACTTTTTTTTAAAAATTATTTTATTTATCAGTTTTGACAAAGAAGACAAAAGCTACAAACTGAAACTCAGTCACAGTCCTTACATATTCAGAATGTAAAATAGCATGAAGTGATCCAAAGTACAAAGCATATAACGGGCACAACGTCAAGCATGCACATCAAGTACAATAGAGATATGAATAGGCAATAATATACTTGAGTTCATTTTGCTTCACACACCTGCACTTTTGGCTTTGCGTCAAGGGTGTGACCTCTGGTGCCACCTATTGATTTGCCAGTAAGGCCTTAGGTGCAGGAAATGGCCAATGGCCATGCTTTGTTGCTAGCCAACCTCCCACAGAGATATCAAGGTACATCCTTCAGCCATGTGCAGTGAGCTCTGTCTCAGGGTATTTGGCCCGCCCTGTCCCCAGTCACCTAGCGCACACATGGTCAACACACTTATAACCTATAGGAATCAACGCATGATAAAGAAAGATGACAGACACTCACTTTACTTTAGTACACTGAAAACCTCTATGGCTGTAATCAACTTCTTAAGGGTGTTCCAGAGTTGGTGGATTCTCCAGCCTAAGAGCAACACACCTTGGGTCAACCAGCGTAAGCTCACAGCCGTTCATAAACCTTATTTATGAAAGTGGGTAAATTGGATTTTAGATAGTAAGGAAGGTGGCTCCATGTTGCTATAAGGGCTAGAGCCAATGCCTTGAATTTGATCTTTATTGCTTCCAGCTATCAGTGCAGGTGTCTCAAATTTTCTTTGACCTTCTATAGGACCTCTGTGTGTTTTTAATAACGTGTACATCTTTCCAGGAACCTGTATGCTTCATTTGTAAATCATGAAGTGATTCCTGAATCCTGTGTCAAATAAAAATATGTATATATATTTTTGTCAGGAATGAAGGACAGGTATTTACTACCCTCCCGTATTTGTCCTGTTCTCTTCTCTTCTCTTTTAAGGAAGTGTTCATCTTGCACCCGCATTACATGCTTCCCCAATTTTATTTTTCAGATTAAGATTTGTGAACCTAGAGAGAGAGATGGTTTACTGAATGCCATTGGCTGGCAATCGGCATAGATTTTCCTGATCTGTGACTTGGTTGGCTTGCCAAAAATGTTGATTAATTCTTTTATTCATTTGGTTAGACTAGTGTGCCCATTCCATTCTACACCCATGATGCTTCCTAATATACTTCCTTTTTTAGGCTACAATAAAGAAAGCGGGTGATTAAGATAACTGTACAGCGTTTGATATTGCACTCGAATTAAGCATTTGTTGTACCCTAGCTTTTGATGCATTTGAACACTTTCGCAACACTGTAATGCTGCTAAACATTTTTGGGATTATATACCATTTTGTCTGAAAACATAATTAAATCTTTTGTTAATATCAAAGCAAACCTGTTTGGCACTCAAACCCTCTTTTGCCACACTACTAATTTCCTAATGAATGCATATTTCCATTTAAGATCTCCGAAGTGACATCCTCATCCACGGCAACAAAGCCCGTAACAGGGCTATCCATGGGGATGTGGTGGCAGTGGAAATGCTTCCGAAGAACGAGTGGAAAGGCCGACTCAGTGCACTGAGCGAGAATGAGGCAGATGACAAAACACCTGGGGAGACTCAGAGCGAGTTGATGCCTACAGGTATGAGTGAGGCCCAGTGCTTGAGTTACATGATGGGATTCGAAAAAGTTCAAACACAGCCGTTGTCTGTCAAAAGTATGCTCTTAAATTTAGGTTAATTAATTGATTTAAAATGTTTTCAGCCTTTTGGTCTTCAATTAGTGCATCCCAGTGTATTAGTTCTGATAGTGATAGGTTGGGTCGTTTTCTAACCCATAAGTGCAAAGATTATAATCTCTCATGATACTGCTGGTGCACTAATTAGACGTATCTGCGGGCTCGCTAAACGCCAAAGTTAAACCTGTTAAATATCTCTTGCGCAGTAGCATCATGTGGAGATAATTATTTGTACTAATTTCATGGGACAATGTCCTTTTATTGTTAAAAAAAGCTGAAAAGGAAGTGTACCTGAACGGTCTGTGAGGCAGATGAAGGATAACAATAAGGGGTGTCTTAAATGTTTTACAGTGTCAATCTAGTTTGCATTAACATGCGGCACAATAGGCACCCTTTAGAGGTTGGGCTTGGAAAAGCATCTTGTTTTAGGAATTAGATTGTTTTGTGGATTGAGCCGGAGTGGAGTCTGTATCACTCCTGATAATGTTAACCCAACGCCAACAATGCACAAAAAATCACCTTTTATCTTCATATTCTGTTTTCTGGTCCAAAAGCCACTTCAAGTAAGATATTGAAAACAGCGTTTAGAGAATCAACTTTTAACTTCAATATTTCCACACTGAGATAAACAACATTACCAACTACATTGTTAAGTGGGTTTGGGGCATAGACGTCAGTGCTTCTGTTACTCTAAATAGTCAACATCAGTGGAACACAGCGTGTAGAATAGCCCTGAATCAAAGTGTTGTTTTCGCTATGCTTTTGTCAGGATTTTTGATTTTTGTTATAGACAGAGTTTCCTTTACATTCTGCCCAAATTATCACTGTTGGTTAACTCACAATTTGTGTGTATTTAATGACTCACGGAATGAGAGACAGAGTGTCACGCTAGTGCTACTTTAAGACTAAGTTCACGAAAAAGAAAAACATTTCAAGGTTTTCTTCCTTTGCTTTGGGTGTAAGTTCAGGTAATGCACAAGTTTTGCTGATGTCTTTTTGAAACGTGGATTTAGGCACCGAGGACCAAACCAAAGCGGTTAATAGAATTAGCACAGGTACGGCATGTTTCTGATTTTAGTGAAGAAATTGACCCTGGTCATATGTTGCTAAGATGCCAAGATTGGTTCGCAAAGGTATTTTAATTTGATTGAGAAGACCCAAAACTAAAATGTTCCAAACAGGGGTAATATATCAGAGGGCATAGGTCCCACTGATATCCATTTAGAAAACTGTTGTTTTGAAGAAACAAAAGTCTGTCTCAGCCAAGCCATAGTAAACATTATAAAGATCAAGATGCTTCAGTGTTAAAAAGGTCAGACCAACTGGCTAAGACGACCCCCAAAATGGGTGATCACCTTTGACCGAAAACTAAATCAAGTTCGTATTCAGTATACTACATGTTATGTAATGTTAGATAGGGAGACGCCGTTTCCATGGGCGTTGCATGGGTGTTCCCAACCAACTCCCATGGATTTTAACCCATTCCCAGATTTACCTGAAGTGGTAAATCTGAGAGTGTGCCAAAAAGATACACCTCCCCAGGTGAGGTGTAACGAGGAGAAATATCTTTATTTCTCCTCGTTTTTTCCTCTTTCTATGTGTTCTGCATTGTACAAAAGAACACAAATAGCCAAGGCCATGGCTGCCGTCCAGCGAAGAGGTACCTTTCCTTGAAGAGCGACATGTCCCCACAGACCACAGGGTGTAGTAACCAATATTTAATAGCAATCAGCATAATGGCAGTACTAGTTTGCAACCCAATGCTAAAGCTTTTGAGAGTAGAGGAAGAGGTAAGAGCTCAAGTGATTCTTCCTCCTCTAGAATGTGACAGACCATTCCTTCCCCCAGCCATATGGCCCCACTGAGAGCAAGACTGCTCTAGATAGCAGAAGAGGTATTTTTCTTGCCAGGATGTCACTGCGTGCAATTTGTTTGCTCTCTAACTCAGGAAAGTGGCTTTAATGTTTGTAAACCTTTGTATTCTGTGATCTGGATTTTTTCCGGCCTATTCATGAAGCAACTCTTGTTTGGGTGTATCTTGTGAAATATAAATTACGGCTTAGAATAAACTAAAACACTGAGGTGATTTGCATGTCGAAAGGAAGACATTTACCTCAGATAATTGGGTTTTTAAGTAGTTTGCTGTATATACTGTATTCATTTTTTTCACACAGTCACAAACTCAAACTCATGAAAATCCTACAGGTTCGTGGACTTCTGCTCATAGAAGAAGGTCAGTCTCTCCTGTGAAAAGATTGCATTGTGGAAAAGACATTACAAGAACAAGGCAAAGCAGTGTACTCAATCTATTTTGTAATATTAATGAGAGGAGGCACACTGAGACCGAAATTGAACCTGCATTAGAATCAGCTGGTGTATATAAAGACCAACAAATTTGAAAATTACCACATCACGAGATTCTCCTCTCTTGAAGAAGGCCTGATCTCTTTCCAACTGTCAACGTGAAGTACAGCATACAAATCTTGAATAGTCTCAAAATATAAAACTCTTGTTATAGGGCCATCACTTTCATCGAGTTGTAGAATGTGCTTTTGAGGGGCTGTTTAGAGATTCTCAAAGTCAATGTTCTCTTTCGTAAAGTGATATAGTGTTTGACTAGGTAGCTGTGTCTTCTGCGAACAGCATCCAAATTACCTAGTGGTGGAAGGAACACAAGGGTTGGTAAAGATAAACAGTAACACCGTTTGCATTTGTTTTATATTTCGAGGGAGAGGAGGAAACAAGTGATTTCAGTGATTGACCCATCAAATACTTGGCTGTCTATTTTACAAATTATCCATTGCAAATCCAAAGTTTATTGCACCATTGCTTTATTATTTTCAACTCAACGTGTAATCTGTAATAGCACGGGGGCTGTTTGGTATGTAAGTGACTTAATCCTTCGGATATGAAAGCTGGTGTATGCAGTGAAAGTGAAATGGTTGACTCTCTGTTGGCAGCAGTAATCCTGAGCAATCATTGAGTTCAATATGTGCTGTTGTTTACCCTTCTCACGCTTTAGTGTTGTACTGTTGTACTCGCCACAGGTGGAGATGTACACAATGTCAGTTTCTGCACTATCTTGGATTTCCATAGAACTCTGTTCACCGATAAATCTGAGAGGAGGGTGACTTGTATTTTGACTTTTCCAAGGCAGGGTGATTGGAGTCATCCAGAAAAATTGGCGAGATTATGTGGTGACGTTTCCATCAAAGGAAGAGACCCAGTCTCAGGCAAGAAATGCACAGAAGATTCTAGTTACGCCTTGGGATTACAGAATTCCTAAAATACGGATCAGCACTCATCAGGCAGGGGCACTGCAGGTAGGTAGCTATGGGGTCTGGCCACATGGGCCAGCACTCCTTTCTTTTTGATTACTGTGAACAATTTACTATGCATGTTCATTTCTGCTTACTCAGCGCTTTAATGCTTGTAAAACATTGAGTGAGAGATTTGTTTTTATAGATTTTCTAGCATACTGCCAATCAACCCTCACTGTTTAGACAGCCTCATAACCTCATTACATTTTAGGTGTTGGAATAGGAAGCAACGCTGACATCTAGCGCTCTTCCTGTTTTGAAACCCTAATCGTCTTTGGTTCAGGCATCCCCTGCTTTTCTACGGCCTCTTCAGCTCTGGGATGCTCGCCATCCTGTCTTACTGAAGCCTCTACTGCTTGATTCATCACCGTAGTTCAGCTCAGACCTACAGCCCATCTACTGAAATGCCGATATCTACAAGTAGATCTTTTAAAGAGCATCTATCATATCCGTCCCTGCAGTGGCCTTGGCTAGTCCAGTATGGGAACACACAGATAGACCTGCCTTCCAGCATGCCTACTTTTCCAGTGCTGAGACTGCACACAGCTCAGCTAACACATGTCAGACTTGCCCTGCAGCGCTACCTGCTTTTCTAGCAAAGAAATATTGAAGTTATGTATTGTAAACTTGTTTAATTTGGTGGTGAACCCACTGTGGGGCGCTAGTCACTTAAAATGTGGAATTCTTAAATTGCTTCTGCCTCATTCTTGTTGTTACCTCTCGCTCATTGCTTCGAAGACAGAGAGTATGATTGTTATTTAAATTGTAGCATAATTTCACTGTATTTTTGTTTTTTTCTACTTTTTTGCTGCTGCAGGATTGCAGGGTAATTGTGCGGATTGATTCCTGGGAAGCAAACTCTCTGTACCCCAACGGGCACTTTGTGCGTGTTCTGGGGAAGATTGGGGATCTGGAAGTTGAAATTTCAACAATCCTGGTGGAAAACAGCATTTGCGTTTCTCCTTTTTCTGAAGCACAGGTCAGTGATTTTCAGGTGTTCTAAATTATACAGAGCATCATCACATCTTTATAAAGTGGCGCAAAGGATTCACTTGCACAGATTGTGAATGCTTGTGCAGCCACTACTGAAGGTTAATCAGAAGCAACTGTTGTATTTGCATCGCCTCTCCCTATGTTTTTTTTTTCCATGGACCGCTTCATCAGTAGCTGTTTCTGTGAAACATGCCAATTCAGTTTCTGTTGTATGAGTGGAGCTTGCACTTTAGGTTCAGTATATGTTCTGTGTATGAATTAATTTTGTGTTGTACTGATGTTGTCCTGTAGTGCACTGTTTCTGCCCACACAGTACATTTGGTGCGCTAGGTAAGCTTGCCTTGCTTCTATATGTGGAGTTCCTTTTCTCTGGTTATGAGGTAAGTTTGTTGTGCTTCTGCATATGCTGTCCCTGTTGTGAGTGAAGTAAACATGCACTGCTACTGACCAGGATAGTACTTGTGAGAGTAAATGCATGTTACTTGTACTTACTTTTCAGATGAGAGAGATGCCTTCCTCTGAGAACCCCTGGAGTATCAGCCTCCAGGAGGAGGAGGAGCAGGAGCGCATGGACCTCAGGGACACACACTTGGTGTTCAGCATTGACCCCAAGGGCTGCGAAGATGTGGACGACGCCCTGTCCATCCGTAGTTTAGCCAATGGTAACCTTGAACTGGGCGTTCACATCGCTGATGTCACCCACTTTGTGGCAATGAATTCACACACAGATATTGAGGCCCGAACAAGGTAATTTGTTGTTAGTGGGATAGTTCAAGTCCCATGGGCACTTCATTACACTGGTGGCTAGGGGCTAAGCTGGTACATGTCAGTCTTTGGTTTAGCATGACATAGTTGGAGCAGACCGCTTGGATCAAGCAATTGCAGCAATATCAGTACAGTTTGGAAAGGAGGCCGGTTCCAGTTGCCCCTCTTCTTACCAATGTTTAGTATGTAAATGTGGTAAACTGGGCAGGTCAGTTGGTGCCCCCTGACTTTACCCTCTTGTTTTTGTGCTATGATGCCCATTAGTGAACATATTTTCAGATATGCTTTCATCCAAGATGACCTTGTCGCTCATGAGCAGCCAGTAATACATTGTTGTGTGCTTGGCACAGCACTTCCATTCCACTGAAGTGAAGTTAGAATTCCTTGGAGTGTATTGTGGCTTCACGGGAATGGAGATAGAGCAGTAACTGCTAAGTACCTGTTTAATACACAACACTGTAGTAAAAGGCTTTAAAAATCTTAATTTAAATAATAAGAAATTGCCATTGCTAGGTGTTTGATACAATCCAAGTTCGTTTGTGATGATGTCTCTTTTTTGTGTTTAACTAAATTAGTTATAGTATTTTCAACTCCTTTGCAAATGATACATTAGGCAAGATGTGATCAAAGTTTCAAGTTTGATCAGAGTTCTTGCTGCCAGGTTCAGTTGCAGATGTGCAGTACCTTAGGGCATTATTTAGAGTTTGGCAGTTGGCATACTCCATCTCATGTGTGGTCAGTATGCTGTTCGACGGATTATAGCTTATGGCACTTGTAATACGGTGGACAGGATATTTGTTATGTGTTGAGTATACCGTCCACCAAACTCTAAGTAAGCCCCTTAGTCTGGTAAACCAAGCAAAATCCTATTCCCATAATCCATGTGAGAAGATTTGACTTGTTCTTTTTGGAATGGGAGAAAAACAAACCTGAACAAACCGGTTTGTGCAACCCCTTTCCGTAAACTGCTTTCTTCTAAATTTTATTCATAAATGACTTTTGCCAGGCTAACAAACCCACTTTGATGAATGCCCCAATAGATCAAAAATGATATTCTGAAGGATTATTTATCCCTGGCTTCTCTTCATTCCTCAGTGTTTTTCATATTTTATTTTTTGCATCTGCCACTTCCCACTCGTTCTTCTCCCAACACTCGACTTTTTTTTCTAAATGAGTCTCTTTTTGTGACCTGATCCTGTTCAAGCTTGCCATTTTTTTGTTATTAACTTTATTGGTGAATCACATAGACATCTCGTACAGGCAAATACTGACATAAGGGTAGGGTTCCCTGCCCTTCCCTCCCGTCAATTATAAAAAAGGAGGAGAACATATCACCGCTCCCCTATCAATAAGCAATTAACTTTACAGATTAAGGAATATAAACAAGGGAAAGTCCATGTCCCACATGTATGTTCACATTGGTGGTACATCGCGCATATAATTTGACTCCACATGATGTCTGCATAGATCATTCCAATCCCATACCCCAAACTTTCCCCTCCCCTCCCACTTTTGCTTCAAACATAGTCACAAAACAACATTACTGTGTACATGGTTGTCGTATGTTAGTCACCAATGCCTAGCCACTTATTCTTGCCTGTTCTCTCCCCGGGTTCCCCAGCACCGGTGCCACTCCCACCGCACCGCAGACCTCTGAGTTTCCGGAATCTGATCCTCTCTGTGCTTGCCAGCATTTAAGACCATGCCCGGAGGTGCTCTTTCAACTTTTCATCCTTACGAACAAGCTTCATTTGTGCCCTTTCTTTTGTCGCACACTCACATATGTCTTTCATTCATTCCCCAGCCTGTGGGGACCTAGGTCTGAGCCACATTATAGCAATGCACCATCTTACCAGCACCAACCCCAGTAGGAGGAATCGCCTGCTTAATTTCTTGTGCTAAGGGTTGGGTAGCAGACCCAACAGTACTTGTCAGATCGTTTTAGGAATTACCCATTCTGTGCCTCACTGAAGGTGTGTGTGATCACCATGTCCCAGTAGGAGAATAGTGTTGGGCATGTCCACACCATATGTCCGCTGCCTGTGACTTACATCTCAGCCATTCGTCACTACGGGCAGAGTAGATTATATGTAGTGTACATGGGGTGAGGTACACCTGGTAAACCAGGTTTTATTGTAGTAGTTTAAATTGTGCCTTAGAGCTAACTGTGCGGACCCCTTCATGGACATTTTCCCGTTCCCTATCAGATAGGGGTCCTCAAGCATAGTATCCCATCTGCTTCACCGGCAATACCCCACCCGGTAAGTCATCTCTCAAGGCTCTATATAGATGGGTCACCAATCTTCTACCCTGCGCCATGTACAGCATTGCTTTCAATGTATTAGTGCTAGGGGGAACCCCGGCCAGATTTCCTGAGTGTCACTTGAGATCTTCTTATACTGTAGGAATTTTCCAGGTCCCAAATTAAAGGTGGCCATCGCCTCTTCTCGAGCAATAAATCTTCCATCCAAATATAAAGGTCTCCCAGTGGTTGGCACCGTCCTTGCTTCCACCGTCACACGGACATAGAATTTGCAATACTGGCGAAAGGGCGCAACACCCACCGGGGCATATCCAGGGCATAAGGGGCATGTTGGATCACCCTTCGGACAACGGTTTCCCAGATCTTGGCCACATGTCGCACAATGTATGGAATCCGGAGAGGAACACTTCCTCCAAGCATCAAAAGTTCAGTTAGTGTTTGACCGTCGTAAGTGCCAGCCAAAAGGCTTGTCTCCCAGTTGTCTTGATTATGTAGCCAATGTACTGCATGCTGTAATTGGGAGGCCATGTAATAAAATTCTAAACAAGGGCCTTCCCTATCCTCCCCGACACCATGTCCTCTGTAACGTTGCTAGGTGCACCCACCTACGTTCATTGCCCCATAAGAGATCTGTCAGGAGGTGGTCTAGTGTCCGGAAGTAGTGTCCTGGGATGGTGTAAAGCGAGTGTTGCCGTGCTTATAGACATCTGGGTATTGCAACTAGACCCATGAGTGACAGTGGTAAGTAACGCCACAACTGTATGGATCCACGTATCCCCTCAACCACTCTGCCACTGTTGAGATACAAGTATGAAGAGGACGTGTTTGTTAGCCTTATCCCTAAATATTTCATACCCTCACCTACCCATGGCAGCTCTCCTCTCGTCAACTCTGATTGCGGCACATCTGTCAACCTGCCGATGGGAATTAGTGTGGATTTTCTTGGATAGATCCAGAGTCCTGATACACCTCCAAATCTCTGCAGATCCGCAAGGAGAAGTGTCGCCGAATTTGTTGGTTGGTGCAGATGGACTAGTGTATCGTCGGCATAGGTGAGACCAAATGGTTGGTCTCTCCTAGCCTGATCCCCCAATGTCCCAGTCCATCCCGCAGGGCCACCGCCAGTGGTTCCATGGCTAATGCAAACAAAAGCGGAGAGAGCGGGCACCCCTGGCAGGTGGCTCTGCAAAGAGCGAATGGGCTGGACATCAAGATCCCCACTCTAATTCTGGCCTTTAGTGGTTGTATAAAGTAAACTGGTCCATCTAAGGAACTCCTCACCTGCACCAACTCGTTGGAAGACCTGCCACAAATATGACCAGTCTACTGAGTCAAAGGCTTGTTTAATGTCCAACAGCTCTAAAGCATAATCGTCCTCCATTAAGAATGGGACGTGACAAACATGTACTAGGCTTTCCAGATTATGAGTGGTGCTGCGCTTAGGTATGAATACTGCCTAGTCTGTATGAACAATGTGGAAAATGCTCGGGAGAAGGCTCGCTGCCATGATTCTACTAAGTACTTTCACATCTATATTTAGTAAGGAGATCGGCCGGTAAGAATTGACCAGCAGGGGGTCTCTATTGGGCTTCAGTATCATGGCCACCATCGCCTTGCACATGGAGGACGGCAGAGCGCCCTTCACGAGTACCTCGTTGTAGACTTCCATTAGGTGGTCAGCCAGTAAGGGGGCAAACCTCTGATAGAAATCTGCCATTAACCCATCAGCTTCGGGGCTCTTAGTGGTTTTAGGGCATTGGATAGCCAACAGAATTTACTCTTTTTGTATCGGGGCGTTCAGAGCCTCCCCTGCTTCTGGATCCATTGAGGGAAGCCAGACAGAGTCCAGAAAAGCTTGTATCGTCTCCTGTGGGGCAGAGGGTCGATGCAGGTATACATTTTTAAGGTGGTCAGCCAGGGCTGCAGCTATTGCGTTCTGTGAAAAAACATATTTCCCTCACTATATCTGAGCTACCCAATGGGGTTAATGTCTGACTCTAGCTTAATTAGAAGAGCCAGTAATGCACCGGTTCTATCTCCCTTCATGTGTAACCTTTGTCGGTATGTAGAGTGCACGTTTTTCTAGTCTATCCAGGTTTGTCAACCGCGCCTCCTGTGCCACTCCATTTTGTGCCGGGCCCCGGGGAGGGCCTTCTCTAGCCTGCTCAGTACTGCCTCCTGTTTGGCTATGTCCCTTTCCAGCTGTTGGTGAACCCTGTACGACGTTTTAATACACATACCCCTAATGACCACCTTCATGGCCTCCCATTCGAGCATTCGATTCATGGGGGATCCCCAGTTTTCCTCAAAATACTGTTCTAGGACTTCTAAGAGTGTAGCCGCGAATGGAGGATCTGTCAGGGCCTCAGTCCCACGTCACCAGAGGGGTATTGCAGAGCGGGCTTTCCCCCCACCCAGGCTTAGCGGTACGGGCGAATGGTCGCAAAGGTATCTAGGTAGATAGGTTATTCCTCTCACATCAGATCCCAGTTCGGCTGAGCGGAACCAGTAGTCTCCTCCCCCCTAAAAAGCTTAGCTTCCCTTAACAACTTCTCCTCCCACCCCAGCATCTGCTGTGTCCTTCTCTTACAACGTGATGGAAGGTCCAAATGTGACTGTTACCAAAGCTCACATGATTTACAACTTCATAAATGTCTCTCTGAATACAAAGAGCAGTTTTCTAGTGCTGCCTTCATAACTGGATTTCTTTACCATCTGATTTTTCTAAAAGTTAAAATATCTCCATGCTTGTGCGAAATGGCAGAATACGCTTTTTCTTAAAAATATTCTGATTTCCAGTCAAAATAATTAGAAAACCCTGCCCAAGAAGGCAACATTTACAGATATTTAAAATCTATATTTTTTAATGCTAATTGTCCAAAGTACAAATGAAACAGTACACTTGGCTGCTGTAATCACACCTCTTTAAAGCCGTGTACATTGCATTAATAGCAAAGGAGGAAATGGATTCCCAGCGTAAAGTGACAAAACTATATGCGCTCCTTTAAGAAACTTGGAAAACTACTTCATCCATTATGCATGGCGGGGTGCCACTCAGCCAGCTAGTGTTTTTCCACTGTGCGAGGAAGCTCTTGAATTCAATCATGCTTTATCTAAAGCTTTTTGGCGATTTTTACTATCTTTGTTTTACGTTTTTAGATGTTTCCTATTTTATTGTGAATTTTTTTGTCACAGATTTTTTTTGGGTGGTGTGGCACTTTACTGACTTTTTTTTATAAATGTCTAGCCTATAGAGGCAAAATATTTAGGAATAATGACCATTACATCAGTATGGGTTGTCTTCCTGACACCCACTCGATTAAAGTGAGATTCTATACAAAATGTGATATTGGAGGCTGAGGGACTGGGAAGGGGTCCGCCTCAGTGCTAAGATAGGCAGAACTGGATGCTAGTCACCTGCAGCATCCACTTCTGCCTCTGTGGTAAGTGGTCAGCAGTCTTCTTCCCATGCTGATGCTTCGTTTGCCACTCCTGGAGGTGGGAGGGCAGCAACTGATTGCCACTCGCTGTCCTGATCTTGGTCAAGTTTGAGATCTCGACTTTGAGCAGCTGATGGTCTAATTTGACTTACCCATACCTGTGTTTTGACATCAAGAGACTTGGAGTACTCTGTTTCAGTGCCAAGGCACTTAGAAATGTTACGAGACAGTTTGACATTGGGTGGGGGAGCTCCTCGTCCCTTCGGTGAGAACTTGGTCTCCCTTCATCTGGAAGACCTGTGAAGTGTTTTGAGTGGAAGATCATGACCAAGTACATCTCTATGCTGTTCTAAATTCTCTTAGAGGGTTCAGACTTAACAGGTCCCTTAGCCTTCAAGGGACGATACAGATACACTAAGCATGGAAATGACTTATTTCCCAGATTCACCAGAATGGCGTGAGGTAAGTGGGTAAACATTGTTCAGAGTAGGGAATTAGGGCAGGGATAGATCACCTTCTTGTATTCCTGCAATAGATGCATGCAAGAGGTGCAGGAACATGTGTCTTAGCACAGACATCATTGATTCTGCCATTCTGAGTCCTCTAGTTCACGCAGACAAAGATGGAACAGATCTTTGCCTTAGGATTCAGGTTTAGCATCTTGCTTGCATGAGTTCTTACTGGCTTCCCCAAATTCTGGCCCATCAAGAATCTTATTGATGAACTGGTGGCTTTATGAGCTATCAAATAGAGCTGCATCCTGAGTTTCTAAAAGAGATGATTTCAGCAGATACCTTGTTGTAGCATCTGCAAGGAAGAGGTTTAATTCAGGTAGCTCGACTTCCTCAAATCCATCAAAGAAGGAGGGCAAAGTATGGGATGCTTTGGGGAATACCGTTTGCCATACAACAGCCTGAATTGCAAAAGCTATCACCTCTTCCTACCTGTTAAGCCAATATGGTTGTTCTCTTTTAAGGTCAATGAATCAAATACTGGAGGATCTCCCAAGAGAAAAAAGAAAATATTTTCTGGCTATAATTAAAGAAGGATTGGTAACTTCGATATCCTGATTGGGGTAGCAAGAGACACTGTGGAACTGGCTACTGCTGACATTTGTAATGGAGTTTCGGTGAGAAGCTCTTCCTGCCTAAGGTTAACTCCTTTGATCCCTCCTGCTTAACAAAAAGTTTGAATTGCCATTCAGTGGGCCATGTTTAAACAGCATGAACATATTCTGTACTAGAAGAGACAGCAGCTAGAACAACAACAGAAGTAGCCCTTTCAGAGGCGAAAGTCTTCTTGAGGAAGAGGTAGTGGTAACAACCTTCTGCTGATGTAGGGTGGGCACCTACAAAGCAATGGCACCATCATCCTACCTCTATTTCTCCCCTCCGGGAGGAATCATTTCCAACCATCTCTAATGATGAAGAAAATGTGGGTGCTAGATCTTGTGTGTAATAGGTGCAAAATCAGGTTTTTCAGCACTCCTCCTCAATTTTTCACCAAGGGGTTCACATCCTCGAATGCTGGACCAGATGGTTCAAGAGGCTCAAACACTTAGAACGGCATAATAAACCACTTCGAAAGGCACAATATTAAAGGAAAAAGGCAGTCTTTTCCCATTTTTCCCTAATCAAGACAGGACCCAAGTAAGATCTCCACTGGATTAGATCTGAAAAAGACAAACCAGTGAGTTAAAGAAAAAAATTAGAAGGCTGGCACTTCAGCCAATTTTTCCTCATCTATATTAGGGCAACTGAATGTTGGCACTGGATCAGATTTGTCACAGATTTTTCTAAGGTTCGAGATTACAAGGTATTTCTTTTTGGACTGAAGTCCTCTACCAGGGCTTTTTAGAAAGTCGCTGTGAGAGTTACAACATTCCTCTGCAGTTTGGGACTGTTCATGTATCCTTATCTGGAAGAATGTTAATCAAAGTTTCTTTGCGTCCCACATTTGCACAGGGCTTACAGTTAACAGTAGACCTGCTATTCAGACTTGTACATCAACTGAATATAAAGAAATTCTAATTGTTTTCAACTCATAAAATTCTATACTTAAAAGCGATCCTGGACACAGAGAAAAGAAGCAGGTCTTATTCTGACAAGAGATTCCATTCCATATGTCACAAATGCCTTCAGCATTTCTTAAGTCACTCTCCTTCAATTCATCATTCCTCTCTACGGGGATCCATATGCTCCTGCATGTGGGATGCGAGGTTGCATATGAAAACTCTGCATCAACATTTGGAGTATCAGTGGTGGCAAAAGTCAGGAGATTCAAATGACAAAATACACCTGTTAGTGTATGCCGTGCAGTTTCTAAGATGAAGGTGTAAGAAGAAGAACCTCCTTGCTGGAGTTTCATTTCGTCCTCTCATCATTTCACAAACAATGGTAGCATGCCTTGCTGGTGGTCTTGGGTGATTATAAGGATATCTTACCACCTAGGGGGTTGTGGTCCCCTCTGGAGAATGCCAAACATTAACATTTTGAAGATGAGGGTGTTTGACCTGGCTCTCAAGTGCTTATTTTTTATTTTTTGTTTGTGGTGTAAGTAGGCGCTGTTCTTCTTCAGATGAACAACAGCTTGGCTATGTACTATTTGAATAAGCAGTGAGGAAGTACAGTGTTCTACCAGGAGGCTTAGGTGATTAGACACTGGATGCAGGTGAGGGTTTTTTGTTTGATGATGGAACATCTTCTGGATCTGCCAAACACAAAAGTAGATTATCGGAGTTGCCATGAATGGGTTTTAATTGATAAACTGCTGGCTGACCTATTCTTTTGCCGAGAGCACCCAGGAAAAGATTTGCTTGCAATAAAACAAAGTGAGAAATGCACCATTTACGGCATCCGGTTTCAAAAATCTTGATCCTGAGGGAATGCACTTTAGATGAGTTGATTGAGAGGATTATTGCTATTTGCCCACTTCTTCTGTTGGAGATCAATAAGTTAATACTCCTCAATGTAAAGTTGACTGACCTAGACCGTTATTGTTCTTGCCAGTGGTGATACCTAGACTTTATTCAGATAACCTTTTAACTGCATAAGATACTACTGATGTAGGAAAAGACAGTACCGGTTTCTTTGCTTTGCCTGGCAATGTTTGGTTTACACTTCTCTTATCAGAGTTTATTTAACTACAGTCACTAAGTCTTCTTCCCTGGCATCTCTGTATGGTCAGAAGGCCTTCTCCTACCTGTGAATTGAACCTGGTACTCTCTAAGTTAGTGCCCTATCACCTTGAACCAATGCACAAGGCTGATTTACAGCACATTCATGGAAGAGTTACATATTTAATGGCCATAAGGGTAAGTGCCCTTCAAACTGTCAAACTGTCTGCAGCAATGAACCATAAATGGTGTTCATAGTAAGTGTCCTTAAGACTTAACAAAGTAATCAGACTATTCCTTGACCACTTTCTTCCCACATCAAAAGTTCCCAGCAGAGATGTCTTTACATACCCTTGATGTTGAGGGGGGCTTTGTTATTATTGGATTGGACTGATTTTCAAACTAATTTTTTTGACAATTATGGGGCTATACACACAGGTCTAGTTTCCTCTGAACTGACCGTAGCCAGGTGGATAGTTTTGTGCTTAGTTACCTGTTAACGAAAAAGCAAATACAAATGTACCTGGTAAGTCTGGATATCTTTCCAAAAGTGGAAAAACTGCTACAAACAACCAGAGCTACAATCTTTATCTAGATCTGGTAAAAACCGAGCAGCCACGCTAACTACCCATCAGAACACTCTCTCTCACAAATTTTCAGAATCAACATCTGCAGAAATATTATGTACAATTCTATCTCTGTCAGAACTATTGTATAAAAATCCTTAAGAACATGAACTTTTCCTCAGAAGAACAACTTGAACCCTTTAGACCCCAACAACTACAGACCTCGAATTTTCCTTTCCTTAGCAAACCTCATGGAGAGATCAGCCTTTCACTCAGTCGCAGAGCTCATAGAAGAAAACAAACTACTCTGACTGGAAAGCAGGATTCCTACCTGGAAGAGAGGCTAAATCAGCCTTAATTGCACTATGGTATGGCTTAAAAACTCAGTCGAAAAGAATGGAGTAGCTATATTAATATTTCTGGATCTTCTGGCAGATTTTGACGTCATGATCCATTCCTTTTTAGACTGACTGAAGTCTATAGGATGACCTCACTCTCACTTAGAGGTCCTCTTATCTAAACAACAGGTCCTACCTGATTAACACATTCCCTTTCTCTTCAAATCCTTACTTCATGAAAATGCAAGTTTCACAGCAGCCTGTCCTCTCGCCTTTGCTTTTCAAGATGTACATGAAATTAGCAGCAGTTTCGGACTCATCTGCTATAATTAGGCAGATGACACACAACCATTTTTCAAACAGAAAAACCCTGAGGACATCAGAAACATCAGAACTCAACACATGCCTCAGTCTTTGATGAATGGATGGCATAGAAACTCCTCGAGTAAAATGCTTTACAATGTGAAATACTGACCTACAGTGAATAGAATTTTTTTGACTCTTTCTCTTTCTGGCAAGTTAACTGAAACTGCTGCCAAACAAAGCTAAAGAAGCGTGGAATCATCTTTGACTCTACACTTTTCACCAATACTCAAGTTGACAGACTGTCTCAATCAACTTTCTACAAAATAAAAAAAAAACAGACGCATCTTTCCACATCTTGGATTTCCTTAAAACATACAAGCCCACAGCATCACACATCCACTCAAAACTTGATTATGCAAATGGGCTATACCACACCATTTAGCTCTCAACTATGTGCAAAGAATCCAAAACTCAGCAGCAAGACGAATTCTAAATTTATATATATATGAACCCACATGCCCCCAGTCCTGAAGTCCCCATGTTGGCTTTCAATTGCAAGAAAGTGATCTTATTGGCACTATGCACCACAGCCAAAGCAAGAAATGGCTAAAATTATTTCAAACACAAATCATCAAATATTCCCAACCCAAGAACATAGATTCCAGGCTGCAGCAAATAATCCCTGCTTACAGTAAGAAAACCATTGGTGTTACTACTTTCTCTATTCAAACTACAAAACTGGGGAATGACCTACCTGCAAAGACCGGACCTGCTGAGAATCGCGTCGAATTCAGGAGAATGGTTAAGATCTGGTTATTTACATGATCTCAACTTCTAGCCTCTCTGCCTGTAGACGGATGCCTCTCCAGGATGTTCATAGTTCAAGGAAGAGACAAATCATCCAAATCCTTTTACAAACAATTTGTCACTAATATAAGGCAGACCCTCCAGGATTTCGCTATTTGCAAAAAAATCGCAAAATTGGCAGTTTTGTAAAAATGCTGCAATTTTTACAAAACTGCAGCGAAATTTGGAAAATTTAGAGGATGTATAAATAGAACAGTGAGCGAAGCTTCCAAACAGTTCCAATTTAAAACATATTTCATAAATGAGGATGCACATTTTCATTCTGGATTATCAAATGTTTAGCATTTTAATTATCTTATTAAAAATATACCTTGCTAACAATGGTGCTTACAAAATCGGATGCACTTATAAAAGCAAAAAGCAGGAGCAACCAATAGACACATTTTTACATTCTTTTTAAATATAGTTGGTTTTCTCCTCTTAAAAAATCACGAGATAAATTTGTGCCTATTTCTTGGGATTCTTTTTTTCAGTACCTATCAGTCTCCAGTGATGCCCAGAGAGATCACACACCTGACCACCAGAGTGTCAGATCTTCCACTCCTGCTGCATTGAATCTCTAGTAATGCTCTTGGAACACTGATGTGTTGATCCACACCCTGAACAGTTGCTAGTGATTTCATGTGACCCCAAGCTAGTCTTCATCCTGTCTGTGAGATGACTCCGGCCTCCAGTGAGTCGACTGATAGATAGCATGGCAGCACACAACTCATCGGTCTGTAGAATTATTTTTATAGGCTTGGTAAGCTTTTTGCTGTTTACTCAGTACACTTAGGGGTAATGTTGGGGCAAATAAGCGCTGCTGCAGGTTTTCTTGACTACATTTCCAGAAGTGCATTGCAATTTTTGATTAGCCTAGGTTGGTGGTGTCTGTATGCGTACTCCCAACAGTAGCAAGATCAATGTCTCTATCTGAGCCTTTTCTCCATTTCTCCCTATTTCTGTGAGATTCAATTTCGCATGCCACATGGCCAGCCACTGCACCAGCGCAGCTAAGTAGTACGTTTTGAAATCCAGAGCCCATATCCCCCAGCTTGTGTCAGGCATTGTAGTAGATGCAGAGACACTCTATGTCGTATTCTATCCCGTATCAATCCCTAAGGAGTCTACAGTTCAGTCTCAAAACCAACTTTGAGGCATCCATGTCAGAAGGGTTGCAAAATCGTAAAGTACGTGCGAGAGCACTGCCATTTTCGATAACGTGATCTGGGTAGACTGAGTGTACGCCAAAAAGCAACACCTTCCGATAGAGCCCACAGTGTACCTTCCAGATTCCGCTATCTAGTTGTGTGTGTCATTATAGTGGAGTTTAAACCACAAGTATTTGAGCATATGTGTCTCCCATCTAATGTCCAACCTCGTCACTGCAATTGGGGCCTGTTGTCATTCATAGAATGTCTGGAAAGTGCAGGTTTTCTCCCAGTTGTTACATCATCCAGACACCATTACCAGCTCCTCCAAAAGACTGATGCACCAAGAAATCCGTGTGTTTGCGTCTCAGAGATTCAGAAGCATGTCATCTTCATAAAACTAGATGCCATGATCCCTGTCCAGCAGGGGATTTTCATTTCCTTGCCCTCAGTTCTCATCACACTGGGGAAAGTTTGAATCACCATTGCAAATAGCACTGGCGAAAGAGGGCATCCCTAATGTATTGTATTGTAACTGCATTTATATAGTGCTTACTACCCCTAACGAGTCGTCAAAACACTTTTTCAGGGAGTAGCACACTACTCCGGAACCCAAGAAGGATTAGTGTTGAATTAGTATAGTGAAATATGAAAGTAATTTGAGTCGTGGATAGGTTAGTCTGGCATTTGGATTCAGAAGGATAGAAGAGGGAAAAAGGTTTGCATTTATATAGTGCTTGTTACCCCTGCTTGGCTGCATACATGGGCACTAGAACATCCCAGGGAGAAATACAGCTCCCTCCCACGAGGTTAGGACTGGAGCTGTGCTTCCGTAGAGCTGCAGACACTTTAAACATGCCTATTTCAAAGTGGAATACTCTGCTAAATCAGTTGCTATTGATTTCAGGCTGAAAATGAATGTTTATGTGTAAAATAAAGTGCTGCAAAAATGCTGCTAAGTTTCAATATTTGTGCCGCTAAGTTTGCTAATCCATGCCGTAATATCCTGGGGGGTCTGATTAGGGAGAACCGTATCCCCTTAGAATCATGCCACCCATACTTATGTTTCAAAGACTTAACAAAATGACTTATGCAAATTACAGAGATGGTCCGCTCCTCTGCATCTTAAGCGACAAACCTTAAGGACCTGCTGACTGCACCTACCACATAACTCAGAACCTCATATGAAAAACTGAGTACAAAGTCAAAACAAACTAATCTAAATAATCTTCGATATCTATGTACCCTAAAAGCGGACAGTCCACTCTAACACCATCAATATCCAAATAGGATAGGCAACAACATATATCATCTGCCCAAACGTAAGCATTATTAGCTTTGTTTTCTACATCCTCAGATTGCATCCTATTTCGAAAATTCTACCTCCACCATACTACTAAAACCCTGCATGAAAATTGACCTTGATTGTATAGCAAGTGATTTTTTTCTCTCTTACCTTTCTATTATCATCTCCTTACACTCCATCTATGGTATTCCTTTGCTCTGAATGAATGCTTCATCGGTTGCATACTTGTCTGCCTTACTCTCTATTGTATCTCTGCAACCTAATCATACCGCTAATCACAAATCAGAAACTCTTCTATGTAACCATTCCTTTCATTTTAACAGTATCTAACATGGTTTAGCCTATTTAGCAATCCAACTTTCTCTCATCACAAATCGTAAACAAATCATAAACTCTCCTCATGTGTAACTTCTCCTTGCAATATAACAAGATAAAACCTCATGTAGCCCATTTAACACTGTTTTCACTTGCATGAACTTACACTAATCATCAACCTAACTCCTATTAAATTAATGTACCACAAGAAACTGGAGGACATGTTTCGCACAGTTTCCTGAGAGCATGCGACTAACCCCAATAACCAACAGTATGCAACAATAACTAATAACCACTTGATTAACCACTAGCTTTGGCTTATGGAGCAGCTTGATATGTGCCCTAAAGCTAGTCCATGCCTTGTCAGGAGTAGTACATTATATAAATGAATGTACATACAGCTGCTATTAAGAGAAATGCCCTAATTCCTGGCATTTGTATGGCTACCGCATGGAGGTCGGTCCATACTTTTGCCAGATATTATGGTCTGGACTCTGACTCTATAATAGATACTTTGGTGGCCAGGCCTCTCTTAGTAACTTATTGTCCTATAGATTCATTTTTGTGGCCTTTAATGCTATATATATCAGTGAGAATTCCATGGTGAAGAAGGAAAAATTACTTGTAATCCTGTTTCTTCACCACGTATGTTCTCTCTGAATTCACAAATGACCCACTAACCACCATACTTTTTGGGCTATAGAATTTGAATGGCATGCTACACAATCGTATCTTCCCTATACTTAAAAAACATACTGCATAACTGACACCGTCCTGGGCAGGATGGGACAATGCAGTCTTCCAAGATTGTTAAATACATAGTCTAATTCTGGCATGTGTAGACTTCACTTTGGGACATTGCATTTGTAATATGTTCACTTTAATACACCCCTAAATTGTGATTTGGTGCCTCGTTTGTAAGAAATTCTTTTTAAATTGATTCTGTTTTTTCATTCTAATAATTGTATTGATTCTATTAATTCATCAACAGATACAAAATATCAGCACATCAGCATTATGTAGTAACACCAGAAGCAAAAAAGTGTTAAATGCTGTAAGGCTTAAAATGCATCTAACAGATAAGAATGATTTACAAGCACTTCAATACATTCTTAAATAGAAATACTGCATAAGAGACACAAATAACTGATTATAATATAAAGTACAATTATCAGTAAGGAATACAGATTTTAATAGTTCATAGCTAATGATATCATGCGTGTATAAAGGCTGTAGCCAATTACTAGGAAATCAGTGGAGAACATAGTTTTTAAGGTGGCTGTGCAGGTTATCAGATTTGGTTAATTTAGTTTTGAATTTGTGGATGGAGTAGACGGCGCTCCACCATTACGAAGTGAGGGTGACTGGAGTTTTTCCAGCGGTTGGTAATTGATGGATGGCAGTCTATGTAAAAAGGTAAAGGAGGTTGGTCTATAATTTACTTAGGGAATTAATGGGGGAGAGAGATAGAAGTAAAATTTTAAGTGAACATTTGTTATTTGGTTGAAGGATGGAGCTACTTTCTTTAGATATTCTGCATCAAAAAGTGGCTAAGATGTGGCAGAAAAATAATGTGTTTGCATTTTGTTAACAACAGCCCCAGCAGTGGACATTGTAAAAAGATGAACATTAAAAGGCTTATTTTGGGACGCAAGTGTTCTGTGTAAGACAAAGAGGACAGTTGTTATGGAGACTGATTTCATTCAACTGCCATTTCTTATCCAAATGAATTCAGCTGCAAAAAGGGACAGGGGGTGTTGATTGATGAAGCTCAGCGGGTCTGGATTAACGGGCTCATTATCAATATTCCTGATTTTCTTGTAATTACAGAAGTTGAATAAATAGGTTCTTGTTCAGGTTTTAGAAAAGATTTTGCATGCAGATTTGTCTTGAAACTTCATTACAGAAATAGCTTGGCGAATACTTTGAGTGATTTTATAATATTGTTTCTCATCTGTTTAAATTTTTTTTTTTTAAGTAATATCACTTTTTGAGGATACAGAAAGGTGTTTGGAAATCTTGTGCTATTATTTATCCAATGGTCTGGATGCTTTGTTTTATCCAAGAAGACTAGTAAGTAGTTTGAATGTCCGCATTATACAAGAGGAAGCTATTTAGCCGTTCTTCCTTGGATATCCTTAAGCACTTTTGATAAATGCTGATACAATTTTTGATTGCTATGGGAATGGCCATGGAGCAGGCAAACCTTGTGTTAATGGTCGAGAGGAATTGTGTTGGAAAGTGAGGTCTCTAGCTTGATCCATGGTGGTGTACATGGATCTTTAGGATTTAGACCATATTTGAGCGTGGTCAGTCTTATGGCCATCTGATAGGTCTTGAAGATTGGAAAGATTACGACTACATGGTACTTAGGTGAATATAGTTAGGAAAAAGTAATGTGGAAATGCGTTACCTAGCAATTAGCTGAAGATGAGGACAGTGCTAGAGGCATTCTGTGTCATAGCCATGAGCTGCTTAGGAGGCAGCAGTGTCATTAGATAATGATTAAGGGGTTTCCCATCCTGTATCATACTACTGTGAGAGTTGTTTGTGGTTGGATTATTCTTTATGTTGGGAGGCTTATTGGTTTCCATTTTGTCAAGAAGCTTTGCAGAGCTTAAGATTCATCAAAAGTATAGTTTTGTCATTATAGGTGATTTTGCAACGACCTGTGTATATTTTTTTGCAATATCTGATGTTGTGATGTTGCTGGCCTCAGATCCATAAATGTCTGTTTCCTTTTGGGTGTTGCTTTAGCTAAATCCTGTTAACAATTGACTTGTTGACTGCACCAAGTGATTTTGTTTTGCTTCTCTTTACCATCTAATACTGTAGAAGTCTGAGTGTATTCTAGGAAGCACATGATTATACCCATAGGTTTGGACTTGCTGGAAGATGAAGCAGATGGGCCTAATCAGTGAGCACGCTTGATTTAGAGAAGTTCTTCTTTTGGAATATCAAGTAATTTGGGTAGCAGGTGGGTTAAGAAAGATATGACATCCCCTTTTTCTGTCTCGCTTCTGGAATGTGTAAAGCCTTACGTTGTTTCTATTTGTTTTTAAATATTCTTGGCCTTTGTGGAGCTTGTGAACTTCAAATTCACATTCTTTAACCCTCATAGAAAACCAGTTTAGGATGCTGATCGTCTATTTGATTTCTATATCCTTAAGTTTGAGCAGTGCTTTAAGTGGAAAATTAAAAGTGCCGGTACTCACTAATTTAGAGTGACCGAACGTCCCGGATTTGCCAGGACAGTATGATCAAATGTCCTGGTTTTGAGAGTGGGTCGGGTGAGCACGAATATTTACAGTTTGCTGTGAAGGCTCACCTTCACACCGGCCCTCTCAAGATACTAGGGACAGAGAACAGTTTGAAAGATTCTCTTACTGTGCTGCCTGACTTAATTCAGGCAACACAGCAGGGTTTAATGAAGGGTGAATAAACCCCCTGCAAAGCACATTACCGGAGGCCAGAATCACACCGCTCCCCTTGCAACACACCCCAGTTTGGCACTTTCATCGCTGCACATCATATTGACAGAGCAGGGTCTGTCTAGAGACCCTGCCCTGTTAATCACTGTGTGACAAGCACCCACTCAAATCCCTGCAGTTTGGGAACAATGAAATGGGCGCTGCTAATCTTCAGCAGCAACTCTGCGAAAGGGCGGCTACTTCACAGCTCATTTACTTGCAAGCTGCTCGGAAGCCCTGCCCTGCCCTGGAGGAGATGCCTAGCCTGAGCCTGCCGTCGATGAGGGTACCGGTACTCTCCCTGTGCTACAGAGAAGTGCCGGTACTGAGGACCCAAAATTTCAGAAGTGCCGGTACTCAGTACCGGTGAGTACCGGCCCATTTAAAGCACTGAGTTTGAGTTTCTCTTCTATTGCTTGTAACTTGTCTAAGGCTAGATAAATCACCAATGGTGATGCCAGATGTGCTAAGGGTGTTGCTGAGTGTATCGCCAAAGTTAATGCAAGATACTTCACCAGTGCTGTCTGTGTTCATTGTGCTGGTGTGTCTCCTTCCATGACAGAGCTATTCAGGGAGTTTAGGTTTGGTTGGAATAAAGCAGCAGGTAAACTTTAAGGAGCTCGTGGAGAACTGAATTAAATGCTCCCCAGTTATTGTCTTGATAAGCAGCAGATCCTCTTCACTTGAAGATATTAATATATATGGGACTCATAGCGGTAAAACATAAAAGACTACTCCAAAGCAAGCATCTTGCAAGTTGACAGGCTATACCTCCTCATCTTTGATTCTGTTTTTAATAGCATTTTTCGAGTTGTTTACCTCTCATGTGATTGTTCCCACTTGCACCCCTCTTTCTGGGCCGCTGTTGGGTGTCATTTTGTTTGTGTAGTACCTCTGCACCTTGGTGATTTAGCTTCTCAGAACCCCTCCCAGGACCTACTTAATGGCTGCTGCCGCGCTCACCAGCTATTAAGTAGGTGCCCGGTCCTTGCTGTCCCTGGATGTATCCTGGACCAGTCCTCTGACCGATATAGACCCTCGCAAACCCAGCTCCTCTGCCTGGGGCTCCTGCCTCTTCTCCCGCTTTGCTCTCACTCTCTCGCTTGGCCTCTGTGACTTCCGCTGCTTGCTCTTTTGACTTTTTGCTTCTCACTCTTTGCTTTTCTGCCTTTCACTCCTTGCTCTCTTCGCTTTTGTGTCCCTTTCACTCTTTCTCACTCGCTCCCTTTTGCCATTGTGCTCTTTTGCTTTGCTGTTTTTTTCACTTTTTGCTCTTTTGCTGTGTGCCTACTTTTACTTTGTTTGCCTCATCCTTAACTCTGCCATCTCTTGGTGCCTCTTTCTGTCGCTCCGCTTTCCCATCTGCCACTTCCCGCATCCCCTCCTTCCGCTCCCTTCTCCATACCTATTTCTGCCCGCTCCATCCCGTGCTGCTGCTAAGCCCTGCCCACTACGCTTCTCGCTCCTCAGAGTACCTAATTAATGATCCCACATCGACCCACCATGCCTACACCACCATCATCCCCACAAACTACATACAGCACACCTCCTCCTTCCACTAGCATGCATGCACGCACCCCATGATAAACTATCATGCATGCTCCTCAACACCTTCTCACTCAGCAAACACGTCACGGAAATCTGGGGCACCCTGGACAATGAAGCTCCAGACCTCCTCTTACTTACAGGAACGTGGCTGACCATCAAGTTGACACCTGACATCTCCACCTCTACCCGGCCAGATAAAGGTTTGCAGAACAGGACCGCCAACACAAACCAGGTGGAGCAATCATGAAAATCTTGAAAGATACCATCAACTCTACTACAACCACAAAGAATGCAACCCCCTTCATAGAGTAGCTACATTTCAAACTGCAAATCTCAGCAACTTTCACCCTGAACGAAACTCTTATCTACCGACCACCTGGACCACAAGCTACTTTTACCAACAACATCTTGCCGATTTTGTTGCCTCTCCCTTACAATTAACTTCAGAACATTTTTGTTGCTTCCACCTGAAATACTGGAACGACCCCAGCCCTATCACACTCCTTGAAAGCCTAGGAAACCTTGGACTGACATAAAACGTCATTTGCCCCACACACTCCGTTGGCCACACTCTCAACCCTGTCTTTTCTGCCTTCAGCGGCATCAAAATCACAGCCACTACACCTCTCACCTGGACCAATCATGCCATCTCCCGCTTCCAAATCACCATCCCTCACCAAACAAAACCTGTCCCCTCCAGCGTGGCCAGATTCAGCTGGAACAGCATCTTGGAATCTAATTTGTTCTACACCATAGGCATGAACCAGCCCAAACCGTCTGGTGACCTTAATGGTGACATCAAACAGCTTGACGACCGGATCACAGAGTGCATCAACAGCCTGGAACAGAACACTCTCCGGAGAATCTTGAAGCTGGCCAATTAGTACACTGAGGAACTCTGTTCAACTAAACAACCCTGCCAACAACTGGAGCGAAAATGAAGAACGAACTACAAAGAAAGCATCAAGGAAACCTACAAAGCAGCACTGAGATGCCTCTCTCAAAAAAGTCTTTATTTCGATTATTCATCATAAAAGACAGGAAGTTATAAACAATAGCATACAGGGATAAAACTCATCCTAAAACTGTCAATTAAAACAGTTTAAAATATAAATAACAGAGATACTTTAAAACCACAATAAGAGTTAATTAAATCAAGTATAAACACAAGACTTTTGTAAGTCCTAAGAAGGGAAACATATATAAAAATATTCAATCAAGCCAGTTAATACAAAAATTCATTTAGCTGAATGCACCCGCTCTTTTTTCCCTGATAGCCCACGCCCAGCTCAAGAATTTAGATACCCCAATAAAAGTAGTCTCGTTACACCCTGATTTTAATAACCTTTTGGTGGCCAGTGCAGAGCTGGTACCCAAGGATCTACACAAAGGTTTGAGCCACGTTCTTCGGGGGAGCTTGTAGGCTGGGCAACATAAAGAAGGTGGTTAATATCTTCAATATGCTCGGGACAGAACGGGCACCCCGCACTAGCCCCAGGGGACCATTTACTAGTAAATTTCCTTGTAGGGATAGTCTCAACTCGGAACTGATGGTAAAGCTTGCGATCTCTAGGTTTAGTTATTAGATCCCAATAGCTTTCCATCGAGGATTCATCTTTAAAATCACAATAAGCTTTAGTCAAAGATGAACCAGTCAGTGACGAGAACCGCTCAATTTTAATAAGGTTCCAATATGCAGCTTTAAAGGCAGATTTGGAAGGAAATGACACAGTTTCAGGGCAGTCCCATAAATCACTCATCCCCATCCTGTTAAGCAGGGATTTAATGCTGCTTAGCCATACAATTTTGTTTGCCTTGTCCAGCCCTCTGACTTCGATTAGACCCTTAGCAAATAGGGAAAGTTCGGGAGTGATCCATAGCCTCCTCCAAAAGGCCAACATCCTAAACCGGGCAATATCTTCTATAGGCTGGCAACCCAGGTCTATCAAAAGGGGGATCCGGGGGGTTGATTTGGGGAGGCCTACAATCGATCTCAGAAATTTGTTCTGGGCCTGTGCTAACTGGGACAAGTTACACACGCCCTATAACTCTGCCCCATACAGAATGGCGGGAATGATTTTAGTTATGTACATCTTGACAACAGGAACAATAGGTTTGGTGATTGATAAACAATGTTCATTTAGCAGGGCCCCAGCTAATTGGGAGTGCTTCAGCACCAATAATTTCAGCTGGGGAGACCAGCACAGTTTCTCGCCAAAGGTGACTCCCAAGTAGGTGAAGACGTTAGTTTGCTCCAGGAGTTTTCCGCTCATGAAAACTCTCGAGTGTATTGGCCTTGCCCCATGAAGGACCATAAACTTTGTCTTCTCAATGTTTACTACCAATTCATGGTCGCGGCAGAACTCCTCAAAAAGAGACAGAGCAAGTTGGAGACCCTGTCGTGTTTTGGATAAGATGAGCGTATCGTCCGCGAACATGAGAAGGGGGACTCTTTGGCCTGCTAGCTTTGGTGCATCCGTTGGCTGGTTGTCGAAGTACCAGCCCACTCCGTTAATAAAAAGGGAAAACAATGTAGGGGCCAGGACACAGCCTTGTCTGACGCCCTTACCCACTGTGAATTTATCGGTAACCTCTCCTTGCTTTCCCCATCGGACTTAGGCATAGCTGGACCTACAAAGCAGCACTGAGATGCTACCACCTGCAGATCACAGAAACCAAGAAAGCCCTAGAAGAGTTCATAGACACCACTCCAATAGCTGTAAAGAAAATCTTTGCAGTTGTCGAAGATTTCACCGTACCAACTTCCACCACTGACAGAATCACCCCCCGTAAGACTTACGTGACAACATTTTGGAATTTTTAAGCTACAAAATCAAAACCATTTACGATCTCTTCCAGCCTACCCACAGAACCACTGAAGGACCCATATTACCTGGGAAACAATCCCTACAGAAGAAACGGTCAACACCAAGAGGACCTTCCACTCCGGAGCACCGACGGGCCCCTTTCCCATCGCGTCTTCAGCTGTGGCGCCTCTCCAATCAGTGAAGTAGCTATCTACATCCTGAACATTTTCATCACCACTGCAATTTTGGAGGCCTGGAAGCATGCAGTGGTCAACATACTTCTAAAGAAACTTTTGCCAGACCCCATCCTGCTAACATACTACCTCACAATCTCCCTACTACCCTACTCAGCCAAAGTCATGGCGAATGTCATCAACAAGCAACTCACTTACTACCTCAATACGAGCCAACTCCTAGACGTTTGATTTACACAGCAGGCTGGTCTGCGCATAGGTCAATTGCAGTAATCTGTAATGGAGTTGATAGCTGCCCCTAATTACAATATCTTATTCTGGTTTGTGAGAAGCAGTGGAATGAATCTTGCTGCCAGATTTAGGGTTTGGAAGTTTTACCTGTGTCTGTCGGGATGGCATAGGACATACGGTCCTGATGGACAGAGAATATATATAGCTCACCATGGGCCCAGCAGTCTGTACCTTCAAATGCTGGTGTCACTTCTGGAACTGGAAAGGGCTTAAACTATTATGTAAAAAACTATTTCACTGTATCTGATGATCATTGGATAATTTTGTGCAGCCATGGATAAGCTGCTAAAAGGAATATGGTGATTGACGGTATCAAATGCTACTGATGTGTTCAATGTGACCCGAATATAGGAAGCATCAGCATTCACAAACTTGTGGGCTGCGTTCTAAAAAAAAAACTGTAAACCACTTTCTGTGCAGTGCTTAGGGCAAGAACCTTATTGTAGTTAAGACAGGTAGTTGTAATGTCCAGATCTTTCTGAAATAGGTTCAAATGTTTTTGGGGGATTTTTGCCAAGACTTGTAGGCTAGTATTCAGTCTATAATATCCCTCCATTGTAGGATCCAGATTGGATTTTATTTTTTTGAGGGTGTGATGATGCCATTTTCAACAGGTCTAGTGACTTGTGCCTGTCTTCCTGCTTTGGGCCATCAAAACCACATGGAAGTGAAGTCCCCCTTATGTCTGATCCTGAGACTGACTCATGCTGTGGGTGCAGGTTTTAAGATTAGTTTAGATTAATAGCTTATAAAGCGCCTTGTTACTCCAATGGAGTTCCCCGCACTAGGAATTCTCCTTTCTGTAGAGTGACGTCCTTAGTAAAAAGAAACAGTTCTCAGCGCCAGTCTACGTGAGATGTTGTGAAAAAAAACAAGATTTAAGCTGCTTGCGAAATAACGCATTATTATTACACAGGCAGCGGTGGAGATTGGGCAACAAATAGGATAGTATCTTCAGGAGCACACTCCAAGCAAGCATGTCATCCACATGAGTGCAGTCATTGTCTGAGAGCAGACATCATTTGATGCACCCTTTATGCCAGACGATGATGTGTGCAGGCCAGCTGATGCTCCTGGAGTTGCGGGTTCCTGCCTCCCTTCCCCGGGCCAGTGGAACAACTAATAATGTGCCTCATTCTTAGGCCTCAACATGAGATGGACCCCATCATTTGGGCGTGAGTTCTGTGAGCTGATGATGCGGGCAAAGGGAGAGGCCAGGTGATGAAGTTCATGTTCTCACATGCACCCACCAAGTAAGCCCATTGATTTAATACTATTCTGTTGATAATGCTCTGTGAGTTGAGAATTTTTCAACACATGTAGACCTATTAAAGATAATGCTAAATAAATGTATTTACAGGTAAGTTGTATTTTCTTCTTGTAAGTGAGAGTGAGGAACCAGCATATACCCTCGTTATTGCGTTATGTTGCGTTATGTTATATTATGTTGTATTCCATATCCGAGTGCTAGCTTGCACATTGAACGTGTAGCATTGCTTCCAACTCAGGTAAGCCAACATTTTTTAAGTGCTCATTAGGGGTGATCATGACATTTAATTAGATATTAGATTCAGTAGACATTTTTGCATGATTTTAGACATTTTCTCAATTCTCCTTAGTTAATTTGACTGCCTTTTGCGAGAATTCACTTATCTTTTCGTTGAAGAAATGTAATTTCCGGTCATTAAATCTCAAGCACTTCTTAGATCGGAATTTTTTTTTGTTGGTGTTGGGCTTGGGCACTGGGTATGTTCTGTGCAGGTAGCTAAACTGAAATAACTTGACACTGACGTTTCATGAAACTTCTTTCATTTGTGCACTAACTCAACAGATTGTCTGCTTTCTAAACAGAGCAACAACGTACTACTTGCCAGACCGCCGATATGATATGCTCCCACCTGTCCTGAGTGCTGATCTATGCTCCCTCCTTGGAGGAGTAGACAGGTACTGTGTTTTGTACGGACATAATGCTGTGCTAGAATTGTTTGGACAGAGTACATTGAACCTACTAATAGAAATTCACTTAGATTAGTCTTCATGCATTTGTCACCGCCTAGAGTATCTGAACAAGAACAATATCCTGCCCTTTAGTTTTGGTTCTGTAACTTGGTATCCTCCGTAGAGTCACATGCTGTAATGAATTAATCTTCCATCTGGTGAGAGCCTAGAAACGCTGGATGCTGTTTTTAAAAGCATGGACACATGGAAGAGTCAATTCTACTGAATAAACAAAATTAAGATCTACAATAAGATCAAAAAGACATATTACTAAAACTATCTAGGTAAAGATGGGGTCCCAAGTCCTGGAAAACAAGGTGAGACCAGCCAAATTTGGCCAGTCTCCATTAGGTAATTTTCTTTGACATTTATAAACCAAAGGCTATCTCTGCTTGTCAGGACAACACACAACATTTAAAACCAAGCCAATCAAAATTAAATTGTCTTTATAAAGTACATATGATTGAAAACCCCACTTTCACATTTCACCAAAAACGAAAACTGCGAAAGTGCCCCTAAGCACCCTCTAACATATATGAGAATTTGAACATTGCTCCTTTTAGGATTTCAGAAAGTGTTCTGTTTCTGAATGCACAGCATTGTGAGCTAGCCCAATTATTTTCTGATAAAATATCCATTTTACTTGGAAATCTTTGGCTTTCCTCGATGGTACCAGCCATCCTATTTTATGTTCTATCAGGATGTGGGAGTTTTTTAAAAACTGTTCTCTTTTTTCCTAAGGATTCCAGAATATTGAGGTTGTTTTATTTTTCTCTTTTTTTCCTCAAAGGATAAAATATCCTCAACAATCTTTTCAAACACCATGCACTCTCTCTTTGATAAGTGTTCCTCTATGATGGAGAGACTTCATGGAAGGAAAAATTTAAATTTTCTGAGCTCCTTCTACGAGAGTCTCAGTGAGGCATTTGCCAGTGTTTTACTGTTTGTGAATACATGGGAAAATTCCAAGGAAAAGTTGTGTGTAGTTCTGATCCTTTTTGTTTTAACCCCTAAAGATTGTATCTGCCTCTCTTTTAAATAAGGACCATGGCTAGAACTTGGTGATACTGTTTTCTAACTATGTCTGTGGAAACCGACCCGACTGCATTCTGGGACAATGCAGCATTTGTGATCATTGAAGGGGGAATGTGAAATTCCTGAATGTGAAAGCTAAAGCCTACAGGCACCAAATCTTGTTTTTTTGGGGGGTATTGGAGGGACGAAGTTTTATGGTAGTGGTAATTACTAAATGTTCTATATAGTGATGACGTTTGATTTTATTTATCTTGATTTAAAAAATGAAAAAATATTGTTGCATGTAAATGTTTTCTTATAAAGCTAATTTAAACAAAATCTAAAATATATTCTGATATCCCACACATATGCGAAGATATTCTACTATATGTACATTCAAGGAAAATACACATGATGGAGAATTAGGCTTACAAACATATAACACTTCCTTCTTCATCCTGCACTAAAGCTATAATAACTGGAGCACATTCTTTCCACTAAGCATAGCCCCTTTGTTGCACCTATCTGTTTGCCAGATGAATTACCCTGAACAATCTGTAGAATATCACTGAAACTCATTGAATTGTTGGTTCTACACTTCTTAAATGGTGGGCAGAGAGGTCCCTTTTGCTTTAGAAGTAATAGGCTACCTATTTAGAGGGTCACAAGGTGCTCGCATGCATTGCCCAGCAGAATTGTAGGTTCAGCTTTATTGCAGAGTCAGAGGTAGTAAATGGGGTCACTATGCTTGTGCTACACTTTCAGTTGTCGTGTAATAAATGCAATCACCTCCTCATGAGTAGAACATATTTGTAGCTGGTATATACAGATAGAAGAAATCCCTGTGATTGATTTCTTAGTGTGTCTTTCCTGATTTGCCAGCAAAAAGTAAATGTTTGTTTTATCTCTTTTTGTGTCAGGTATGCAGTGAGTGTTATGTGGGAGCTGGACAGGCTAAGTTATGAGATACAAAAAGTGTGGTATGGCCGAACCATCATCCGCTCTGCGTACAAATTATTCTATGAAGCAGCCCAGCGACTTTTGGATGGGGACTTGTCTGTAGCAAATGATATCCCCGAAATTATGCAGTTGGGAGAAAATGCACGTAGCACCAGGCTGGACGAACTGCGTGCTGCTGTTCAAAGACTGACTGATGTAGCTAAACATGTTCGGGCGAAAAGGGACATCGGGGGAGCCCTGGAACTTGAAGGGGTTGAAGTGCAGGTGCAACTGGATGACAAAAAAAACATTGATGATCTCCTCCCCAAGCAGCCACTGGAGGTGCACGAAACAATTGCGGAGTGCATGATCCTTGCCAATCACTGGGTGGCCAAGAAGATCTGGAAAAGCTTCCCACACCAAGCCCTGCTGCGCCTACATCCACCACCATGCCAGGATTTCTTTACTGCACTTCGAGAATGTGCTGAAGCCAAAGGATTCTATATTGATACACGGTACGTTATTTGTGAATTGATAGTGTTCAGTGATGCCTTTATGAGCCACGTATACCTTCTAAATAAAAAGCATGATTTTGTTTGTACATAAACTAGCTACTTATTAATTTCAGGTGGCAACATTCTGGGGGAACGGATTAGTAGATAAAGGGAGAGGATCATTTTGGAGAAAAAGAGGGAAGGGATGGATGAATTTGTGATACTGACAAGACTTTGGACTAGTGATGGTTTGTGTCTCAGGCTCAATGTGAAAATATACCTTATTGATTTTAACATCCTGGTTAAGTCCTAACCAGAAAAGAGGTGTAGCACATAAACAGATCCCCTTGCCCATCCCTATGTAATTTAAGAGCTGGGTGACTTTTATCCCTTCTCTACTCATTTTGGACTAATCCTTTGCAAGCATTACTTAAAGGATAGTGTGTGTGCCATCAATTTCCTTTGCGGATTCAGACATGTGTCCTAGTGGTTGTTGAAAGGAGATAAATGCACAATTATGAAAAGACAGCGAACAATCTCTCCAAGAGTTTGGTCTGATAGTGTAATTCAGACTCTGATCTGGTAGTTAGGAGAGTGGTCTGGACTGAGCAAGTTGAGAAGCAAACCATTAAGGAAGGCAAGCCTTGAAGCATCCATGAATCACATTGGTCTCAGGCTGCTATCCATGTTCGCTGAACATCTTCAATTATTGTTTGTTTATCTGTAGTCTCCTTACATCACTCTCTGTTTCTCACTACCATAAAGTAAATCCTACAGTTTTTTGGTTTTAATCTGTATTTTGTTTTATATTTTATGCATATATCTTGCCTCTAGCTGTAACAGAATCTAAGAGATGGCATTTCACTGCTATTTTGTCCCTTCGGTAGAGTACATAAATGTATTCAGTTTTTCTTTTCCTCTCAGGGATGGAGTATCTTAGGGGGTGGGAGGAGGGAGGCGGGTGTGTGTGTTTCTTCAAGAAGAACATCTTGGGATCAGCTGTCTACAAACATTAAACTCTTGTTTATTACGTAATGGAACTAAATCGTGTCCTGTTTAAATTATACCCATTTTCTCTGTAGGAATAACAAAGCCTTGGCAGATTCTTTGGAAAAGGCCCATGACCCTGCTGACCCACTGGTGAATAAGCTTCTGCGCTCCATGGCCACCCAGGCTATGTCTGTAGCAGAGTACTTCTCGACTGGGTCCTGCGCTGAGGACCAATTCTACCATTACGGTATGAAATGTTCTTTCTCTTTACCCAGCGTGGTTCTTCTCAACATCTTTTGTGCGCTGATATATGATATGAAAACCTAAAACAGCTTACTCTGAATCTTTTATCGCCAAATGTGGCCAGTATTCTATAAGGTGAAACTGTTGTTCTTAATTTTGTTTCCTAGAAGTAGCTTCTTATAAAAGGAAAAAACTAGTCAGATCAATAGTAATGACTTATTTGACTTGGGATTACCTATATTTAATATGAGTTAAATTCAGAGTGCCTATACCAGGAGAAGGGAGTGATAAGGTAGATGTAAGCAAAGCGGTCACATAAAACAAAGAAGAGGATTGTCATTCATTTTAAGGGTTTGAACGGGATGCCACATTCACTGTAATTGTGTAATTCATTGCGTACCAAACTTTTTAGAACCACAACTAAATTTCTAGAACAACAAACACTAGTGACACACCTAGCTTTAACAAAGATGAGACGTGGGTGAGTTTATACATTTATTAATAGACATGCTTTCAAAATGCTGTGCATTACCAACATAGCAAAAGCTTTACAATTCTTTGCATTCCTCTCTTACAGCAATAGTTGGTAAATGTAACGACCTTGACCACGCCCTTCGATATGTCTTTATCAGACTGTGGCCAAGAAAATGTATCTTCCCATAACAAAAGCGCAGTTGGTGAACTACACTGGAGCTCTGGAACACTTTTTAAAGTGAGATACTGGTCTGTGACATAATTTCACTGAAATTTCAAGGCTTCTGAAAATCTTGGCATTGATACCAGCGATTTTAGTGAATTTGAAAAGCTCCTTCTGCAGCAGAGTATGGTGTAAGACCTCAAATACATTTTTGATATCTACATCTTGAATACTGCCCAAGGGCATTGGAGCGCTTTACATGAGCACCAGATTATATTACATAAGGTTAGTTTCTTTTTATTTCAAGCACTGGAGATTAGGTGATTTGCCCAGAGCCAACGCCGGCCCTCAAACCTTGTTACGTGGATCCAAAGTTGGCAGCTGTGGCTGTTAAGCTACATCCTTATTTTTCAATTTATGAGTAAAATTCATAACACACGAGATGATTGTGTATGATTATGTATAGTGATCACATTCTCAGTGAAATGGCTTTGTGAAGTACAAAAAACACAACTGGAAAAATACTGGAAGGTTCACATGGAGTGTTACTTGGGAATACTTGCAAGGTTTTGTTTTAAAACTGGACTAAAGGACATAATTCAGCACATTTGCACCAGTGGTGCTGGAACCGTTTTTAGAGTGGGGGAGGGGGCCCAACATCAATGTTACATCACTGAAGTCATAGGGATAGTGAAAAATCCCAGCTTCACACAGTGTGACAAATGTATTCAGCAGGAGCCTGATAAAGATTTACTATGTAGCTATGAATGCATTTTGGAGCACGCTGCCACAAATCTATTACTGAAGCATTGTGTGGAGCACACTGTACTTTACACACCACACATTTTTAGTTGAAATGACCACTACAGTTTCCCAGACCTGCAGTTTTACTAATAAAACCAGATGGCACACAAATGATGAGGTGTGGAATTTGATTGCAGCAATTATTATTTGCATACCACCAAATAAAAGTGTCTTTTGATTGTTTTGATCCCATTAAAACTGTTGTTTCTGTCACACTTCGGAACTTAAAAAAAAAAAGTGCTTCTAAATGCTGAGGTATTCTGAAATAAGTGTACAGTTCATTTACAGGTATTTACATTTTATTGTGTTACAAAAAAAAGCATTCTACTGCCTTCCACGCTCTGTGTACCACAGCAATGTTCTCAGTCATTATTCTTTATTCGGATTCCACTATGAAATACATGTAAGGACTCAGTAAAAATAGCACAGTTAATATATTAACAATGAATATAAAACAAATTGCTCAATTAAAACTGCACAGTTAGTTTATTAACATTAAAATTGAAAACAAAATCACAAGCCTCGTCACCCACACCATATAGCTAAACATACAAATTTGAGGATAGGGGGACAGGCAATCTAAACCTAAAAACAAAAACCTATCTAATATTCTGCCATGTTAGTGGTAATGAAGACCCGGCACTACCCTCACATATAACTAAATCCAGGGCTGGCCAACGGGACAGTGAAAAGACATACAAGTTAAAAAGTAATACAAACTGACATCCACAGCTAATACAGGAAGCTTAGGCGTAGAATGACATATATCAATAAAAACATGATGGGCACTTTCAGCTAGATGTAGTCATGGCATAAAAATCTGGTAAATACTCGGTAATATTCACAGCAGCCGAAACAAAATTTACAATTGAAACGGCTGTTCGCTCATTGAGAACAGATTGAAGAAACAGCAAGGCCTGCCTACAGTGCCTGAAATTTGAAACATGTGGTCTTATAAATCTTGCTCTAATAGAGCGGTAAAACTGCAAAAGGTCCTTGGTACAACACCACTGCAAGCAGACGTCAGTTCTTCTTTTTTCCGCGACACCAAGCGCAGATCCGGGAAGAGCAGTACTCTAGTCATTTTCTGACTAACTTTTTTGATCTATTACGATCACTTTTCGAGTCGACCTTCGACTTGCGGTGCCGCTAGGGATGCCTGGTTTTAAACCTTGCGAGGGCTGTCACCGCCTGATGTCGGTGACCGACCCCCACCGTCGGTGCCTTTATTGCCTTTGGGCGGACCATGATGACAAGTCGTACCCCGACTGCCCGGCCTTGACCTCAAAGGCTAGACGGGAGCAGTCCCGTAAGCTGCTCGAGCTCCGGCAGTCGGCTCCGCGCCGCTCGATGTCCCGGTCGAGGAAGAAGTCGAGGGACCGGTTGCGGAGCCGCAGTCATCGCCGCTCGACTACTCACCACCACTCGTCGGGCTCCAAGTCCTCGGGTAAGTTGAGGCATTCGAAAAAGAAGTCGAAGAGGCGTCTTCGCTCTTCCGACTCCCCCCGACGCTTGTGCGGCGCGGCTGGAGGTTCAGGCAACACCGCCCGCGCGGCTCCGTCAGAGCCGCAGGCACCACGTCCAGCTCCATACCCACCGGTCCCTGTGCTGCACGCAACGCCGGAGGAGATAAGTGCTTTCCTCATGGCCATGAGGTCGCACTTCCCTCTGTCGGAACCTGCCGAGGCGCCTTCGGGCCCCGCGGGTCCGACTAGGAGCATTAGTGGGCCGGCGGCTCCGGCGCCGTTGGGTGCTTCGGCACCGTCATCGACTCCGGCCCCGACGCTGGAGGGCCCCGCAGGATCCAAGCCTGGATCCGGGTCGTTGCCAGTCGACCTCACAACTCCTCCGCTGGCGACGACCCCAAGGGTGTCGCTCCCGACACCGTCCTCGGACGACGTCGACCCCAGTTTCAGCCCCGGTCCGGGTCCGGCGTCGGACCGGCGCCGCTCGGCTTCATGCTTCCCCGCGGTCCCGGACTGCGGGGACCAGATTCAGGTTCTGTAGAAGGGGAACTCTGTGTATAGTCATAATCTAGTGAATAGTCCCGCCCATGTGCATGGACCCCGGCAATCAAAAATAATCTCTTAAGTTGTCAAAAAATGCAGAACTGCAAAGACACTTAAGAGAGAATTTAAAGACAAATAATGCAGCCTATATCCACAGGCTACCCTGTCCAGTACTTCAACTAGAAATTCCACCAAAAACAACCACACAAACAGCACAGCCTGCCCAGTTTCTTCTACAGAAAAACTTGCCTCTACCAGTAAAAACCTCTGGAATGATAGAGACGGAGGCATGGACAGACAAGCCCCATAGGCTGCCATTATGTGGCTTAAATAGGATACTGTGCCTTTAAGAGAACTCTCCAGAACTTCTCCCAGTATCCCAGAATGCACAGCAGGTCCCATTTACTTCCAGTTCTTTTTTCCGGCTCCTGCTAACGGGACCCTGGTGCATTGAGCTCTCCCCTTTTCAAGGGTTTATTGGAATTTTGTGCACTTTTGGCTTAAAAGTGTTTTCAGTTTGTGTACTTGGTGTTTCCCTTCACTCCTGTGTGTTTGTTCAGGCTTTTTAGGGATCTAAAATGCCTGCTCTATTCGACAAGTGCCCAGCATGTGGAAGGAAGAAGGCCAAGACTGATCCACACGACGTCTGTATCCTCTGTCTCCCTGAAGCACATGTCCCTGAAGATTGTGACATCTGCCAGACCTTTTCATCGAGGACCCTGAGGGACAGGCTGAACATTAGCCTCCAAATTCTTGATCGCAATGAGTCTTGCCTCCTCATCCTTCTTGACCTCTCTTCAGCATTTGACACGGTCAAACATGAGAACTTGCTGGAGCTGCTAAGCACTAGAATGGGTCTATCGGGAACTGTTCTCAAATGGTTTTCGTCCTTCCTTCACAACCGGTCTCAGAAGTTCAAGATCGACAATGTGCTATCTACACCTGTGCCTGCAGATCTAGGTGTCCCACAAGGATCCTCCCTCTCCCCCACACTGTTCAACCTCGTCATGGAACCGCTCGCCACCTTGCTCCAAGCTTCCAATGTCCAATTCCATATGTACGCCGACGACACACAACTTTACCTAAAGCTACAGTCCCCGGAAGATATCAAACATCTGAACTCCACACTTATTAACACTCAATCTTGGCTGGCCGATAATCACCTCAAACTAAATGCTCTGAAAACTGAGTTCCTACTCATCTCACCCCCGGTGAAAATTTCCACCACCCAAACCTGGCTCAATAATCTAACAGCACTCAATGTCCAACCTACCATCGTGGATTCGGCGAAATCCCTAGGCATCACACTCGACGCCAAGCTCAACATGCAGCAGCACGTTAGCAAAGCCACAAAATGAGCTAATTTCCAAATCAACACACTGAGGAAAATTAAACCTTTCCTCCCTGCCGAAGACTTCCAAACTGCTGTACAAGCTCTAGTCATCCCTCGAATAGACTACGGAATTGTGGCCCTCAGCGGACTCCCGCTATCCACAACAGCACCCTTAAGAGCCTCCCGGAACGCTGCCGCGAGATTCATTACTGGCTCAAGAAAACACTCGCATATATCCCTAGACTTAAAGTCTCTAAAATGGCTGCCTTTTGAAGCTAGAATACAGCTAAAAATTGCAGTTATGACACACGCGGCCGTGCACCACAATGCACCCAACTACCTCGCTCAAAAGTTGTCTATATCAGGAGGTTCGAGATCCAATAGAAGTACAAAAAAACTACTCCTGAAACCTCGTAGATTCCGGAAAGAGAAAACATACAAGCGCTCCTTCTCAGTAATGGCACCCAGGATCTGGAATGCGCTCCCTCCTGAAACCAGGCTTATCTCCTCCACTGCACTCTTCAAGAAAGAGGTGAAAACCATCCTTCTGGCCAAGATCTCCTGAACCTTATAGGTGCTGGATCAGAGACTCTGCATTGCTCTGTATCTCTGTTCACCTGGTCCTTTGGCACTATACTTCTACTTGATGGGGGACATTATTACGCTACTCTCTTAATACCGACCAATATATGATACACTTTGGGTTACTGATTCACTCTCCCGATGCCCCCACTCAGTGTTCTCTCTACACTAAGTCATTGGTATAAGCCATCCACACACCCAAGGTGTACCTGAACACCTCTGTAGTGGGATCAATGACTGGTGCCGTCTTATATTACTTGTTTACCTGTTTGTATATTGATATGTTTTATGTATGTTATTATTATCATACCATGTCAATGACTATTATTCTGCTTCCATTATCTCTGCTCACTCCTACTGCCCCTACCCTGTCATTGTGAAGCGCTCTGATATTTGTAAGGATCTTGTTCGCGCTATATAAAACTTTGAATAAATAAATAAATAAATAAATAAGGCCTAGAGGAGAGACGGCTGCAGGTGGGTCTGGGCAGGCTGGGAAGGCTCCCTCTGCCTCTGCTGAGGCCTCTCCCAGAGGCAGGAAACCCAGCAAACGGTCCCGGTCTCCGTCGACGTCGATTGCATCGACGACGACGTCGAAAGGGATGACGACGGTGTGTTCCCCATCTCCCCGGTGCTCCGGGTGGAGACTGCGTGAGAAGTCAACGTCGAAAGGCCTGGGTAGGCCGCCGTCTAAATCACCATCGACTGCGTCTTCGTCGTCGACGTCAGCGTCGAGACATCGACGTCGAAGAAGGACTGACAGGCACCGGCGCTCGCCGTCGAAGCGACACCGCCGGTCGCCGTCGAGTGAACGGTCGGCGTCGAGGGGCTCCTCGACGTCGAAAACCTCGGACAAACGGTCGGCGCCGAGGAAGAGTCAGCGCTCATCGTCGAGGGCTGCACGTTCGACGTCGCGGAAGCGGCGTTCGGCGTCGAGGAAGAAGCACTCGACTGCACGGAAGCGGCGTTCGACGCCGGAGTCGCGGAGGCGACGTTCGACGCCGGTGAAGCGGCGCTCGACGCTGAGAAGAAAGAGGTCTGCGTCTTCGAGGCTTTCCAGTTCTCCTAAGCGGCGCAGAAACCCAGCAAACGGTCCCGGTCTCCGTCGACATCGATTGCATCGACGACTACGTCGAAAGGGATGACGACAGTGTGTTCCCTGGGGCTCCGGTTGGAGACTGCGTGAGAAGTCGACCTCGAAAGGCCTGGGTAGGCCGCCGTCTAAATCACCGTCGACGGCGTCTTCGTCGTCGACGTCAGTGTCGAGACATCGACGTCGAAGAAGGACTGACGGGCACCGGCGCTTGCCGTCGAAGCGACACCGCCGGTCGCCGTCGAGTGAACAGTCGGCGTCGAGGACCTCGGACAAGCGGTCGGCGCCGAGGAGGAGTCGGCGCTCATCGTCGAGGGCTGCACGTTCGACGTCGCGGAAGCGGCGTTCGGCGTCGAGGAAGAAGCACTCGACGTCGCGGAGGCGGCGTTCGACGCCGGAGTCGCGGAGGCGACGTTCGACGCCGGAGAAGCGGCGCTCAACGTCGAGAAGAAAGAGGTCTGCGTCTTCGAGGCTTTCCAGTTCTCCTAAGCGGCGCAGAAGAATTTCTGGCGCCAGAAGTCACGCTGGGTCGGGTGGAGGACGCCGGAGATGGCGATCACCTACTGGAGGGGCTGAGTCGCAGTCTCCTCCCCCGAAGAAGTCACCGGGCTTGGTGTACTCGGTGGTTTATACACCACCTCGGCCTAAGACCCCCCCCCCCACCTCCTTTACCTAGAGAGGATCCTCCCATCAATTCTCCTCTTCCACCACTTCCTCCCAAAGGGCAACCACCACTACCGCTTCCGCCACGTGGGCCTGCTCCTCGGTCGGAGATGCCTTTTCCTCCTCCGAGGTCGGTGTCACTGCCTCCGCTACCTACACCGCCTAAGGGGACTCCAAAACCACTGCCCCAGGATAGGCCAAGGAAGACCCCTCCACAGAGGCCTGCGGAGCGTCCACGTACTGGGAGATTGCGCTCTCGCTCCAGGAGGAGGGAACGATCGCGCAACAGGTCATCCACACGGTCGAGGCGACGCCACAGGAGGCGCAGGTCTCGTTCCCAGACAAGGTACTCGGGTACCAGGGACTATTCTCCGACTTTGTCGGAGTCACCGGAGACAAGGGTGTCACCGGTTGACGATCTGGTGTCCTTTCATGATGTCCTTTTACGAGGTGCCGGCCATGGACCTTTTCCTCACCCCGACGGTGACTAAGGCGGCCCCCTCGAGACTGCAGAAAAAATACCGGGCTGCCGACTCAGATCCGGCTTTTCTAAGGGTGGAACCCCCTCCAGACTCTGTGATAGTGACGGCGGCTCGGAAACAGCATGCCACCACTCCGTCATCTACAGTCCCACCAGATAAGGAATCTAGATGGCTGGATTCTGCTGGGAGGAAGGTTTGTGGGACATCGGCGACTTCCATGAAGGCTGCGAGTGCCACGGCCTTGTTGGGGCGTTATGACCGAGCCCTCTGGGAATCCCTCCAGCAGTTTGTGGAACACCTGCGTCGTGACAAGAGAGAAGATTTCCAGGAGGTGTTGAATGAGGGGATGCTGGTGGCGAATCAGGTCATCAGTGCTGCAGCCGATTCTTCCTTACTGGCGGCGTATGGCTTCTGCCATGGGATTAACCAGCGAAGACACGCTTGGCTCTGCCTCACGTCACTGAAACCTGACGCACAACAAAGGGTTGCCAATCTACCATTCTCCGGCGAAACCCTGTTTGGAAAACACGCCGATGACGAAATGGCCCGCATGAAGGCGGAGGCCGAAAGGCTCACGGCGGTGGGCCTGGAAAAGCCCAAGGATACCAAGAAATCGTACCGCCCGTTCCAGAGACGTTTCGGTGGACAGGGCAGAGGGCGTGCCAGGCTTCGGGACAGCAACAGCAACAACAACAGCAGCAGTTCAGAAGGCCGTTCCAGAAGCGACAGAGAGGAAGGGGCGGCCAACAGTCGGAACCGCAACTAAAGGCCCGGCCGGGTTTAGGCCCTGAGCGCTTACTTCCCCTACATCCGTTACCCACTCCGGTGGGGGAAGCGTTCAATTTTTTCTGGCAGAGTGGAGAAAAATTACTCAGGACAAGTGGGTGCTGAATATTGTTTGCAATGGATGCAGTCTTCGGTTCACCAGCCCACCTCCAGCAATTCCTCCGGTCAGCCCGCAGTATCAACTGCGCGAGCTCCAGGCGGAGGCCGATATCCTGTTAAGGAAAAGGGCGATAGAAGACATACCTCGGTCTCAAAGAGGAAGAGGTCTGTACTCCCGGTTCTTCCTGGTTCGCAAGAAGGACAAGAACGAGTTCAGGCCCGTTTTGGACTTGCGACAGGCAAACTAGTGGATTCGCAGAGAAAAGTTTTGCATGCTGTCGTTGCATCGGATTTATCCTCAATTGCAACAGGGGGACTGGCTATGTGCTATAGACCTACAAGATGCGTACTTCCATGTGCCCACTGCACACAAACACAGGAAGTTCCTGCGATTCCAAGTCGGCGCCAATCATCAATACACAGTACTGCCATTCGGACTGAAGTCTGCGCCGAGAACATTCTCGAAGTGCATGGCGGTGGTAGCAGCGCACCTGAGAAAGAACAAGGTGTTCATCTACCGTACCTGGACGATTGGTTGATCAAGGCCTCCTCCTTCTCGGAAGCGCAAGCCCACTTCCAGAAGACGTGCGTTCTCTTGAACATGCTGGGGTTGCACATCTACATGTCCAAGTCTGTCCCGACTCCGGTCCAGTGCATACAGTACTTGGGAGCCTCCATCAATACGCTGTCAGCAAGCGTGTCTCCTTCAGAGGAGAGACGATTATCACTCCTTCAGAAGGCTCAGGCTCCTATGACCACTCCATCTACAACAGTGAGGACGGTGTCTTCTCTACTGGGATCGATGGCCTCTTGTATCTTCCTAACGGCACACGCACGGCTGCACATGAGACCGTTGCAAGAGTGCTTGGAGGACCAGTGGGATCAGAGGAAAGGATCTTGGGACGACAAGATAAGACTGTCTCTGCATGCTCTTCAGTCTCTGAAGTGGTGGTGTTCAGCGGAGAATCTACTCAGAGGGGTCCCTTTCCACAAGGACATCCCCACTCAGACTGTCGTGACGGATGCTTCTCTCCTAGGCTGGGGGGCGCACTCCGGAGACTTACAGATTCAGGGAACGTGGTCCCCGATGGAGGCCACGTATCACATCAATTTCCTGGAACTCAGAACTGTTCACTTGGCACTGAAGGCCTTTCATCCGTCCTATCAGACCAACTCGCTGCTCGTACAGACGGACAATACGACCACGATGTATTACCTCAACAAGCAGAGGGGTTAGTGATCCCGCACCCTGTCGCAGGAGGCTCAGGCGATCTGGCATTGGCTTCTGGCCAGAGGACTGACGATAACGGCTACCCATCTGCCAGGTGTGCAGAATGTTCAGGCGGACGCACTGAGCAGACTGCTCCAGGAAAACCACGAATGGGTCATAAACGACGAGGTACTAGGAGAAGTCTTCGCAAGGTGGGGGACTCACGACATAGATCTGTTCGCCACCGCCGAAAACAGCGAATGCCGAGACTTCGCCTCCAGGTACTACCAGCGGGGGACGCTGGGGAATGCGCTATGGATCGACTGGTCGAACAGCTTTCTGTACGCTTTTCCACCCATTCCCCTGATTCCGGCGGTACTCATCAAGTTGGCCCGGCCCAGGGCGCGGATGATACTTATTGCTCCGGAATGGACCAGGCAGTGGTGGTTCACGGACCTGCTTCACCGTTCTCTCCTTCCTCACATGCGGCTGCCGTGCAGGCCGGACCTTCTCACGAAGTTCGGGGGGCAGATACTGCACCCCAACCTCTCGTCTTTGAGTTTGGCTGCATGGCTCCTGAGATAGTGCAATATGGCCATTTGAATCTGCCCGAAGATTGCATGGACATACTGAAGGAGTCTAAACGACCTTCCACTCGGACTTCCTACGCTTACAAGTGGAAGAGGTTCTGTATCTGGTGCAACTCCAAGCACTATGACCCGACGACGTGCAAGGAGGATGTCATTCTTCCTTACCTTCTACATTTGGCGCAGTCTGGCCTTAATGTTCATTCCATTAAGGTTCATCTCGCTGCATTGACTGCCTACAGGAAATGCCTTTCACAGACTTCCATCTTACAGATCCCTGTGATCAAAGATTTTCTGGAAGGCTTGAAGAAAGTATTCCCTCCTGTCCGGCTTCCCTCGCCTTCATGGGAATTGAATGTGGTGCTGTCCAGATTGATGAAGGAGCCTTTTGAACCTATTCATAAGGCTTTGTTGCAGCACCTGTCCTGGAAGGCGGCGTTCCTCGTGGCCATTACATCGGCCCGCAGCGTGAGTGAAATTCAGGCGTTGTGTTGCCAAGAACCTTATACTGTATTTCATGCTGCTAAGGTTGTTATGCGTACTCACCCCAAATTTCTTCCCAAGGTTATTTCTGATTTTCATGTCAACCAGACGATAACTTTGCCTACGTTTTTTCAGAATCCTTCATCTCCAGCGGAAAGGTCTTTACATTCCCTGGATGTTAGGAGGGTGTTGAAATTTTATCTGGATAAAACCAAAGATATTCGTAGGTCAGACCATTTGTTTATCAATTATGGATCGGTCAGGACGGGTCTTGCGACCTCGAAGCAGTCCATCTCTAGGTGGATTGTGTCCTGCATACAGCTGTGTTACCAAAAAGCTAATAAGACCTTAGGGGGCAAACCTAAGGCTCATTCCACCAGGGGCAAAGCTGCCACGACTGCTGTACTCCGTAATGTTCCGATTGCAGAAATCTGCAAGGCGGCCACTTGGAAGTCGGTCCATACCTTTGCTAAGCATTACTGCCTGGACACTGATGCCAGGGCAGACGCTCAGGTTGGGCAGGCTTCGCTGCGAAATCTGTTCGCACAATAGTGGTGTTATTTCTCTTTTCTCCACCGCCGCTTTGGTGTGGGGATGGGCTTGCCATTCTATTCACTAGATTATGACTATACACAGAGATCCCCTACTACAGAAGGAGTAGTTTCTGTCCTGAAACTCCAGTTCTGTAGTAGGGGTATCTCTGTTATAGTCATAAGCGCCCGCCCTCCTCCCCGGTGGAGAAAGATTTTCATGTCAGGAATGCTACAGGTCTGGCGTGTTACGCCTTCAAAAAGAACTGAAAGTAAATGGGACCTGCTGTGCATTCTGGGATACTGGGAGAAGTTCTGGAAAGTTCTCTTAAAGGCACAGTATCCTATTTAAGCCACATAATGGCAGCCTACGGGGCTTGTCTGTCCATGCCTTCCTCTCTATCATTCCATTGGCTTTTACTGGTAGAGGCAAGTTTTTCAGCAGAAGAAACTGGGCAGGCTGTGCTGTTTGTGTGGTTGTTTTTGGTGGAATTTCTAGTTGAAGTACTGGACAGTGTAGCCTGTGGATATAGGCTGCATTATTTGTCTTTAAATTCTCTCTTAAGTATCTTTGCAGTTCTGCATTTTTTGACAACTTAAGAGATTATTTTTGATTGCCGGGGTCCACGCACATGGGCGGGACTATTCACTAGATTATGACTAGAACAGAGATACCCCTACTACAGAACTGGAGTTACAGGACAGAAACTACTCCTCATCAGGCAGAGGACTCTTCTTTTCCGAATCGGATGCGAGTTGAGCCTCTTCCCCCCGAGCCCCGATTTACGCTGAAAAGCTTATGGCATTGAGTTTTTTGCCTATTTGAAGTGTCAGTAAGTACGGCAACACTTTTTTCACACTTTTGTACCACACACCTTAGCGAGTGTGTAGGTACCACATTGGTTTTATCACGTGGCTCCACTCACCTTTCGCCACTTACGTATCACCTTCTCGGTCCTGAAGAAAGCCCTGTTAATCACTCAGCGGGGCTGAAACATGTAGACCACACACATAGTCAACTGATAGGTAATTATTCCTTACTAGTTGCATCACACATATTTTAACATATATCCTGAGCCGCCAATAATAAAGAACTTCACATCACCTTTACGCACCACCACCAGCTCCACTGTAATCAGGTGTCGTAGCACAACCGGGGGCATTCGGCCACCCGGTTGGGACCCCAATGATGAAACATGACACCAACTAAGTTGGTGTGTAAGGGGTCTTTTAACAACACCCAATGGGTCTTAGCTCATGCCACAAAAAGTGACTACAAGTATTGACATACACATAGTGGGCCAATTCACAATGTTTAAGTTGATATTAAAGAAAGCATCAACAACTAATTCTGAAGCAAACCTTTTCCCATAATGCTCAACCCAATCCTCCTTAGAGAGTAATGATGGTAGCGGGGCAGATCACCCTGACTAAACAACGGTGAGTTGATATTGGCCCAAAATAAAGGGAGTCTTTAGTTTCACTGGCTTACAGCAACTTGCCATTTCTCTCAATGTTTGTAGTTGGTACGACAACTTGAGATAGCAATTGGGTCCCTTGGAACCCAGAGGAGGACCTATTTTAAGCTCTGTGGGCCTTAGTACAGGCTCCCTCAAGCCAACCTTTAAGAGGTCTTTTTTGATTAATTGAGTGTTAACTGGAGCACAGAGTGTTTCAAATGACGCAGTAACAGTAGTTGGTGCAGCGTCTGGCATTAAACAAATTTGATGGAGTTCCATATTAAAATTAAACAATGATGGAAGCAGTTTAGTTGAATCAATCCCTGACCATCTAAGCTTTTCCCTCCATTGTGCAGGAAGCCTGAAAATGAGAATGAGAATCGGGCTAGAAAAAGCTACCTGCCCTTTTATCCACATCTCTATAGGAATTGACAGCATAGTAAGTTATGAGATGAAAAGGGCTCAGATACCACAATATGGTCGGTAGTGGATGAGCAACCCCTGCCAGTGAAGGTAGGGAAAGAAGGATGATCACAATGCATCTTTACAACTGCAGATATTAGATTCATAGTTATGATCATATCATTTAGTGCATTCCCATATGAATCATTAATAAAGTGAGAATATGGTTCTCCCCTAAAATCTTTCATACCACATACATCTGTCTCGACTAAGGGACACATAGCCACATTAAAATCACCAGCCCAAATTAAACATACATTAGCATTATGGATAAAAGAATGATTGTTGAAGACATTGCTACCCGCTCCAAAATAGTTGTGATAAAAATGAATTGATATAAATGACTGACTGTTTCTAAAGGCAAAGCGAAGAATTTGATACAAGGTTGAGGTGGATTTAATAAGGGAGATTTTTGCTTTGACGATAGTAGATGCTAAGACTGCAAGCCCGCCCTTGGTTCTGCCAGCTGGCGATGGAATTGAAGGCTGCTCATAGGATTGGAACCTATTCACAGTGAAAGTCTCAATAGCCCAAGTTTCTTGGATACAAAGAATCTGACATTTATTTATAAAGGGAAGCCAATCGGGGTTATCTAGTTTAGCCTTAATCCCCGCCACATTCCAGATTGCCCATACCAGCCTTTTACATTGAGTATCTTGAGGTAGGACCAACTGATTCCACCCAATCGGCCATGGGGTGAGCTCATTTGTTTTTATGGGTGACTGAACAACCATTCTAGCTACTTGCAAAATAGGGATTTGGCTCTGAGTAACTTAATTAACAGGGACGAGCTCATTAGTACCCAAAGAATTACTATGATTATCAATAAAGTATAGTGGAGTAGACCATCAAGCTAATTCGACTAGAGTCAAGAGCCCAAGGAGAAGGTTCACATTCTGCCAGTCAATAGTCAATCTAAACAGACTCGGGAGCAAGGACAGCAAATCAATTTCTGAGAGAGCAGTTAAACTGGACAAATCCACGAAGGGCAGTATGATTACTTTTATTTGTAAATGCAGACTGCAGATGTCCAGGTTTCATAAAGGAACCTGACGATACTATCTGAATCCTAACAGACCAAGATTGCAAGCCCTTACGCAAGATTGGCACATAGTTCACTTCAAAAAACACAAATCCATGTGTTAAATGAATAAGCAGCAATGTCAGAAGAGATAGCCTGACATTTGACCTCTGTCTTTGAAGCAAGGCAAATGTGACAAGATATATACAAAATGTAAAGGCATCTTTATTTATTGCTCTTTCCGGACACACCAGTAATCGGCTAGCGACCCACAGTTTGAGAAACGCTGGTCTAATTAGTTGTTTCCTTGTGATTTTTTTTACCATTGATCATAGTGCGAGATGAAAGCTAGGTATGTAGCTATTGCTCCTTCTTCATACATTTTGTATGGGTAAGTGGGTGAGAATCACATGTCGAATATTCTTCTCTTTTGTGGATTGAACCGAGACAATTAAACCAGCTATTCTACTTAGAGGAATAGGCATTCTATGCAAGGTTTGTGATGGATTTGCATGGCCTTAGCTAACATATTACTAAGAAATTTGAAATCAGGTGTATTTTTCTGTGAGGAAGTCACTAGCATGTCTTTGAGGATATGATTGACATTTAGGACACTCGTACAACAAGTAAGCATCTTAATTCAGAGCAGCGTCTCCAGCATAAATGATTTTTGTTTAAGCCAGAATCGAGTAATTACCTGCGAATCTACATGGGACAAAAGGTAATAGATTTAGTAGTAATGAATGATTGGTTGGTATTTGTCAAGCTCACTTACACAAAAGTGTATTACTGTGAACGCTCGAAATATACTAGGTGTGGGATTTACTTAGGTATATTGAAATATTTTAGTTTTTTCACTGGAGAGCAAGTGGTGATTTGTCGTTAACTGTAAGGAGAGAGCATTCCAAAGTTTGGTTACTGCTGCAGGGAAAGCCTTGCCGCCAGTCAATCTTTCTTATGTTTAGGGGTGCGGTGTCCATGTGTGTATAACTCAGCTGTCCTGTAGGAAATGTGAAACTTAAATGTTTCTGTAAATACCCTAGAGAGGCTGAGTTGATCACTGTATGTACTTAACTAAGTGATTTGCATATAACTCATTGTGTAGTCTTACTAGAGCAGGAGGCCTAAAAAGCATTAACTGTATCATTTTGCACATGGTGTCAGAGCGAGACAAATGCATTTTGGGATTTATTGTTATTCCGATAGTCTAACCGAAGCATTGGCCACTTGAATTTATTGAGATAAAGGTAAGTTTCAATGCATGCAGGTGGAAAAAGTATTTGATATTAAATTAACTTAATATTGAAGGGGCAGTTTAGCAGCGTGTATCTGTTGAAGGTACTCGTGCTATGCATTCCCATGCCATCTTGTGTTGAGATTGGGATTTTGCAACATGTCTTTTCGATGTGACTTTTTTGTGCTTTGGGAGTGACTAGACATTTGGTGTGTTGTCAAGGTTTACCTGAGCTCCATTGTAATTATAGTTCACCTCACACACTACAAACTAACCGCCCTCCAAAGTTATGTTTGAAGAAAATTCAAATGTGACCGAATAAAGGTCAGATATATTAGAGTTTACCCAGGATAAATCTAATCGAATGCTAACATTAATTAAACTTCAGGAGATATTGCACTATGAAATAGAACAAAACCTACACCAATTCTAGTATATTTCACAAAGGTAAATTAATCATCATTTACATGTTACTTGAGCATCATGCACAGGTGTCGGGCTATACTCTCTATTGTTTACACAAAGTTTGTGCAAACATTGGAAACATTGTTTGTCACCGGCACTCTTGCAGTGAAAGGAAAATGCCACCCCTATGTGGTAAACTAAAAAGAAATTTCAATAATAGTATGAAATGTTAAATAAATGTTAATTTTATATAATTCTTTTCACCATAAAGGAACTTCTGAAGATTATTGATATATTGGAAGTGTTCATCAATAAAACATACAACTGTAATCACAAATAAAGAAAGCAGATTGCCATTATACGCTTGAGGATATGAATATCAAGCTACCTTCTTACAAAAAAAAAAAAAAAAGCTGCCAATACTGATGGAAGTTTTAAACCACAGAATGAGTAGTGCAAGGATATCCAAGCCAAGCACCTATATGCTTATTAATTGCTTTTATTTTCAGTATTCAAAAGTTTTCATTTGAAAAACAAATAGGGGATATATACATACATATGATACATAATAAATAAATATTCACTACATACTATTGTTTCCTATCATTACCCATTCAATTGTTCGAACATATACTCACAAACATTCCAGCTGCACTCAGACAATCACCACACTTAACATACACCACACAGTCCTAGTAGGCCAATCTAAATTTTTTGGAAAAAGGCCATACCACTGTCCAAACAAAGTACTACTTATGGTATTTTAGAATGTGCACCAGTTTTTCATATAAAAGAGATTTTTAAACAAAACAATTTTTAACTACGTGTTTCAAACCCCGAACACTTCAGGGGTTCTCATCAGGACCAGAAACCACAATCTAATGTAAAAAGCCACCGCCGTGGACTTCCTAGCTTCTTGATTCACAGTGGGATTTTACTGAAAAAATGTTTCTGTTGAGGGTTTAAATGTTATGCATTCCAACAAATCGCTCTTTGTGCCAATGGACGGGCACCTGCTTATTCGGGTGTTCTCTCACGGCGTAACAAATGCTTCTGCCTCCCCTTGCCGTAGTAAATTTTAAGTATATAAAGCCTTAAAATTCACTACCGCAAGGGGCGGCGGAAGCATTTGTTACGCCGTGAGAGATCGAACATCGCAAAGAATGATTAATTTCTTTGTGTTGAATCAGATATTTTTTGCTTAGCCTTAGCTGTGAAAAAGACTGTTGAAGATTGGAAGTAAAGCAGTAAATTACGAGGTAAAATGTTTTAAATATGTTGAAGGAAATACAGACGGAACAGAGACGAAACTGCTTGTTCCAGATTTCGACTTTGGTTATTTGTTTAAGGGATGTTTAAGCCACTCACTACGAAAGAGCTGCATGCAGGCACTTTAATATTTTGTGAGGTGGTAAGTAGACCACAGCGTCGGCCACGAATGCTGGCGGTGGTTCCCTTTCAGCTTTTTAAAAATTGTTTTTAGCTCTGCTGCTGTATGCTCAAAATATGGGGGGTGGGCTGAGGGGAGATAAGAACCACAACCCGGCTTTTGGCAGTGGAGCGCAAAATTGTGGTTATATTTCTGTGAGGAAAGTACTTGCAACGTTTAGAAACAGAGGAAGGCTGCAGAGTCCCCCTAACTGGATGACTATTCCCGGTCCATCGCCGCAGTTTTAGTTTGAGCCTGCCCTGTGTTAGGATGCTGGGACCGCAGCAAGGCTCCCCTGGGGGTGGCGGTGGCAGCAGCCCAGTTGGCGTAGAGCAGAGGTCTTCAAACTTTTGTAGGTTGAGCCCCCCCAGCTGAATTTTTTTAGATGTTGGCCCCCCCCCTCCCTCACCCCCACCTGACAGAAATTTCTGGACTCGACCGCCACGCGCACATTCCGGGCATATTCAGCGAATAACATTAAATACAATAAGAATGTTTAGTAAACTGTAGGTTTGTGAGTGGGTGGGTGTGGTGAAATGACAGAGGCTTATTACACAGCTCAAACACCACTTTCCAAGATAAAACGTGTGCAAATTGTTTTTACTAGGATGCTTTGTTTTACATATGACATGGATTGATAATAACACCACCAACATAAATGTGACAGGTGTGCCTGTTTTTCAGAGACGGTCAATCTGTGGATGGATTTTTGCTACTGCCATCCTCAGGCTGTGCTCCACATCCAGTCTTGAACGGTACTTTGTCTTTAATACTGCATGTGCTGAGAACCCAATAGTGGTGGGCTAATTGGAGTGAGATTGCAGATTGAACAGTGAGGGGGACAGGTGAGTGAAGTGTCAACAGTGCAGGTTGAGTAGTGTGCTTGTGTGACTGCAGGATGAGGTACAGGGTGAAAAGCGCAAGTGCATTGTGAGTGCAGAGTGGTCAGTGGAGGGTAAGTGGGTGAATGGTGTGAGAACATGGTGATCAGTGTGAGTGCAGGGTGAGCGGGTGAATGGTGTGAATGCATGGTGATCAGTGTGAGCACATTGTGATCGCTGTGAGTGCAGAGTGATCGCTGTGAGTGGAGGGTAAGTGGGTGAATGGTGATCAGTGTGAGTGCAGGGTGAGCGGGTGAATAGTCTGACTGCATGGTGATCAGTGTGAGCGCATTGTGATCGCTGTGAGTGCAGAGTGATCACTGTGAGTGGAGGGTAAGTGGGTGAATGGTGTGAGTGCATTGGGGTGAGTGTGAGTGCAGGGTGAGTGTGAAAGTGAAGGGCGAGAATGCGGAGTGAGTGGTCTGAATGCAGGGTGCATTCCCAGACACTTGAAGTAACTCAGCATGTTATTGACGGCAGCGTAGGGTTTCAAATGTGTTAAACTATTGATATTATGGACGTAACCAGGGATCAGGGTGGAGGAAATAAATAATGTGCTGATTGATCCCTCAACAAACTTCCAGTCTTATGATTACGGTTGCCAGCTAATTATTTTGATGTCACAGATGGTATAAAAATAAGCAGTCACCTAAACCTGTATTTTCAGCACTTGTCTATGCATACTTTGAACAGCAAATATAAATAGAAAGAACTTTTAATTGCTTTCTAGAGCTGCATGAATGATCCATGACTGATAATAAAATGGAACAAAGATAGAAAAGTCACATTACAAATGAATCAACAAAACAAAGGGGGGACCGAGAGCTCGTTAACATTACAAATGAATACATACTTCTTATTTATAACCATATTTAGCAATTTGCAAGCTGTTTAAACAACACATGGCTGGCTGGCATTTTGCGCGCCTGCCTGTGAATTTTAAAAGAAACTTTCAGGGACGTTTAAGGATTTTGGGTCCTGTGGGCCAAATGTATTTTTGGGGCCCCAGTTCGGACCAGCTTTGATTTTATGATCTAGTCTCAGCTCTTTCATGCCTTCTTTGGTCAAATACTAAGGGGTCGATTAGGATGGCGGACGGAAACGTGTACCGTCCGCCGCGGAAGGTGGCTAGATACTCCGGACCTGTCCGCGGAAAATCCGCAACAGCAATTAGGATAAAACATGCAAAAAACGCCGACCGCGGCGTACGGAGCACACCAATCCCCGTCCGCGGCGGTCGGAGTACACCTGAGTCCGCGGCAGGCGGACGGAACAGTAAAAACACCGACCGCCGCGTACGCACATGACCGCGAATACATCCACCACCCCCGCGATACCTGCGCAATGTCCGTGTCCGCTATTAGGATAACTCCGCAAGTACCCCGGTAGTCACCGCCATCCACGTCCGCAGCGGTACCAATGCACCGAGAATCCGTGCACCACAGCGGAACGACAACACAAACAACATCCCTACTGTCAAACCAATGCCATACATTGGCACGGAAGTTAATCACCAAACACACGAAAAAAAACGCCCACCCACCGCAAACATCCAAACCAATCACAACACACAATGATCCACCGCCAAGCACCACACAATCCACACCTGGCAACACTCCCACCTAGCACCTGACTGCCAATACCCATTCAGACACGGTCTAGACACACACCATAAAAGAACTCCCACCCACTCCACAACTCCTCTGCATCACAGCATAGCTGCTAGCAGGACACACCACTGAACTGAGACCAAAGAGAAATAGCATTCACACAACCCACACCCAAACACACCCACCACACAAACTTCCACCACACCATTCTTACACACCACACACCTGCACCTCCCCATCCACGCAAACCCACACCCCGAGCACCACACACCATGGCACCAAAAAAAAACCCCAAATTCACTGACACCGAGTTGAAGGTTATGGTAGATGAGATCATCCGTGTGGAACCCCACTTATTCGGGGCCCTAGTGCAGCAGACCAGCATAGCCAGGAGAAACAGCATGTGGGACCGGATAGTCACCAGGGTGAATGCCTCCGGGAGCGTCCCGAGGACGAAGCAGGACATCCAGAGGCGGTGGCACGATCTAAAGACCCGAGTCAAAGCCATACGAGCCAAGAACCATCTCCGGGCTAATCACACCGGCGGTGGAACCCCTCCGGAGCCCTTACCCTACACCGAGTGGGAGGACAAGGTGATGACCATCATCCACCCTGAGAGCCTTGATGGACTTCCTGAGGGAGAAGAGGCTGGTAAGTACAAACCAAGCACCACGAGCACTACTACATGGTGTGCCTCACACAACTGTGAAGACACATCTCCCAGACCCCAACCCATGCATGCAGTCCACATACTCACCAACGTCGAAATCACTCCAACAGGCCCCCATGTCCATAGGGATGGCGGTGGTGGTGGGTGTGAGGGGATGGAACTACAACTCCCAACAGGCCCCCATGTCCATAGGGATGGCGGTGGTGGTGGTGGTGGTGGGTGGTGGTGGGTGTGAGGGGATGGAACTACAACTCCCAACAGGCCCCCATGTCCATAGGGATGGCGGTGGTGGTGGGTGTGAGGGGATGGAACTACAACTCCCAACAGGCCCCCATGTCCATAGGGATGGCGGTGGTGGTGGGTGTGAGGGGACGGAACTACAACTCCCAACAGGCCCCCATGTCCATAGGGATGGCGGTGGTGGTGGTGGTGGTGGGTGTGAGGGGATGGAACTACAACTCCCAACAGGCCCCCATGTCCATAGGGATGGCGGTGGTGGTGGGTGTGAGGGGATGGAACTACAACTCCCAACAGGCCCCCATGTCCATAGGGATGGCGGTGGTGGTGGGTGTGAGGGGATGGAACTACAACTCCCAACAGGCCCCCATGTCCATAGGGATGGCGGTGGTGGTGGTGGTGGTGGGTGTGAGGGGATGGAACTACAACTCCCAACAGGCCCCCATGTCCATAGGGATGGCGGTGGTGGTGGGTGTGAGGGGATGGAACTACAACTCCCAACAGGCCCCCATGTCCATAGGGATGGCGGTGGTGGTGGGTGTGAGGGGATGGAACTACAACTCCCAACAGGCCCCCATGTCCATAGGGATGGCGGTGGTGGTGGTGGTGGTGGGTGGTGGTGGGTGTGAGGGGATGGAACTACAACTCCCAACAGGCCCCCATGTCCATAGGGATGGCGGTGGTGGTGGGTGTGAGGGGATGGAACTACAACTCCCAACAGGCCCCCATGTCCATAGGGATGGCGGTGGTGGTGGGTGTGAGGGGATGGAACTACAACTCCCAACAGGCCCCCATGTCCATAGGGATGGCGGTGGTGGTGGGTGTGAGGGGACGGAACTACAACTCCCAACAGGCCCCCATGTCCATAGGGATGGCGGTGGTGGTGGTGGTGGTGGGTGTGAGGGGATGGAACTACAACTCCCAACAGGCCCCCATGTCCATAGGGATGGCGGTGGTGGTGGTGGGTGGGGTGAGTACCAGTGCAGACAGAATCGGCAAAAAAAGTGAAAACAACCTGTCAAGTCCACATTACTCATCCTCACATTTTTGTTTTGCAGGTCATCCTAATCTGACAGCTGGAAGCAACACCCGCCCTCCAGACTCGCCAATCACAGACGTCTCAGGGGACGATTGGCCAGCCACCTCCGGGGCAGAGGATGATCCCGGCACAAGCAGCCAGCCAGGGCCATCTGGCTCCCAGGTCACCCCTGCACCAACAACTACGGCCTCTGCCATTGTGACAACACCGGCCACTGTGACCTGCACAGCCACCACCAGCACCACCTCCACCACCACCACTACTACTACCACCACTCCTGCCCCTGCCACCCTGCCCAACCCAACGGCCAACGCCGTGCCAGCGCCATGCCAGCCACGCAGGGAGAGTGTGAGGCAAGGCAGAGATGCAAGTCCAGATCCGGCAGGCAGGAGCATACGCCAAAGAAGACGGGAGGATACCAACACACCCAATCCAGTGCAACAGTCATTGGAGGCACTGGGCAGGGTGGAGGTGAGCTACCAACGTGGTCAGGCACAGGCAGACCGGGCCCACCAGGACTTTGTAGATAACACTGCAATGTTGGGGGCCATTGAGAGGCGGCTTGGCCAACTAGTGGACATCTTCACCAGGACAATCAGGCCACAAACAACGCCACCGCCACCGCCACCTGCGGCGGATGTGGTACCCGATGCCCCAGCGCAACCAGCTGACTCCGTACCGGCACAAAGACGGAGGGGCCGTCCGAGGCAGGAAGTGGGCGACAGCAGTGTGGAAGCAGCTGCCACACGCTCCAAGAGGAACAGAAAATGACTGTACCAGTACCTGCGCATGCCATTCACCCTGGCAACTATCCGGTCCCACCTGCCACAGGCCTGCTGTACTAGGCAGACACCACCCTATGTGGTGTCCGCACGGAATTTTCATCTGCCATAACCTTCTACTCTCACTCCCCCACCCCTTCACTCATTTGTAAATATGCACCTACACCCATGCACAATTTGTAAATAAAAGCCACTTACTCACTCAATCATGTGTTGCCTCCATGTTTATTCACATGAATGCATCAGAAACAGATGTTACTAGGTACAGGTATCCAACTGGTACAGAATCATGGCGCTGCGGGAGTGACCTAGGGAAAATAGAAACCGCAAAGACACGTCAGGAAACATGATCACACTCATCAGAACACACTGCAGTGCAACATATAACAACCCACACGCATCACAACAGTAATGGATGAGACGACACACATCATGGAGACGTGCATTGGCCACAATTTAGCACACACACACACATGCATGCATCACATAGCAGAACACAGAGATGAAGCACACCACAATGCCACAACACCAGCACACATTCACAGGGCATACCCAAGCAGCACAAGAGGAGCACACTCACAATCAAGGGAAGTAGCGATCAATGATCTGGCGCCTCTGGTCCACACCTTCCTCCTCACCACTATCCTCATCAGTTGACATGGCTGGGTCGGGAGGGCGAGGAACTTGCAGTTCATCAGGGTCCAAGAGCAGTTCAATGTTATAGCGCACAGCCAGGTTGTGAAGCATGCAGCACGCTATCACGATCTTGCATACTTTGCCTGGTGAGTAAGGCAGGGCCCCTCCAGTCTTATCCAGGCACCGAAACCTAGACTTCAGCAGGCCAAATGTCCGTTCTACCACTCGACGTGTCCTACCATGGGCATCATTGTATCTCATTTCTCCAGCTGTAGTGGGATTGCGTAAGGGACTGAGCAGCCAAGGCCTGTTTGGGTACGCCGAGTCGCCTGTGTTGGTGGAAGAGAGAGAGAGAGAAACATCACAACCTGCATTGTGGGTCACACCATGCCACACAGATATCACTCCTGTCACCACAGCATACTCACCAACAAGCCACGCTTGTGCCGGACGCAGATTAGCCATCAGTTGGGGGACCATGCTGCTCCGCATGATGTGGGCGTCATGTGCAGAGCCAGGGAATCTTGCACACACATGTGAGATGATGTTGTCGGCCTGGCACACCACCTGCACGTTCAGGGAATGGAAGTGTTTCCGATTCCTATACACCTGCTCACGTGCCCGTGGTGCAATGAGAGCGATATGCGTGCCATCAATGGAACCCACAACGTGTGGTATACGACCCAGGGCATAGAAGTCAGCTTTGACCGCTGCCAAGTCCGCCGCCTGAGGGAAATGTATATAGTCATGCTTGTACAGCATCATGGCTGTCAGTACATCCCGGAGTACCGTGCTGAACATGGCCTGTGACATTCCCCCGGCATCTCCAACTGTGTACTGGAATGTGCCTGTTGCAAAGAAATGGAGTGCCGCCATCACCTTTTGCGTGGGTGTCATGGAACCTGGATAGTTTCTTCGCGGCTGCAGGTGAGGAGACAATAGGGTCACAAGTTCCAACAATCGACGGCGATCCAGCCTGAATTTCCGGATCACCTCCTCGTCCACCATATCCTCCAGCACAGTGTATGGGCGATGGACATTTGGAGCCCTCCTGTGTGGGGGTAGATGGAATGGAAGTCAAATCACATACAACGCATGTGTGTGCACCTCAATCACATGTCAACGCCCTCTACCAACATGTAGTATCCAGTGTATGCTTGTCATATGTGTGACTCCTCTGATTGTCAGGACAACATGGATCGACGTGGCAACAATGTGCATCCACTAGCAACATGATGTTTAGCAACATGTGCAATGCACACTGTCTCACCTCAACATCACTGCCAACCAGACATGTGACATGACCCACATGTGTAGGCCCAACATCACATGCACACATGTAAGTACATGCACACATACTAAATTAAACACCCCCCCACCCCCCCATATCATGATGCACCAATGGCAACACCAGGAATGGTGGGCATACAGACATCACATGCATGGGGACACAATAGGCAACACACATGTACAGTACACAACAGAACCCCCACCATAGTCATCATCTGACACATACCACTCACTGACAACTGATTCACAGGTGCCCATACATACGGGATCTACTGTGTACATGTGAGGTACGACAAAATTGTGTAGGGTACTACCCGATGTGGACATGCACACGTGATGGACACTTGTGGCTCACCGATGCCCATGGTATGGACACACATGGGATGGAGCATGACATGTGTAGCCACGCAATCACGCACACAACCGTGAGCAGGCAGCTGCAGACAATGGTACAAGGTGCATCATCGGCTAAGATGCTAACATTGACCACGCCATGGCGGTGCACTGCATCCGCTGTTTACGTCTGGGCATACGCGGGCCGCCTTCGACATTCACATTTTCTGCACGTGCACAGACCGTCACGCCCACACACCGGCAAGTGCATGTGCAAGGATCCGGGACGGATGGTCGATTTGCAACAATGTTGTATCACTGGCGCCTCCATGGCGGTGCACGTACACAGCGGGGGAGGTGCAGGCCTATACACCCTGTAGATGTACTCAATGGACATGCCAGTTCATGACCCCCCTTACAGTCACCTTGCATCATCCACCGTACACCGGCCGGAGCGGCCGGCCCTTCCACTACCGCCGTGCCAGGCCCTGCCCAGGACCGCCGTGCCGGCCATGGCAACAACCGCCATTGCACGGCCCTTCCACTACCGCCGTGCCAGGCCCTGCCCAGGACCGCCGTGCCGGCCATGGCAACAACCGCCATTGCACGGACCGCCAGGGAACGCCGGTAGTGGAAGGGCCGTGCAATGGCGGTGGTTGCCATGGCCGGCACGGCGGTCCTGGGCAGGGCCTGGCACGGCGGTAGTGGAAGGGCCGGCCGCTCCGGCCGGTGTACGGTGGATGATGCAAGGTGACTGTAAGGGGGGTCATGAACTGGCATGTCCATTGAGTACATCTACAGGGTGTATAGGCCTGCACCTCCCCCGCTGTGTACGTGCACCGCCATGGAGGCGCCAGTGATAGTACATTGTTGCAACTGAAGCATCCGTGCCTGAGGCTTGCACGTGCGGTTGCCGATGTGGGCCCGTGACGGTCCCTGCACATGCAGCCAATGGGAAGAGGGACGCTGGCCGCATACGGCCAATCGCAAGTAGCGGAAGCTGTGCACCGCAACAACAGGGCCAGTCATTGGCCCATTTCACGATCACGCTTCCAGGGCTGACCAATTGCTGGCGACGTATGCCACTGACACGTGCTGAGGGCCCTATATATGTGTCTTGGCCAAAATGAAACTTCCTACCCTGGGGACCATTGCTGCCTGTGACCATCACCTCGACCTGCTGCTGCTGCTGAGCTGACCACCGACTGCTGCTCTAGTGCCATCACCTCGACCTGCTGCTGCTGCTGAGCTGACCACCGACTGCTGCTCTAGTGCCATCACCTCGACCTGCTGCTGCTGCTGAGCTGACCACCGACTGCTGCTCTAGTGCCATACTCCGTGATCTTGCCATGTCGAGAGGCAAAGAGATCCGGTCTCGACCCTTCACCGCCGCGGAGCTTGATGTCCTCGTGGACGGTGTACTCCGCAACTATGGACGCCTCTACGGCGCACCGGGACGGGTGGTAAGTGCAGTGTGGGACATGTTGGTGTGCATGAGGGGGCCAAATGATCAGGCCTATTTCTATCTTAGCTGTGTAGTGTGGGCTAGACATATGTTCCTGATTGTGCATGGCTGCTGACAGTAACGTCTTGCCCCTATGTGTGTGACAGGCCACCTGTCCACTGACTTACACCCTTTTGTCTCCCATCATGGTAGGTCAAGCTGCACCTTCGCAAGGACCTGTGGAGGAGCATAGCACGGGAAGTACGGGCATTGGGGGTGTGCAACAGACGACATACACACTGCCACAAACGCTGGGACGACATTTCCAGGCTGAGCAAGAATGTAGCGGAAGTAACACTGGGCCTGATTCCAAGGACGCCCCGTCTGTCCCGACGCTCCATGACCCCTCTCATGCACCGTATCATTGCAGTGACGCATCCTGAACTGGCCGAACGTCTGAGTGCCGATCAACAGCAAACTAGCGGTGAGCATACTGTCTGTGTAGGAAACTTGTGAGTGCTATGCATGTATTGGTGCACAGACACACTATTGAGTTCCGTGTTGCGTATGTATGCCTGTGAAGCCATTTTGGTCCCATTGGGTGGTACTCATTTGACATCCAGGTCCGCCATGTTGACACGCCACTTGCTTAGTAGTTGAGTGTAAAAGCACATCCCCTAGTGGTCCATGGCCCCATGGCAGAAAATGTGAGGATGACTGGTAGGGGTGGGCCATGTGCAGGATGAGGGCTCCTAAACCTTTGTCTGCTATGTGATTTGGCTATCCTGTTCCTTCTGTACGTGAGTGTGCCCATGACTCACACATCTTTTCTGTGCATTTCAGCTTTGACAGAGGACACTCAGCCACAGACGGTGGAGAGTAGCCGAGGAAATGAGTCCGGCTCAGACTTCGCACACACGCAGACTGACACGGAGGAGGCCAGCGCCGGAGAGGGGGACAGGACCGTCCCTGAGGACTCGCATGTGGAGACACCATCGTCCTCCTCGTCGGACACTCGTGGTGAGCCTGCACTGTTGACACAGACTGGGAGTGGGCACTCATCACCTTCTGTCGTAAGACAGCACACAGGGCCCACACTTCCGCCAACTGCACCATGTACTGTTCGTGGCCGGAGGAGTAGGGGGAGCAGAGTGGCGTTCGGTGCAGGCACCGCTGCCCCTGCCACGGTGAGCCAAAATGCACTGTGTGCTGAGGCCGTTGATCTGCTGCGACAGCTGTGTGTGGGGCAGACCAATATGACAAATGCTTTCCAGGACCATGATAGGAAGTTGGGGCAGGTGGTGGCATTCATGGAAGGGATGCATGGCGATCTTGCAGGTCTACACAGGACAGTGCAGTCATTGGCAAGCAGTGTGTCGTCTGCAATAGTACAGTCGAACGAACAGGGTGCTACTTCTGTTTCACCATCTACACCGCTGGATGTCTCAGGGGGTAGTGATTATTCTGAGCAGGACTCAAATACAGGTTATTGCACTAGAAGCAGCGTCAGACAGCACGTCAGGGCACGCAGGGCACAGACCCCATCCCCTAGATCAGCTAACTCTGTTCACGTAGACGACGTCAGATGCACTGGAGTACACACACAGGATCCACAAGTGTTGTTGGGGGACATGCCTTCCGGAGCTACACAGGCATTCAACACGAAAGGTACTCCCAAGGCAAGGGATACTCACATGTCCATGGACTGTTCCTTGGACAAGGCCAGTCAGAAGACTAAAGCACCTACTAAGAGCAGGGAGACTCCCAAGAGCAGGCCCACAGCAGAGGTAAGGGACACTCCCAAGGACAGTGAGAAGACTAAGGCACCTACTAAGAGCAGGGAGACTCCCAAGAGCAGGCCCACAGCAGAGGTAAGGGACACTCCCAAGGACAGTGAGAAGACTAAGGCACCTACTAAGAGCAGGGAGACTCCCAAGAGCAGGCCCACAGCAGAGGTAAGGGACACTCCCAAGGACAGTGAGAAGACTAAGGCACCTACTAAGAGCAGGGAGACTCCCAAGAGCAGGCCCACAGCAGAGGTAAGGGACACTCCCAAGGACAGTGAGAAGACTAAGGCACCTACTAAGAGCAGGGAGACTCCCAAGAGCAGGCCCACAGCAGAGGTAAGGGACACTCCCAAGGACAGTGAGAAGACTAAGGCACCTACTAAGAGCAGGGAGACTCCCAAGAGCAGGCCCACAGCAGAGGTAAGGGACACTCCCAAGGACAGTGAGAAGACTAAGGCACCTACTAAGAGCAGGGAGACTCCCAAGAGCAGGCCCACAGCAGTGGATAGGACCACTCCCAAGGGCAGGGACACACACAGAGAGCAGGTGTCTGCTGGAGACAGGTGCACCACAGACGACAAGTCTGCTGGCAGGAACAGGGCGGCGAGCAGGGCACAGGCTACATCCAGAGACAACACTCCACCTAAGGATAAGGCACATCCTACGGACAAGGCATCTCGCATGGACAATGGCGCTATCAAGGACAGGCATACATCACTGAGGCTGATGTTTTCTACTAAACGCCAAACTGATGTCTCCGCGGCGGAGTCCCCCCATACCTCCACTCCCATCCAGGCCAGTCAGAAGCAGAGGAGGGTGTCCCCTGTTGTTGCATCCCCCATTACACATCATTCCGAGTCCAGGCGGCAGGCACAGAGCAAACGGCAGGCAGGCTCCAGCACGTCCCCCGAAACAAGATCCCCGGCAGCAGTTGCTCCACCTATGCTGGGTGGTGATTCTTTGGAGTCCCCACCACTTGGCAGTCCTGTCCTGTCCAGGGTGCACTCACACCTCCCTAAGAAACGCAGACACACACCATTGACACCTGCCAACCCCGATTTGGCTCTAGGTGAGCTATCCCCAGCTCCCAGGCCCACCCTGCCTCCTGGCCCATACAGCCCTGTGGCTCATCATTTCAGTAGTCCCAGTGGCGCTGGTGCAGTTGACTCTCATGTATCAGATGGTGGCACAGTGTCAGTTGTGCCCTCTCCTGTTGCAGATCCTGGCAGGGTATGTGGGTCTATGGCTCACGTGTCAGTTAGGAGATCTGTGTCTGTGTTGCACACTCCTGTTTCTGGTGCTGGCAGTCTGTCTGGGTCAGTGGCTCACGTGTCAGTGACTACATCTGTGGCTGTGTCTCACACTCCTGTTGCTGGTGCTGCCAGTGTGTCTGGGTCCGTGGCCCATGTGTGTGTCACTCGGGCTGTGGCTGTGTCTCACACTCCTGTTGCTGGTGCTGCCAGTGTGTCTGGGTCCGTGGCCCATGTGTGTGTCACTCGGGCTGTGGCTGTGTCTCACACTCCTGTTGCTGGTGCTGCCAGTGTGTCTGGGTCCGTGGCCCATGTGTGTGTCACTCGGGCTGTGGCTGTGTCTCACACTCCTGTTGCTGGTGCTGCCAGTGTGTCTGGGTCCGTGGCCCATGTGTGTGTCACTCGGGCTGTGGCTGTGTCTCACACTCCTGTTGCTGGTGCTGCCAGTGTGTCCGAGGCAGGTAGTTCACGCAGTCCCCCTGATTCTGTGATGTGAGGTGCTGTACACTTCACTCAAATGTTAGTTCACATGGTGTGTCCATTGAGAACTGTGTGGCACTCTTGTGGTCCCTGTGACGGTTTGGTAGGGACACGTAGTTGTGCTGCCTCTGATGTACCTGCTCTGTACTGCACAATGCCCTGTTGATGCTCTGATACTGCATGCTGCCCTCTCGTTACCTGCCTATGATGTACCTGCTCTGTACTCTACAATGCCCTGTTGATGCTCTGATACTGCATTCTGCCCTCTCATGTGCTGCCAATGATGTACCTGCTCTGTACTGCACAATGCCCTGTTGATGCTCTGATACTGCATGCTGCCCTCTCGTTACCTGCCTATGATGTACCTGCTCTGTACTCTACAATGCCCTGTTGATGCTCTGATACTGCATTCTGCCCTCTCATGTGCTGCCTCTGATGTACCTGCTCTGTACTGCACAATGCCCTGTTGATGCTCTGATACTGCATGCTGCCCTCTCGTTACCTGCCTATGATGTACCTGCTCTGTACTCTACAATGCCCTGTTGATGCTCTGATACTGCATTCTGCCCTCTCATGTGCTGCCAATGATGTACCTGCTCTGTACTGCACAATGCCCTGTTGATGCTCTGATACTGCATACTGCCCTCTCGTTACCTGCCTATGATGTACCTGCTCTGTACTCTACTATGCCCTGTTGATGCTCTGATACTGCATACTGCCCCTCTCACGTGCTGCCTCTGATGGGCCTGCTCTGTGCAATGGACTGTTGATGCACTTAGCCCCTCTCACGTGCTGCCTCTGATGGGCCTGCTCTGTGCAATGGACTGTTGATGCACTTAGCCCCTCTCACGTGCTGCCTCTGATGGGCCTGCTCTGTGCAATGGACTGTTGATGCACTTAGCCCCTCTCACGTGCTGCCTCTGATGGGCCTGCTCTGTGCAATGGACTGTTGATGCACTTAGCCCCTCTCACGTGCTGCCTCTGATGGGCCTGTTCTGTGCAATGGACTGTTGATGCACTTAGCCCCTCTCACGTGCTGCCTCTGATGGGCCTGCTCTGTGCAATGGACTGTTGATGCACTTAGCCCCTCTCACGTGCTGCCTCTGATGGGCCTGTTCTGTGCAATGGACTGTTGATGCACTTAGCCCCTCTCACGTGCTGCCTCTGATGGGCCTGCTCTGTGCAATAGCCTGTTGATGCACTTAGCCCCTCTCACGTGCTGCCTCTGATGGGCCTGCTCTGTGCAATGGACTGTTGATGCACTTAGCCCCTCTCACGTGCTGCCTCTGATGTACCTGCTCTGTACTCTACAATGCCCTGTTGATGCTCTGATACTGCATTCTGCCCTCTCGTTACCTGCCTATGATGTACCTGCTCTGTACTGCACAATGCCCTGTTGATGCTCTGATACTGCATACTGCCCTCTCGTTACCTGCCTATGATGTACCTGCTCTGTACTGCACAATGCCCTGTTGATGCTCTGATACTGCATACTGCCCTCTCGTTACCTGCCTATGATGTACCTGCTCTGTACTGCACAATGCCCTGTTGATGCTCTGATACTGCATACTGCCCTCTCGTTACCTGCCTATGATGTACCTGCTCTGTACTGCACAATGCCCTGTTGATGCTCTGATACTGCATACTGCCCTCTCGTTGACTGCCAATGATGTAGCTGCTGTGGTGCCCACTTTGCCCATGCTCACGCATACACTGTGATTTAACCCCTATTTTGTACAATAAAGGTAGTCTATCAGGTCTCGTGGTCTGTCGTTGTCATTCCTGCTTGCGTACTACTAATGTGTATTTGTATTTGCTTCTCATCAGTGGTTTCGGTAACATGACACTCCCCCTCCCTACGTCACGTCCCTTACTGGTATTCCCCTGCAGACGGCCAATGGTTTGTGCCTTACCTGCGTCGTCGTCCATGGTGGGCCATGACTAGGACGTGGTGGATCGCGAAGAGCATCGGGAAAGCGTGTAGCGCTGGGTCCATGGTGTTGGTCAGCTTGCGGTGGGTATCTCTGCTATGTCACCTGTCTTCGCAGTGGGGATTCCGCCGTGTTCAGACAGGTTGTTTTTCCGCTGCGGTTTTATGTGTATTTTCCGCCATCTTGATTTGGGGGACGGTCTTCGACGTCAGTACGTACGGCGGGGCATCCGGATGTGTTCCGTCCGCCACGGTCTCGTGTGTAGTTCGGCGGCGGAGCGTGCTCTTCCGTCGCGGACGGAAATTTGACACGTTTTCCTATCCTGATATGGCGGACGGAGTATCCGCGGCAGGCGGACACGGAAAAGGCTTTTTCCGCCTACTCCAGGGCCGCGGTGGCTCTTCCGTCCGCCATCCTAATGAGCCCCTTAATGTGTGTACGTCGGATATTCAGGGATAGTGATGTGTGTTTTCAGTATGTAATACAACAGCAGTTCACTAATATTACTGTAAATAATCTGTCACACCCTTCTATTTCTCATATGTGAGGTCATGTATTGATATAAAATAAACTTTTTATATCGATGTCACATGACGCATAAACACATTTTGTCTGCAAAATGTCTGCAATAGACTTTTACACATTAAAAATGAATGATTTAAAAACGCTATTTACAACATTGTGTTTTAAAATCATTCAAGGTCATGAGGGCAAGACTGTAGAATAGAGCTGGCTCTTTCAAAGACCCCTTTGAAAGGCTGGGTCCCTGCGCCAGAGGCCACTTTGCCCGTGCCTTAAACTTCCCTGGAAACTTTGTCTCCGTTCTGGGAAGAGCCATAGCTGCCAAAGGTTTTAGATTGCTATGTGTGACATTTCCATAATTTCAGTGTAATTATGAGTGACATTCAACAACTATGAGTGACTCTTTCTTGTGAGCAAAATAAAAGCACTAAAATATCTTCGAACTGCTCTAGATCCCTGAAATGGAAACTTAAGATACAGATACCAATGAGACATCCATTCAGGGCACCAACATCACATGGCAGCAGTCAGAAACGTAATATTAATAGTGCTGAATGTTTGCAAAGGGCTGCAGAGTGTGCATGGGGATGCTTGTCTATAGGATTAGGGCTGCAGAGTGTGCATGGGGATGCTTGTCTATAGGATTAGGGCTGCAGATTGTGCATGGGGATGCTTGTCTATAGGATTAGGGCTGCAGAGTGTGCATGGGGATGCTTGTCTATAGGATTAGGGCTGCAGAGTGTGCATGGGGATGCTTGTCTATAGGATTAAACTGTGCAGACAGCTGTCGGTTACCGCATCTACCCTTGACTCGAGGCCTGGGGCCTAATAGCCAACTCTCCCCTCCTGCTTATGACACTCGATACCCACCAGTTAAAAGAGGAGTGTTAACAGCATACCTACCCTGTGCTTCAGGCGAGTTCTACCTTTGCGGGTCTCAGTATGTATCAACACAGCCAGTAGGGCTGGATCGGGGTCCGTACCTGACCTGGCTGTATTTTCGGTTTCCTGCTCTTATTGTTCTGTAAAATGAAAGGAGGCCAAACAAAACCGTGTTTTACACGGATTGGCCTCTTTTCATTTTACAGAAACAATCAGAGGAGGAAAACGAAAATACTGCCAGGTCAGTTTCATTACATTGCTTCGTCTCTGTGATCTCTGTGGTCCTGGGATAATTAATGACGAAACTTGAGATGATCGGGAGCTAACTCTCCCAGGAGGGGGTTAATTCACAGAGCTAACAGCTTCAGGTGCGGTGGGAGGCCAGGGGTCTCCTCTGCTAAAACCGAAAGAGTGTCTGTTTGTTTGCTTTTGGTTTCAGCAGCGGAGACTCCTTGCCTCCCAATGCAGCTGAAGCTGTCAGCTCTGCGAATTAACCCCCTCCTGGGAGCGTTACTAGGACAAAAGAACAGCACCTCCTGCCCCATCGATCTCCCCTCCCTCCCCCTTCCACATACAAGGAGACTTGCACGAAGGGATGGACGCAGGGCACAGGGAACAACGGTCGGGTTGAAGTGGAGTGCGCGCCCCCCCAAACCCCCCCCCCCCCCCCCGGGAAGGTGTTGCGCCCCCCCCCCCCCCCCCCCCCCCATTGAAGAACACTGGCGTAGAGGAAGATCGCACCATACTTGTTTCGTACGTGGAGCAATACCTGGACTGCGTTGAGTCGCTGCCTCTTGAGATTCAGAGCAGCATCTCTCTGTTGCGGGAGATAGACACGCATTACAGAGAAGTTTTAAATTAAATTGATGAGGTATATGAACAGCATGTGAATGAAAGCAACCCTAATTGCTACAGCTCTGATCTGTTCTGTATGAGGTGCTTAAGGGCAATTTCCTGTTGGCTAAGGACAGCAAAGAGCAGTTAAGCTGGCAGTGATGGCTGGCGCACTCCAACATTCACGAATGAGATAGAGAAGGGGGCACTTGACAGCAGAATTTCCGGCTTCTGGTGTCCTGTACGGCTTAGGCTAGGTGTGCAGAAAGATCCATGTGTGCGTTTACGTGACAGGACATGAATTGTATGTACGAGATTGCCCATGCTGTTGTACCGTTGTAATATTTTCCGGACTTGTAATGCAGGATTGTCTTTCTACAACTTGTCCTTGCTTTGCGTGTTTTAGACTTTGATGGTTTCTGTACAAGTTCAGAAAAAGGTGTTGCCCTTCCAACCTTAACATAGTTAGCAATAATGTGCGATAATGTGCTGCATCGCAAAAAATGAATAAGGTCCCAAAAGCGAGACCTATTGCGTTGCAAATGCTTGTTGGAAGTAGTTCGGTTTGCTGGTACCTTCATCTGCATGGGACAACGTCAATGCACTGCTGCCCAGTTGGACATTTAGGAACATGTGCGTGGTTCATGTCATCCATTCAGATGTTCTCCCTAAACGACTTGGAATTCATATATGCTTTTAATTTTTGTTCACAGGAACCCCTTTTCTTTAAAAACATTAAATTGTTGTATTTTTAAGTAAACTTGATCTGTGCCTATAAATACTCAGCCAACAGTATTGGTATTTGTTTGGTTGTGCTGCTACACACCTTGCACAGTTTCTCCAAGCACCTCCTTGTAGCTGTGGCCCAGGTAACAAAAGGGTGGGCCAATTTATGCAAACAGATGTCTTGTTACCTCTGTGGCAGTGAGCTAGTAACCAGCCCTGATAGCTTTTACCTTGTAGGTCTAAAAACATGTCATTGCGCCACCCCATCCAACCGAACACACAGGAAGTTGCCTCTTTCGGCCTCTACTATTATAAACATAACTGCAGGGGGAAAACACTATACCAACTAATAAAATAGGTCTCGCAGAGCAACAGATTTTCGAGGTTTCCTAGATCTCCTGAAGAAGGGGCAACATTTTAGGGATGCTCAAGGCTATGAAGTAAGTGCGTGAAGGGTGTGAGGGAGTGATGAATTTACGCCACTCTTCTCCCGCCCACAGGACTGTCACAATCACTTCATTACTGACTGACAAAGGAAAGGAGACAATTAACAGATCAGCTGGGTAGCCAGCTGAAAGGGACATGAGTTAATCTTTCTAATAGGCACTCACTCACTCCTGTACACAGAGCACCAGCAGTCAAGGTCAAGGTTCACCGCGGTCCCTTGGTCTCCGATTCGTCCTGCCCTGCCCACCTCCTCCCCTACTGCCCACCACCCCCTCCCGCATTCTTCAGACAGCTCTCCATGGCTTCAGTTTACCCCTGCCTTCGGATTCCCATGCAGGTGATTGGTGGCCACTTTGCTAGGGGACGCCTGTTGCCATTGGAACCTCCCAAATGGAATTTGATCAGCCTTGCAAGACCCAGCACACAGGGGTAAACTTGGCCATTGGAAGCGCCTCTGTCTGGGAATGTGCGCTGCTCCAGTGAAGGGTGTGAATAAATGGGCTCGGCGAGGAAGGCGCTTTACCACCCCACCCACTGGATCCCACGAGTGACCCAGCTGTGCACTTCTAGGACTCAAAACATGTGGGGAAACGAGAGGCGGAAATATGACAACTCGTCCCTACACAGTCCTTCACAAAGCAGAACCCCGGCGACAGCCTGCATAGGGTCCCCCAGAAAATGCAATTAGCGTCCGCTTCGGCATTTAGAGCCTTTTCGTTTTAAACTCCGCCTTCGCCACCCTCTCTTCAGCTGGGACACACTCCCTGTCATCTAAAACATGCCTGGCTATGTCACAAATGTCGCACTTCCTATCTATTCAATAAGCGCTTCACCGCCCTGGCAGGAATAGTAAGCGCTATATAAATACAATTCCAGTACAAGGCAATGCACAGAAACCCAGATGTACACATAAAACGCATGGACATTCATTTAATAACTGAATGGATTTCAGATTTTTTGTCCTGGTTAACTCAGTGTGCCAATTAGACCAAAGTCCTTGGGTAAAATGTTTTATAGAATAAAAATATAAACTGGAAAACGGCGCCCTGTTTACATAGTCAGTCATCTGATAACCACTTCCTACACAAGCGCCTTGATACCCACTCAACTGATCGGAGAGCTATGATGCGAACATTTACTGTTGTAAGGCACTATGATAACTTCGGGTCTAGCTAGCGGTATATAAACCTCTCAAAGAAATACAAATTAACATAACATAACTTCTAGCATTACGTTGGTTTTGTACATCAGTTGTTGAACGCAAAGATCTGTCTCACGCACTGCATCAACTGGCAACCCTTGGATATGCATCAGCTTTTGATTTTAGTGCCAATGGTGTCTTATATCTGGGCACAATTTTGATTTAACAGATAAAATCATAACATCTCAAAACTGCACATAGTGCACAGAGAGAAGAGGAGACTGGCTGAAACCCAAAATGCGACATGGATGGAGGAGCCATTTGGAAAAGATAAGTAAACCAACTTCAAACCAAACAAGCATTTGCAATGTAATCGGTCTGATTGCATTGCAAATGCTTAAGTTTAAAACTGAGTGTGGCGCCCCTTCACATACACCGCGCTCGGTTTGTTTATATATTTCTTAACTTCAACACTGAGCGCGGCGTCCTTTAAGCGGGCGCTGCGCTCAGTGTTAAAGTTGAGAAATATATAAATAAACCGAGCGCGGTGTCCGTGAAGCGGCGCCGCGCTCAGTTTCAAAGGTAAAGGAACGAGACTCGCGGAGCGTTTCCCTTGCGGGAGTGAGCAGGAGCATCATATGTTTGCAAGTTAATTACAAACATATAGTGTCAAAGCTCGCTCCCGCAAAGGAATTGCCAAACGTGCACGCGTTGCCATCGAAAGCAATGCAACGTGTGCAGGTTTTTAGGGCAAAAACGGAATCGTAGGCGAGACCTAACAAAGAACAAGGGAGGAAATTTTAGCGATCAGAAACTTGTAGTCTGTATGAGCATTCCTCTAAAATCAAAGAAAAGGAAGTAAGGATATGCCTGTACATAAATAAACCATACTAATTAGAAAGGAGTGAGAAACTGAACCAATGATATGTGGAGCATAATGATGCCCACATAAGCAGAGCATACATAATGCAATCCCGCATAAGGGGGGGTCAAGATGCTTCTTTATTCGAGAGCAGAGTTGTTATGTATTAACCTCGGAAGAATAAAAATGCTAAGTTAAATCTTATGACCTGCTGTCTCCACCAAGTGACAGCTGGGAGATTTAAACTTGCAGAGCCCTTTTGCCAGCTTTTTACAAGAGGGTACATCCATTGTGCTTTATTTGGGTAGCAGAGGTACAGCCAGCAGTTAGAAAGTTCAATTGTACAGAATGCAAAAAACACCAATCGTGATTCTCTAACTATTCTGTACCTCTCCTGGACAACCCTGTGCGGTAGAGGCCCCTGTGCACAGACCCTCCAACCTCGTACAATGCTTCTTTAATAGAAACGTACATAACCATGTTTATGTCATGGCATGTAAAAGATTGTGTTGACAGACAATATATTATGCAATAAGACAGAACCCTTCTTTCTTGGATAGGCTACCTGAAAAATAGCACACCATTAGTATCTATATAGTGCCTGTTCCCTTACAGCCGCTCTAGAACTAGAATTTACTACCTTCAAATTCTACAAGATACCGACGCTGATGCCCAGATATTCCACTAAATGTTTTTGGGGATAGTCATGTAGAATCCAGGAAAATTGTACTTCTATTTGTAGCTACAACTGTGAATATCAGCTAGAGGGAAGACTCAAAGCCCCAGAGACAGTGTACTGTGCAATAAGACATACCCTTCTTTCTTGGATAAGCTTCCTGAAAAAGAGCTACTTTAAACGAGCGGCCAGTATATAGATACTTTATGGTGTACTCCTCTTCTATTGTCACTCAAATGGAAAGGAGCAGCAGCTAAATGTTAGACTGCAGGGCCTCCACAACTAGTGTGTGCATTTCTATGATTTATTTAGAAGATTCTTTTATATTCATGAAAAAGCTCTAAACCCGTGTTATTTAAGAATATAAGTTTAGTTTGAATATAATGAGCACACAACACACGCTCCTTTACATCCTATGCACATCACCAACACACACACACACAACACATATGCACACAGAACAAACGGATATGCATTCACACACAGCAGGATACACTCCCTGATTACATGAATAAACATGTGCTTAAATACTACAAGCACACATTCACATGTAACACAAACACACATGCACCACTGACACACACACAGTCTGGGATACAAGGACTGTTTCTTAAGAACAGAACATATGATGCAATTAGACTCCAAAAATTACATCATAGTACACCAAATGTCTTTATCTAAAAAGAAAACTGTTTTAGTTGTTTGTAACATAACTTACATGTCTATATGACTGTCTCACAAAACCAGAAGTGATCACAAGTGAAAGCCACAGCCCTAGCTAGAGATTGAAGTGAAAATGTGTAAACTAGGGTTTACTATGTTCACATTCTGTAAGATACCAACGCAGGTGCCCCAGATATTCCACTAACAGTCTTTAAGGATAGTCATATAGAATCCAGAAACATAGTATTTCTATTTGTAGCTACAACTGTGGCGATCAGCTAGATGGGAGCCCCAATGCCCCAGAGAAATGGTGTAATATGTTAAACTCAGGATATACAAATCTAAGAAAATAGGAAGTTGATCATGTCCATGCATGAGTATATCCCCCGTCCAGGATTTTACTTTACATTCTGGGGCTTGTAGTTTTCTTTATCACGATATGATTTCCGAACGTAAAGTATTAGAATGCAACATACTATTGTACTGCAAGTGTTACCAGACCTGGAACACTTGCAAGAGCCATGATCTAGTAACTTATGAAAGTAGACCCATATTTTCAACCGGTTTGTAGGGGGGAATTTGGGAGATTTTGCAGCCATCCACATTCAGTAGTCCCAGCTCCCATGATATAATTACCAGAAGTAAACAAGAAGCCTTGTTCGGTGGCCTGGGTAATGACTCCTTATGTTCAGGCTCAAGAAGGGCTGACCCAGGTCAATTCCTTTGCTACCTTCCCCCCTACTTCCCGCAGCCATAGGCTGCTTCGTCACACTACTGCTGTTCTCACTACTTCAGTATGCGATGATGAAATATTGCAAGTCTCACTCAGTAAAACTCCTATTTGGTCTTCAGTATTTTCCTGTTCTTGCAATCAGGGTTGCTCAGTGAAAAGCTAGTTTGTAATCTACTGATGAACATGCCCTGGCACAGTGAACTCAATCAGACTTAATGCAGGGCCCTGTACTGTCATTGACCTCAAATTAGGCTACATTAACTCCTGCTACGGTGCTGTGAAATGGACTAACAGTGGTAGCGAGCCATATTAAAAAAACATACTCCCAGTTACTCATAAGTATGAAACTGTGTTGCCCGCTTTAATTTACTGTCTTTATGTAAGCTCCCCCAGATAGTTATGGCTGTGTTTTGTTTTACTGTCCATCAACTGTGTTTTTTGCAATTTTCACCCCGAGTGGGCTGGGTATGCTCAGATGTGAGTCCCAGGCACTCCACACCACTGGAGTCAAGCTATCCAGGCTGAATGAAGGCTGATAGCCAGAAACCGGTCCTTGGATGCTTGATTCCGGTCTGGGAAAGACATGGCTTGGTAGTTCGGACTGGACTGTTCCCATGAGGCACAGGGTCAGAGCTGATTTGCATATAGCCAGTGTCTAACCCAGGGTGGTGTGGAGAGCAAAAAAAACGATGGATTTAGGCCCAGATCCTTGTACTGGGGTGAATGTATGACATTGTTCTACATTCTGTCCATCAACTTTGATTTTTGCAATTTTCACCCCGAGTGAGCTGGGTATGCTCAGACGTGAGTCCCAGGCTCTCCACACCACTGGAGTCAAGCTATCCAGGCTGAATGAAGGCTGATAGCCAGAAACCGGTCCTTGGATGCTTGATTCCGGTCTGGGAAAGACATGGCTTGGTTGTTCGGACTGGACTGTTCCCATGAGGCACAGGGTCAGAGCTGATTTGCATATAGCCAGTGTCTAACCCAGGGTGGTGTGGAGTGCAAAAAAACGATGGATTTAGGCCCAGATCCTTGTACTGGGGTGAATGTATGACATTGTTCTACATTCTGTCCATCAACTGTGTTTTTTGCAATTTTCACCCCGAGTGGGCTGGGTATGCTCAGACGTGAGTCCCAGGCTCTCCACACCACTGGAGTCAAGCTATCCAGGCTGAATGAAGACTGATAGCCAGAAACCGGTCCTTGGATGCTTGATTCCGGTCTGGGAAAGACATGGCTTGGTAGTTCGGACTGGACTGTTCCCATGAGGCACAGGGTCAGAACTGATTTGCATATAGCCAGTGTCTAACCCAGGGTGGTGTGGAGTGCAAGAAAACGATGGATTTAGGCCCAGATCCTTGTACTGGGGTGAATGTATGACATTGTTCTACTTTCTGTCCATCAACTGTGTTTTTTGTGTTTTGTTTTACATCATAAACCTTGCTGTGCATGGAAATGGGAAAAGTGAGACGGGCTATACTCTAAAAACTCAATGATGGCTTCCCAAGCTGCATAAACATTTGCCCTATGTTACTATTCAATTGTAAAACGTTGTTTCGTTACCATACATTACCATGTTAAAGCAGATCTATTAATATGATCCCCACTTTTTAGAGAAGGGCTCTCCTCCCTATTTAGAAAACCCAGAAAGACACCAGGAAAAACGATTTTACCAGTCAGAAACATCATGCCAGAAACATTTTGCTGTACTTTCAAACAGCATTTGACTAAAGAATTTTACAGCAAGGTACTTCAATGTGTTTTATTTCAGAATAAACCCTTTTCGAACAGACCTTTTTAGGTCTCGCCTACGACGAACGCGCTGAAAGCGCGTTCTCGTAAGTGAGAACTATAGTCGTCGTCTCAGCAGTCTGAGACCGACGAAGTGAGACAAGACCTGGCCGCGCGCAGCGTTTCTTCATAGGATAACGTTGTGCGCGCGGCCAGGTCTTGTCTCCACGGCATGCGAATGCAGACCGGATCGTGTCGCGCGCCTCTCTGGAATGCAGGGGGAGTCTGCAGAGAGGCGCGCGGCGCTGATAAACAGGCAAGAGGCGCATGTGGAATCCAAGAGGCGAGAAGCAAGAGGCGCATGTGGTTGGGGGGCACTGGTAAGTTAAGTTGGCTTTATAAATGCATTTGTCCTCCCACCTCGTGTCTCTTTGGACATGGATAATCCCAGTGTCTTTTAGTAAATAAAGTACATACAGTTCGAAGTAATCAACGTATAAAAATAGTTTCTGTGACGTCAGAGCTATCTTCCTCTCTTCACGCCCTTTGTTCTAAAGCAGGCCAGCGGCTGCTCTAGAATCCGTTCTCGTCATGTGTGACGGTGAAAGGTTTGTAGAAAGCACGAAACGAGTTCCTAAGTGGCGAGTTGCAGGCATACTTGTAATGACTTTAAGTTAATGAGAGCATTGTTTGCATGTTTACAGATGCTAACGTGCGCAAAGGAGTTTTCAGGCTTGATTTGATGCTGACTAGCCCTTTTCACCTTTGTAGATGCAAATGAGACCCGATCTGTTTATGTGAGGGACTTTTACCTTGAAAGCTTCCCACTTTTTTGTGGGTTTTGTTCTCCTGCCACTCCCGCCTAAACGTCCCTTTGTTCCTGTCCGCGCATATCTCTCAACAGAACAATACGTGAACTGTTTCCATCCATCTGTATTGACAAACTGTTTCTGCAACTGCCAATTCGCTGTGTGTCCCTGCGGGAGCAGCCTTTTCGTATTCCGTGTTTATGATGCTTAATCGGGCCGACCTATCAGTGTTGGCTCTTGCAGCGTATTAAAATAAGCGCAGAAGTAGAAAGGTTTGAAGGTCAGTGATAGCGCTGCCTGACTCACGCCGCCAGTAACGTCTTTAAATATATGCGGCCACGGACTGAACGGTTAGCCAACAATCCTATGCAATTCGCACACTTAAGCTTGTGCACTGCTTCTGTTGCTTTTTGCGCATGCATCCAGATGTGCTCATGCGCGGAAGAGCTTTCACGGGAAGTTTTTGCTCTCTTTGTTAACTAACTTAGCAAGCGTGACACGGTTCGACGTTAATAACATCCTGAGGCCTGGCTCCACAGCGCAGCTCTCTGCTGGACGTATCTTTAAAAATTCTTTCAAAATCAACTTAAAGGAGGCGTACCAGTCTTTCACCTCATGCTGTTGGCTCTGTGGGGTATTCTTCCGCCTCCCTCCGTGGTACTTACTGCTTGCATGACAGTGCTGTGTTGGGTAAATCAGAGCTTGTGATGCTAGGCAATTGTTAGACGGGGACCCTGAGGGTCGGCCGGACACTGAGGGAGAGATCCCCGAGGGGGACCGTCTCCGGTGATCGTACAGACAAGTTACCTCCCTCCCCACAAACAGGCACCACACCAAGTCGAGTTCAATGCTTTATATAAGGTTCTTAAGGCAAGGATATCAGCGATACAGGATATCTCGGACCCGGGGGTCCTCTCACTTCTAGTCTCTGTAGGGAAAGGGGGTAGCGGGACAGTCTTGGTACCGGATCGGTACAGGTAGTGGTAAGGGGCGAGCTCACAATCCTCGAGCTGGAGGGTCTGTGGATCGGGCCGCGGCAGCGCCAGCAGGCCAAGATGGTAGTCTCACAAGGCAGAGGGCCGCGGCAGCGCCAGCAGGCCAAGTCGATGGTTTCACAAGGCAGAGGGCCGCGGCAGCGCCAGCAGGCCAAGATGGTTTCACGAGGCAGAGGGCCGCGGCAGCGCCAGCAGGCCAAGATGGTTTCACTAGGCAGAGGGCCGCGGCAGCGCCAGCAGGCCAAGACGATGGTTTCACGAGGCAGAGGGCCGCGGCAGCGCCAGCAGGCCAAGATGGGTTCACGAGGCAGAGGGCCGCGGCAGCGCCAGCAGGCCAGTCACGGATGAGTTCTTCTCGGGTCTCTCGACTCCAGGATACAACTGCCTTCCTGGTCTGGCACTGCCCCAGTTATAGGTCTGGCCCCCTTTGATGTCCGGACCCTCGCGCCTGGGGGCCGGGAGGTCCGGGATGAGGGAGTCCAGACACCCAGCAGGGGGGTGGAGCCAGCACCCAGGGCGGCCGGGGGTGATCGACACCTGGCGGAGGGGAGCCGTTGACGATTCCTTCTCCCATTGATTTGCCAAGTGGTCACTCTGCCTCCTGGGGGGAGGTTGGTGCCCCGATGTCGGGGCCGGCCGGGCCCAGGGTTAGGGTCGAGTTGAGGCCACGCGGCCTCGTGCTGCAGTGCCCCAAGATGGCGGCCGGTTCGATGTCGTGGTGTGGATGGTGACCCGGGCCAGCTGGGTCCGGGGCTGGTGTCTTGTAGTGGAGGGATTGCAGGGTACTTCGGGTGGTCGTTTAGGGACTCTGGCTGGGGATGCAGGGAGAGCCAGGGTCCAGGTCCTACTGCGGGGAGGGGGGGCAGCCCGACCATGCGGCCTGTCCAACATGCGTCCCCCCCAGCTGAAGGCGGGGAGAGTCAGCCATCTTCCTGGGGACTCTCCTCGCTGAGGCGGAAAAAGCGTGACAGGCCGTCGGCGTTGGCGTGGTCCTGGCCTGGACGATGTTCCACCGTGAAGTCCATCCCCTGCAGGGAGATGGACCAGCGCAACAGCTTCGGGTTTTCCCCCCGCATTTGCATCAGCCATTGCAGGGGTCGGTGGTCTGTTTGCACCCGGAAGTGGGTGCCGAAGAGGTATGGCCGGAGCTTCTTGAGTGCCCAGACTACGGCGAAGGCCTCTCTCTCAATGGTGCTCCAGCGCTGTTCTCGGGGCAAGAGGCGTCTGCTGATGAAGACCACCGGATGGTCGACCCCTTCGGCGTTGAGTTGGGAGAGGACGGCCCCCACACCATGATCGGAGGCGTCCGTCTGCACAATGAATTCCCGGCTGTAGTCGGGAGCCTGGAGCACGGGGGCCGTGCACATGGCGGTCTTTAGTTTCTCGAAGGCCGATTGGCAGTCCAGGGTCCAGTTGACGGTTTTGGGGCCCTTTTTGGAGGTGAGCTCTGTGAGGGGCCCCACGATGCTGCCATAGTCCTTCACGAACCGCCGGTAGTATCCGGTGAGCCCCAGGAAGGCCCGGACCTCCGTTTGGGTCGTAGGGGGTTGCCAGGCCTGGATGGCAGCAATCTTGAGTTGGAGAGGAGCCACTAGCCCGCTTCCCACTTGGTGTCCCAGGTAGGTCACGGACCCTTGGCCAACCTGGCACTTGCTGGCCTTGATGGTGAGCCCGGCTTGCTGGAGGGCGTGTAGAACCTCCCGCAGGTGGCGGAGGTGGTCGGTCCACTGGTGGCTGTACACAGCAATGTCGTCCAGGTAGGCGGCGCTGAAGTCTTCCAGGCCCGCCAGTACCTGGTTTACCAGCCGTTGGAACGTGGCCGGGGCGTTTTTCATGCCGAAGGGCATGACTTTAAAGTGGTAGTGCCCGTCTGGGGTAGAGAAGGCGGATCGTTCTTGGGCCCGAGGGGTGAGGCCGATCTGCCAGTAGCCCGCTGTTAGGTCGAAGATGCTCAGGTAGCGGGCGGCCCCCATCCGGTCAATTAGCTCGTCGGCCCGGGGGATGGGATGAGCGTCGGTCCTGGTAACTGCATTCAGCCCCCGATAGTCCACGCAGAACCGGAGCTCAGGGGCAACGCCCGGGGCGGCCGCCTTGGGAACCAGGACGACTGGGCTTGCCCAGGGGCTGTCTGAGGGTTCGATCACTCCCAGGGTCAGCATTTTGGACACCTCGGTCTGGATGCAGGCTCGTACCCGGTCTGGTACGCGGTATGCCCGGTGTCGGATAGGAGGGCTGTCCCCGGTGTCCACATCGTGGAGGCACCAGGGGGTGACTCCGGGGGTGAGGGAGAACAGGGAGGCGAACCGCCTCAGGAGCGTTTGGCAGTCTTGGCGTTGCTCCGGGGACAGGGCCTCGGAGAGCTGGACCCCTTCCACTGAGCCATCCTGCTCGAAGGCCCTCAGTAAGTCCGGAAGGGGTTCGGAGTCTTCTTCTGTCCCATTATCGGTAGCCATCAGGAGGCTGAGCTCGGATCGCACAAAATGGGGTTTTAGCCTGTTGGCATGGAGGACCCGTAGGGGGTTCCGGGCAGTCTCCATGTCGATTAAATAGGTGACGGGCCCTTTGCGTTCGATTACCTTGAAGGGCCCGGACCATCGGTCTTGGAGTGCACAGGGTTCAACCGGGGACATCACCCAGACCTGTTGTCCCGGTTCGAACTCAATGGAGGACGCGTGCTGATCGTACCACCTCTTCATGTCCTCCTGACTGGCCTCGAGATTGGCTTTGGCGGTGTCTCGGAACTGCCGGGTCTGGTTGCGGAGAGCCAGGAGGTACCTGTAGATGTCCGGGGGAGTTTTCTGGGGAGGCTGCTCCCAACCTTCCTTGACTAGGCTGAGGGGGCCCCGGACGGGGTGCCCGTACAGGAGTTCAAATGGGCTGAAGCCGAGGGACTTCTGCGGGACCTCCCGATAGGCAAACAGGAGGCAGGGAAGTAGCACGTCCCACTGGCGTCGAAGGGGTTCTTCTAGGCCCATAATCATCCCCTTGAGGGTGCGGTTGAACCTCTCGACCAGTCCGTTTCCTTGCGGGTGATAGGGGGTCGTGAATTTGTAGGTGACCCCGCATTGTTGCCAAAGAGACTTCATATATCTGGAGATAAAGTTCGTGCCCCTGTCACTGACGACCTCCCGGGGGAACCCCACCCGGGAGAAGATCCCCATCAGGGCCCGGCCCACCACGGGGGCCGTCACCGTCCGAAGAGGGATGGCCTCGGGATAGCGGGTGGCGTGGTCTACGAGGACCAGGATGAACCGGTGTCCTTGGGCTGTTCGAGGGTCGAGGGGCCCCACAATGTCTATTCCCACTCGTTCAAACGGGGTGGTGACGACAGGAAAGGGTTGCAATGGTGCTTTGATTTTTCGGCCACTTTTTCCGCTGGCCTGGCAGGTGGGGCAGGCCTTGCAGTGGTTGGTGACATCCTTTCGCATGTGGGGCCAGAAAAAATGGGTCACCAGGCGGTCGTAGGTTTTATCCTGCCCCAGGTGTCCGGCAAGGGGGACATCGTGGGCTAAGTTCAGGAGGAAGTCTCGGAAGCGAAGGGGCACCATCAGCACCCGACTGGCCCCTAGTTCCGCCACTTTCTGCTCGCTGTAGAGCAGGTCTTGGTCCCAGTAGATCCAGTGGGCCCCCGAGGTATCCCCGGTGCTCTGGGCCAGGGCTTGCTGCCGGAGTCCTTCGAGAGAGGGACAGGTTTTCTGTTCGGCCCGGAATTGTTCCTGCGTGGGGCCTCCCTCCTGCCGCCATTGTGCCAGGTCAGGGACGTCCCGAAGCTGGTCGGATCCTTCTTCGGTTTGGGTCAATGGACTGGCTCCTGGGGCGGCCTCCTCTGGGATGAGCGCGGGAGGAGGTTCTGGCCACTCGGGCTCTTCTGGGCTGGGGACCGCGCGGGCGGTCATGGACCGGGTCGTGACGCAGACCCATTCGGGGAGGCCAAGCATCCCCAGGTGCTCTCTCCGTTCGACAGCTGCCCATGGAGAGCTTTCATGGTCGTTTCCTAGGAGGCAGTCCACGGGGGCATCATCGCGGACAGTTACTTTTAACATCCCTGTTACTCCTCCCCACTCGAAGGGGACGCAGGCCATGTGGCATAGGCTTTCGGAGTTGTCGGCCGATCGGACAGGGCAAAGAATGTTCGGCAAGATTTGGTCGGGAGTGACGAGGTGGCGTCGGACCGCCGTTACACTGGCCCCGGTGTCGCGGAGGGCTTCCGCCCGGCGGCCATTAATGTTGACCCATTGACCGTACTTCTGGGTGTTGGCGGGAAGGGGGGCCCGCGGAATCATGTCTCTCTCCCCTAAGCAGACCAGTGCCATGGCGGCGGGCGCCCATTCAGAGGGATCGGTCTCGTACTCTTCTTGGTCTTCCGGGATTAGTTCTTCCCCTAGGGCCGCCGCTGCAACTTGGCGGGGGGTAGTGTTCGGATTCTTTGGGCAGTTGGGATCACTGGCGTAGTGGCCGGGTCGCTGGCACCTGTGGCACGTAATGTTGGCCCGGAAACCGGCCCGGACGGCAGGGCTTCCTCGGCCAACCGGGGTCGAGGGGTTTCTGGGGGGTGACGAGGGGCCGGGGTCTCTCCCCCGACCCTGACTCCCTCCTCCCCCTCGGGGGCGATACGGTCTGGATAATTCGCTGGGTGCGTTCCGGCCAACTCGGGTGCTTTCCCACCGGTCGGCTTCGACGGCGAGTTGTCGAGGGTCGGTTAGCTTACTGTCCAGGAGGTGTTGCCGGAGCTCCACGAAGCAGTTGTTCGACAGGTGTTCCCATACGATAAGGTCAAAGAGTTGTTCGTAGGTGGTTACTTTGTTGCCCTTGATCCACCCCTCGAAGGCTCGGCTAAAAAAGTTCACGTACTCCACCCAAGTTGTACCCGGAATCCGTTTGCAGTCGCGGAACCGTTGGCGGTACATCTCAGGTGTGAGCCCGTATCGAGTGAGGAGGGCGGCCTTCATGTGGTCGTAGGAGGTCATCAGCTGGTCCGGGAGTTGCAGCAGGGCGTCCCGCCCTTCGTTGACAAACCTCCCCCATAATCCGGCTCCCCAATCGCTTCGGGGAATCCGGTGGGAGGTCATTGCCACCTCATAGGCTTTAAACCACTGCTGTATATCATCGTTCTTGTGGTATTCCCGGATGACATCTTTGGGGATGTGAACCTTGGGTTCGGTCGAGGCAGACGGGGTCGGTCGTTCGGGGAGCCCGAGGTCTTTATTCTGTTTCTGGATCTCCAGTGCTTTGAGATCGCGCTCATGTTCGTACTCTAGTTTCTTTTCCTCTAGCTCTCTCTGTCTTTGCTTGTCTTCTCGCTCTTCCTTGAGCCGTAAGTGTTCCAGGGTTATTTTTTGTTCGGCCAGCTTGAGTTCTCCATCCAAGCGAAGTCGGGCTAGTTCTAATTCGTGGAGTCTGGTTTTTTCTCTTTCTCGGATCTCTTCCAGGGAGAGACCCGCTCTTTCTTTAGTTGGTGCGGGGCTCGTTTCGGTCGTTTGTGTTCGGGGTACGGCCGTACCCGTTTCCGCCCAGGCTTCTAGGGCTCGTTTGAAGTCTTCCTTCGTACTCAGACCCGTGGTTGGGAGACCAAGTTCCATGCAATATTGCTTCAGTTCTCGGTGGTTGTAGTCTTCCAATTTTTCCATCTGGAATTTCTCCGTTGTTCCGCTCTCTGTTGTCATGGTGGTCGTGTGTCGTGGGTCGGGTGACTTTCTGTACGATTATGCGTAGGTTCGGATCCCGTCGCTGGCCACCAATGTTAGACGGGGACCCTGAGGGTCGGCCGGACACTGAGGGAGAGATCCCCGAGGGGGACCGTCTCCGGTGATCGTACAGACAAGTTACCTCCCTCCCCACAAACAGGCACCACACCAAGTCGAGTTCAATGCTTTATATAAGGTTCTTAAGGCAAGGATATCAGCGATACAGGATATCTCGGACCCAGGGGTCCTCTCACTTCTAGTCTCTGTAGGGAAAGGGGGTAGCGGGACAGTCTTGGTACCGGATCGGTACAGGTAGTGGTAAGGGGCGAGCTCACAATCCTCGAGCTGGAGGGTCTGTGGATCGGGCCGCGGCAGCGCCAGCAGGCCAAGATGGTAGTCTCACAAGGCAGAGGGCCGCGGCAGCGCCAGCAGGCCAAGTCGATGGTTTCACAAGGCAGAGGGCCGCGGCAGCGCCAGCAGGCCAAGATGGTTTCACGAGGCAGAGGGCCGCGGCAGCGCCAGCAGGCCAAGATGGTTTCACTAGGCAGAGGGCCGCGGCAGCGCCAGCAGGCCAAGACGATGGTTTCACGAGGCAGAGGGCCGCGGCAGCGCCAGCAGGCCAAGATGGGTTCACGAGGCAGAGGGCCGCGGCAGCGCCAGCAGGCCAGTCACGGATGAGTTCTTCTCGGGTCTCTCGACTCCAGGATACAACTGCCTTCCTGGTCTGGCACTGCCCCAGTTATAGGTCTGGCCCCCTTTGATGTCCGGACCCTCGCGCCTGGGGGCCGGGAGGTCCGGGATGAGGGAGTCCAGACACCCAGCAGGGGGGTGGAGCCAGCACCCAGGGCGGCCGGGGGTGATCGACACCTGGCGGAGGGGAGCCGTTGACGATTCCTTCTCCCATTGATTTGCCAAGTGGTCACTCTGCCTCCTGGGGGGAGGTTGGTGCCCCGATGTCGGGGCCGGCCGGGCCCAGGGTTAGGGTCGAGTTGAGGCCACGCGGCCTCGTGCTGCAGTGCCCCAAGATGGCGGCCGGTTCGATGTCGTGGTGTGGATGGTGACCCGGGCCAGCTGGGTCCGGGGCTGGTGTCTTGTAGTGGAGGGATTGCAGGGTACTTCGGGTGGTCGTTTAGGGACTCTGGCTGGGGATGCAGGGAGAGCCAGGGTCCAGGTCCTACTGCGGGGAGGGGGGGCAGCCCGACCATGCGGCCTGTCCAACAGCAATTCTTGATCGCGCTCATGCCAGGAGTCTTCCACAACACTCTTGCACATGACTTTGAGCCGAGGCTGCGGCATAGATTTACCAACGGAATCGTTTAAATTTACTAACAGGCCCAAAGTATTTTCACCACGCAGAAGTCAGCGACTGATATGCAAATTACCTTGTAACATGAGGCACGTAGGTGTACCAAGTGCTCTATGAAAGTGCTATAAGACTTGCCATTTAATAATAATAATGCCATTTATTTATCGGTTTTCAAAACCAACACATAAATAAAATAATTGTCATTTACAATGCCTATAGCTCTAACTTTTGCTAAGGCGAGACCGTTGCATTGTGAATGCTTGTTTTGGTTGTTGTTAATGCAGCCCTATGATTAAGTCTTTGACACATGGGAGGATTCATAATTGATCTTTTAGCCACTGAATATGTTGAATTCAGATGCAAGTCTAATTTCGAAGCTACAAAGTTTCCATTGGTTCTAAACTAAAGGATTATTTAAAATTAAATGAATAAATAATGATTTAAATATGAATAAATCAAGCTTAAGAATTAGAGGGCATAGACTTTTTGGGACAATGCTATATTAGTGTTAAGTTGACGGATAAATGAGGGACAGTTGTTGCAATGAACACTAGCTTATAACGCTGAAACATTAGTGATCATACAAGAGACATGAACACTTGCCTTGAAACATTGCAGGTTCTAACGTTAGAAAAAAATATATAGAGAAAATACAACAAGCTCCGGTACAGGTCGGGTATGTCCCAAAGCAAAACCGTCATTCATACAAGATCATCCAGGAATTCTGATTCTTCGCATGCTGCCAAAAATATATGAATACCTCCGGGATCCATCCTACTGATCTGTAGTTTTTGTAATCAGCAATATTGACAACTTTTAGGGGAATATGTAGTTGAAAATATTCTGCAACAAATATGATGCTCGCATTTGATACATTGCTTTTTAGGTCTCGGCTAGCGTAGGCTGCGCTTGCGCAGTGTCGCTGGCGAGATTTTATGTTTTCTAGTAGTAAGGCTTAAACCCGCCCCTCTTCTCCATTGGCTGGCTTCCTAAACGACGGCCAGCCATTGGAGAAGAGGTTTATCTGTCAATTTAAGCCCCGTCTTTTTCGGACTGGGGGCGTGTTTTTTCGGTTCTTTCTCTCTGTGACGTCTTTAGTCAATCAAAAAAACATGCCCCCCAGTCTGAAAAGGACGGGGCTTGTTAATATTTGCATTAAGCGCGCTTTTCTGCCTGTTCTGCTCGTGCAACAGTGACCCGCTGCAGTATTTAACTAGTGCCTGGTAATGTAGGCCCTGCTTTGAGTTTGGCATACCCTTGAATTATTTATCCCGTAACTTAGCCTAAGAAGAGATCTGCTGCTTCTGTCTGGCAATGCTCGGGCAAAGTTTCGTTTCCGGTAAGAGCAGAAGAGCAGGGAATACACGATTCCGAGGGGATACCCGATATGACATAACACCGGTAGATGTCAATGGCCTCTGTGAAAACGGGACAGAGGAAACGTCTCCCAACTCGCGCTCACGACTAAAAAGTAAACTTAGGCTCCGCCCTGCAAGCAGTTTCTGAAGCGCGCGACTTCGCCGAGAATCACTCGGCCTTTGTTTGCATCACGACTATGTCACCTCCTGCGACCCACCCCTTCCTTCGCTGCTCCCTAGCACCAACCAAGGTTTCCAACCCGGGTGTAGGCCCTAGGTGGTTCCACCGTAGCAGAGTACCCAGGGCTGAGGCTAGTTTCTGCGGCTGCCGCCTGGACGGTTTCCTCTGCATTCGCGAGCTTGGGCCTGCAGAGAGGAGGGTAAGTGTTAGTTTCAACTGCAGAGTTGCCGGTCGCTGCACAGGGGTGGAACGTTGCCGCCTCCTGTTCCACACCTGCCGGTCCGCTGCTGCTGGGCGGAGGTGCATCCTTTCTTGATGTCACACTAGGGCTGCCCCAGGTTGGGCACTTCAGAACTGGGACTGAACTAACCCCAAACGTTGCACCCACTGAGGTTGCTGTGAAGGGTTTCTTGTTATCACCACACTTAGCCTTCTGCGGTTTTGGATGGACAATTACTGAGCTATACCGCAACCACTCAAGTACGGGGAGCTTAAGGAGGGGATGGAACCGGATTGCCCTTCAGCCCCAAAACCCAGTCAGTGTTCATGTCCCTGCAGTGATGGCTGTCTTTGATTGACCCACTGCTCCTTTGGAGTGATTGGGGGGCTGGGGGCGGAGGGGGCCTAGCATTGCACCGATCTCTAAGCGAGGAATGGCTAGTTCTTACTACGGAACTGAAACCAGCAGCTCTCGGGCTTGGGCGGCATCTCTCACAACACGTGGTAATGCTATGCAAATATTGGCACTACTTGCGAAGACAGGGAAGCACTGATTCTTTTTAGTTGTTAACAGTTGCACAGGAAATTTGGCCCTGGTCATAGCATGGACACAGAACTCTTCTGTTGGAACATATGCCAGTGATTGACTTTGTAGAGATCTGCTAAGCAGAGATCAGAATACTGCCAAGTGGCGATGAAGTCAACAATCTACAATAATACTTTAACAAGAGGGGTACAACAACCATAGATGTGTTTGCCACACAACAAAATCCCAAAACTATGCCTCCAGGCCCTGGAGAATGTTCTCTGAATCCGTTGTTCAGGGGCGTTTGCCCAAGCTTTTCACCCTCTACCTTTATTTCTGTCTGTTGTTAGGAAAACCTGTCACAAACAAGTGGTCATAAGTGTTATTGCCCAAACATTGGCATGACAACCTTGGCTTCCTCTTCTCATTTAAAAGTCATTAAATGTGTTCATAAATCTGCCAGCACATTATAATTTGAAACCCTGCAAACAGAGTATTGGATCTCATTCGCATTAAACTTAGTAGTTTGGCGTTGGCATTTAAAATAAAAAAAATGGCTAGTTGCAAATGCCTAAAAAATGCATTAGTATACTTAAACTAGGTCACTGTCTTGCAACAAGGTCATGCTCTGCTGCCACGTGCAGACACTTTATAAACTAATGCATCAGATATTATTCAGTGTGTGCTGAGTCCTTAACAATCTGGATTAGCTTATACATTCTTTCATGTGCATAGCAATGGCCATATATTTAAAAGGTAAGAAAATACTCTGTTTTCTTCCTGTAATCAGGGCTTTCATGGAAGGACTTAAAAGGATCAGCCCCAACTTCTGGGATCGGGATGCTATCTTGCAAGCAGCCCGCTCTGGGCCGCCTCTTCTCCTGGATAACACTCGCATCTCGATGTTCCCGGATTTCACAGTGAGGGTGCAGGCGAGGCGACGCAGCTTTCTGGAGGTCAAAAAGGCACTACGTGATAAAGGCATCAAGTACTCCATGCTCTTCCCTGCAAAGCTGCCCGTCGAAATGGATGGCAAAGCTTGGTTCTTTCTTTCGCCGGATGAAGTGTGGGACTGGCTAGAGGGCTGGCGCCGGGTCGGGGGCTCTCCACGAGACCGAGTTGTACCAGAGGAGCAGCCGCGTGGGGACCACATGCCGGGAAGCCAAGAACTGTTCACTGGAACGAACAACGATGAGGAGTGACATCTCCCTACTACGTGGGGAATACTTTTTGGCTGCTGTAGAGTGTTGTTTTACCGGCCCTGTTCTGTTTGCTGCTGTTATTGGGGGCGGCGGGCTTCCGTGTTTCATCGATCTTTGCTCCTGAGAAGTCTTTCCTTCGGCCCCGATCGGGCCGCACCGGCTGAATGACGAGTAACTTTTCTAATATGTGGATGTTGCACGTAGTTCAGTTGTAGGCTTACACATATATATTATTTACACTGGTTTTAAGTGTCGGGCGAGTGGCACTAACGGCTCACCAGGTACCCCGATCATGGTTGGGAGGGCGACAGGCACTCTGCCTAGTTGGGGAGTGGATAGTTCTGAATCCGCGGGCAGGGAAGCAGGGTGGGGGGGTGGGGGGTTGGGGGATGGGGAGGTACGATTGGGTATTGTTGTTGTGTTTGTTTCTTTGTATCCTTAGCAGTTTCCGTTTCTGTCACGTAGCGTTGCTCCTCCTGGGTCTACCACAGATGTATGCGCCACCATGGGTGTTGCCTTGTTTTTGTCCTACTCCTATGCCTCGCTTGCTCCCGACACCCCGATGGTCTGGGCAACCCCCCTTTATTTTTCCATTTCTCCTTTCATGTATTCCACCTGAGCCACCACTATGACGCAGTTCCTCACTAGAACCCTAATGGTTTTGTCCTGGAATGTTAATGGGCTGGGACACAAGATTAAGAGAAGCATAGTCCTCCAATTTCTAAGGCGCCACTACCCCGATATCGTCCTGTTGCAGGAGACGCACCTGGTGGGTAATACCTGTCAAGCTCTTCAGAGAGGAGGTTACAATTTGCTGGCTCACGCGGGGTTCACTTCCGGATCCCGCGGCACTGGTATTCTGGTTAGGAAGAGCCTCGCACTCACTCACTCAAGGACATGGGTTTACCCATTGGGCCGCTTTGCTGTGGTTGAGGCCACTTGGGAGGGGCATCCCCTGAACATAGTCTCTGTTTATCTTCCACCTACACTGGTCCGAGACTCCCTTAAAGAGCTGGGTGCTTTGCTATTGAGCCTTCACGTGGGCACAGTCCTGATAGGAGGGGATTTTAATACCACAATGTGTGATGACCTAGATCGCAGACCTAAGCGTAGCTCCCACCGGCTGAGCTCAGACTTGTCCGACTTCACGCACGCCATGGGGCTAGAAGACATTTGGCGTCATCACTACCCAGATATGCCATATTTCACACATTATTCCAACGCACACAATAGTATGTCTAGGATTGACTATTTATTCTGTCCCACTACAGATATTGGCAGATTCATTCGCCCGAAAGGTCTTCCACAAGGAATTTTCCGAAAACTCACCCCTTAGTGTAGAATTAACCTATCATCGCCAATACACGAGAGGTCCCATTGTCATAAACCCCTGGCTTATGCAGATCCCTGTTATTAAAGACGCCTTAGAGGAGCACACTGAACTTTATTTTGCTGAAAACTTCGGCTCGGTGGACTCGGCGATTACACTCTGGGAGGCATATTTAGCGGTAATAAAGGGCGAGGCATTGGCTCTTAAAATGGGTTACCTACGGAAGCATAGGGAACAGCTCCTTCAGGCTGAGTCTGACCTCCTCCGCCTTGAGACAGCCCATAACGCAGCCCTCTCGGATGACACCGCTTGCCGTCTCCGTATCCAGCAATTAGCTTACAAAGCGGTAGCACAGGAGAAGGTACAGGCACGACTGCTTCACACGCGCCACCGTATATACGAATTTGGGGATAGTGCCGGAAAAATGCTTGCGTGGCTGGAACGGCGTGAGCAGGGATCCAGATGGTTGTCATCCATCACTAGACCAGACGGCTCCACTGTTGTGGATCCACATGACATCGCAGAAGCTTTTGCCGACCATTTGGAGCGCGTTTACACTGCTGGCACATGCTACTCACCAGCGGAGTCCAGACAGCTTCTGGATGAAATGCGACTCCCTGTTATCTCAGACGCCGACAAAGAGGCCTTGGACGCCGACCTCACAGTAGGGGAGCTCACCACGGCGCACTTTTCCGTTAACTCCGGTAGGGCTATGGGCCCCGATGGGGTCCCCATCGAATTCCTGAAGGGCATGGTCCCAGACATTGTTCCCCATCTTCGAAATATGTTTTGGAATGCAGTGACAACGGCATTCTTCCGCTTGATCAAAGGTTGGCCTCCATTGCGTTCATCCATAAGCCAAATAAATCACCCACCGACTGCAGCTCTTACCGACCGATCTCCCTAATTAGTGCGGTGGCAAAGATTTTGGCTAAGCTGCTAGCGAATCGCCTCCTTCTGGTGCTTCCCTCCCTCATACATGACGACCAGTCTGGTTTCCTCCCAGGCCGCAACACGGCCTTAAATCTACGCAGAGTTCATAATGTCATGAGTCGCCAATCCATGATACAGCAAGATGCGGCCATTTTGTCCCTCAATGCCACAATGGCGTTTGATTAGATCGAATGGACCTATCTTTTTGAGGTGCTGCTCCGCTTTGGTTTCGGACCCCATTTCATTGGTTGGGTGCGGCTCCTATACACGGAACCTCTGAGCCAAGTCCGGGTTAACAACCACACGTCTCGTCGCGTTCGCCTCCACAGGGGGACCATACAAGGCTGCCCCTTGTCCCCGCTGCTGTTCGCCCTCACTCTTGAACCCCTAGCCCATTGGGTCCGTACAGGTGTCTCCATCAGAGGCCTGTACTGGAACGATGACATAACGGACAAAATTTGCCTGTACGCTGACGACCTCCTGGTGTACGTGTCCTCCCCCCCCCCCAATCCTCTATAAATAGTTTATTCCATGTCCTTACCAATTTTGGGAAGTACTCAGGATTCTCGATTAACTGGACGAAATCCATATTGTATATGCTACATGGCCCCCACCCCGATTTGCCCGAGGGTTTTCTTTTGCAGTGGCTACTGATGGCTTTACTGTTATGTTATGATAACTTTATTTTTTATAGCGCACGGCTACTCCAACGGAGTGTCCCGGCGCTTTATAGTGGCAGCTCATAAAAAACATAACAAGCACAGACATTCAAAGATAACAGAACAGCACGACTAAAGAGTTAAAAGCCAAGTTTTTAGGCCTCTTCTAAAAGACAACAGATCGGAGGTGCAGCGTAAGGCCAGTGGCAGAGTATTCCAGAGCTGGGGCGCCCTCAAACCAAACGAGCGCCCCCCAATCCGGGCCTTCCTCACTCGGGGCACCACCGCAAGAGACAAAGAATTAGAGCGCAATGCTCTGGTAGGACGATAAAAAGCAAGCCTGCGTTGGAGATATTTAGCTCCCAGACCAAAAAGCGCTTTATGGGCCAGGGTCAGTGCCTTGAAAATAATCCGCTTACGGATAGGCAGCCAATGGAGTGACTGTAAAAGACCGGACACTCTGGCTCGCCTGTGAAGGCCAAAAATGGCACGCGCCGCGGAATTCTGCACGACCTGTAATCGCTGCACTAACTAATCCGGGAGACCCAGATAAAGCACGTTGGCATAATCCAATCTGGAGCCAATCAAAGCGTGCACCGTTATTTTCCTGTGCTCTTCAGTCAGCAGAGGAAGAAACTTCCGGAGCATCCTAAGGATGCCGAAACATGAGCCCGTGAGGCCGAGAATCTGAGATCTCATCGCCAGATTGTTGTCGATCTTAACTCCCAGGTTTTTAGCCACCTGGGAGGCCTGAGCTGGGGGGGGAACATATCTGTGGGCCACCATGCCTACCAATCAGGGTCCGCGGCACAACCAAAAAACAACACCTCCGACTTGTCGGAGTTACATTTAAGGCTGCTCCGCTGGAACCAGTTGAACACCGCCCCGAGACAATCCCGAATGCTCCCTCCATCAAAATCCTCACCTTTCCTACATGTGAAGAGAAGCTGGGTGTCATCGGCGTAGGAAACGATCTGGGCCCCATGGGACTCCGCCAGTGCCGCCAAGGGGGTCATAAAGATGTTAAAAAGAGTTGGGCTCAACCTACCTACCTCGGTATCTATGTTACGCTGGATCCTAAGGTATTCCATGACCGCAACTTGTTGGGCCCCCTGTGCAGACTTCGCAGTGACGTTGCCCACTGGCGGTCCCTCCCGCTCTCCCTTCCAGGCAGGGCTGCATTGTTCAAAATGCTAGTAGTCCCGCGCTTCCTGTATGTTTTGCATAATTGCCCTTTCCCGGTCCCGGATTCCAATTTTGGTACGGTGGAGAGTGAGCTCCGTCTTTTGTTATGGGACGGTGGAGCTGCCCGTATTGCCCTTTGTAAACTTTTTCAGAGTTGGTACGATGGAGGTATAGCCTTACCCAACCTCCGTCTCTATTATTGGGCGTCTCAATTGGTAGCTGTTAACCATTGGATACATGGGTCGCCCCTGAACCCGGCCTTCCTCCTAGATAGGTGTCAGACAGGACGGGAAGGATACCTGGGAGTCCTCTATAGCAAACCGGCTAGGAACAGATATGTCGGACCCATGGCTCAAACGGTTAAGGTATGGCATACGGCCAATAAACGCCTGGGCTGGGCTGACACGATTACTAAGGCAACGCCCTTGTGGTCATCACAGCGTCTGGGCTCCCTCTGCTTCCTTCGGGGATTCGATAGGTGGGACACTATAGGGATTTCGGAGGTGGGGGACCTTATTCATAAGGGTAAACTATTGACATTCAGTGACCTGCAGGCCAAATACTCACTCGCTCCCACAGAATCTTTTCGTTATCTGCAAATCAAACACGCCATTCTGGCCGCCATCCAGGACCTCACTTCCATACCTGCGACCTCCCCCTTAGATGATAGGTTATTGTCCGAACCCCTCTCTGAGAAAGCCATCTCCTACACATACCGTAAGCTTTGTAATAATCTCCCTGATCCGTTTCAATCACTGCAGACCAAATGGGAGGCGGACCTGGGTCCCTTAGATGAAGAAGATTGGCGATCAGCCCTAATGTCCCCTAGAGAATCAGCTATTTGCCATAAGTTCAGACTGATCCAATTGAAGGTTCTGCACAGGGCTTACATGTCCGCTCTTACCTTGGCCAAAATTGGAAGACGTCCCGATACCTTGTGATTGCGGGGGTGTGGTATACCCGGTACCTTCTTTCACATCCTGTGGGACTGCCCGATAGTGCAACAGTTCTGGAACGGTGCGATCCGCAAAATGAGTAGTTCCCTGGGTAAGCCACTTTTATCGTCACCTAGGGAATGTGTCCTTAATGTGTGGGGGGCTAATGACTTGAACAGCCAGGAACTACAGTGGGCGGCGCTGGGCTTTCTGCTGGCCAAACGCTCCATTGCAATGAAGTGGGGCTCCCAAGATAAACCGCTGGTGGTGTGCTGGGTGGCAGAGATGGATCGATGCATGATTGCTGAGAAAACTGTGTATAAGATATGGGGCTGCCCCAAGAAGTGGGACTTGAAGTGGGGACACTGGAACAGGTACTGAGGTGAACTCTGTGACTCGCCTACCTCAGAGTTGGCTATGTCCCATGATGGACCCATTGGTCGTGCTTTGCGCTGATTTGCGATCTACCTGATTATTGTATTGCTCCACATATATCGTACTTAGCGCTGATGTATTGTTTGCTCGATTTGTATACTGCTCTACTTGAACTGTATTGTTGATAGCCGAAGTATTGACGTTGCTTTCTAATCAATAACATCTGATGTTAACGAAAAGAGATGGGGAGGATGGAACCTTTGGAGGTGAAATCTGCAGTTTTTCTACAGCGGCCACGGCAGCGGAGCGGACCCGGCTCATGGACACCCTGGGTGGCTAACGCATGTACTGTAATAATAACAACTGTATGTATTAAGGGACTCTTAAAATCGTGATGATATTGTAATGATGACCCTACACTGCTTTAATTCAATAAAAATTGTTATATAAAGAAAAAAAAGGATCAGCCCTACCTTATTACACCTACATGGAATATAATTGTTGTTCCACTGCTTATGGGCCCTGCTTTTCAACCAATGCATGCCCCTGATACAAAGGAACAATCAGTGTAAAGTGATTTTTATCTGGTAGCTAGCACTTATGCAATATTGGCACATTAAAGGCATTGTTGAAAGATGACTCTTACATGTAGGTACATAAGTATATATTTGTGCTATGTAAACATTCTAAATCTTTGTCTAAATTAGTGTCACCTTTTCATATTAATACATTGAATCGACTACTATCTTTAATGATCCACAGAATGTGGCTGAAACATCACTATACTATACTCCATATGTTAGAAGAGACTGGTGCACTGCATGGACCATGCTAAATCCTTTCAGTCCACAACAGTTTTTTATTGCCTTTACATTATAGACCCAGCAAATCTTTATTATGCAACAAAATCATGTGTAGCTCTAGCTTTTCACGTTCGCCATTTTTTTCATGAAAGTTGTGTTCGCGTAAGATTGGTTTTAGCAGAAAATGTCTTCCTGGAACTGTAAAATTGATAGATGGCTTCTGCGTTTGAGAGACATTTTCTTTGTGAACGGTTTATCAGCATCTTGTGTAATTTCTTTTAGTTATGCCCTTGTGTTTGTATTCGTCATAATATTTACTGTGGGAAAGGAAAAATAACGCCCACCCCTACTTTGCGCAACCAGGAGGTTGCACAAGATGTTTTTTTGTTTTTTTTGTTAATCTTTGTATTGTTAACAGCTTAGCAATATTTCATACACATTTCTGGATAGTTGGCGAATACAATTGTCCATCAATGAAAGTTATGGGTAATCACACTTGTTATGTATTGTATAGCAGGTTTAACTAATACAATGTTCAGCAGGTTCAAATTTATCGAGGGAAGGAGGGAGGGGAGGAGAGGGGGAGCACAAATATTACCTCTGTAAGCATTCCATTAACTCCATATTTGTGTCCACTTTTTCGGACATCCCCTGGAGGCATACACCGTTTTTTCACGAACATGCACCAGTCCATATCTTTCTTCCGTGCATTTACATCTGGAACCTCCTGCGCCCCCCACATTCTAGCAATGTTACGTTTGGCCACTATCTGACCCAGGGCTGCCCACATTTTCTCTTTGCTACTCAAGTCTGAAGGTTCCCAAATATTTAACGGACACCTTTTGGCCTCTAGGGCCATGCTTAGCCCCAACACTTCTTCCATACATTGGAGGACATCCGTCCAATATTTACTAATGTAGGTGTCTTCACAAAGTATGTATAGGAAAGTGCTTTCTCATCCACATTATCGTCGACATCGTGAGTCATCCCCAAATCCCATTATGACCAAAGCTGGTCCCGAAAAATATACTCTGTGGAGTATTTTTAATTGTACAAGTTTGAGCCTGGACAAGATTGTAACCTCCTTGGGGAAGCCAATGCCTCCAACCAATCCTCGTCATCTAGTTCTGTTAGGACAGCCTCCATTTTCCTACAAAGCTGTATGAGAAGGTCGGAAGTGTGATTGATTAATTTCCGGTAGGTCAAGGATATTGATTTTTTTAGGCATGTACCCGTCGAGAAGTCTATCCTCCAATGGCGTTGCTTCAGGGATTGTCTCCTCTGCCAGAATATTTGCTTGCATGGCATGTTGCACCTGCATATATCTGAATCTTTCCAGGCTGCCAACTCGTATTCTTGTTGCAGTAACAAGAATACCACCTTACATCCCCTCCACATGTCGCCCACCAAGACAGTCCTATTGTATCCCATTTGTCAAACCCTTTAGTGTTTCGAAGGTTTCCCAATTGGTACGAGTCCCATAGGGGGGTGGCCTGCGTAATTTTCTTAGCCCACACCACACTTTTGTGAGCTACATGCAATATCTGGACAGAGTGCGACGTGGGTCCCGTCAGTTGCAATTTAGTGGGTCTAGAGTAGAGTGCCCTAGCATAGGATCCTCCCCGCAGGAGCCATATATCCTTTCGGTACCCCGGATCGTCGTGGGGCCAGTACGTGCATTGGTTGATGGCTGCCAGATGAGCAGCCCAATAGTATTTTTTGATATCTGGGAGCCCAATCCCTCCATCATACCATCCCCTTAACAGTTTTAAGAATGATATTAGTGGTGATCCCTTTACCCATAGTAGCGCCTTCAGTTCACGATCTATGGCCACAAAATAGGTCGCTGGAATAAGAGCGGGTGGGTTGTGCAAGACATATTAAAAGCGAGGCAGGTACATATCTTAAAAAGCACAGCTCTACCCAATAGGGGTTGTGGGAGAGCCCTCCAGTGCTCAACGCCGTGTTTAAGCCGCTGAAGCAGTGGCAGGAGGTTATGGTCGGAACACTGCTTGGGGTCCCTGGTAACGTAGATTCCAAGGCACTTACAGCCATCCAACTACTTCCGTCACTCTACAATCCTTGGGCAGGAGTGGGAACCTCCCCCTAAGCACAAAGATCAAAGATTTGGTCCAGTTGATAGTATATCCCGAATTCTTGCCTAAATTGGTGAACATGTTTAGGACCCTGTTTATCGAAGCCCGCGGTGATTCCAAATACAGCAGGATATCATCTGCATACAGGGAGTTGCGATTCTTCCAGTCCTCCGACCATCTCAGACCCCTGACGATGGGATCTCTATGGCTCCAACTCGTCAGGGGCTCCAGCGTCAGCGCAAAAAGCAACTGGACAGAAGGGGTCTTCCGAGGGCAAAGATCTGTCTTTTTGTTATTGACTACCACTTGCGCCAACGGGTCGGTGTAGAGGAGCCTTATCCAGCTAGTGAATCCAAGGCCAAACCACAGCCTTCCCAATACAGCAAAGAGGTAGGGCCGCTCAATTGTGTCATGGTGGCGTCCAAGGACACCATGACTGCATCCTCTCTCAACGTGTCCACCCGCCCCAGTACTCCATGGAGTCGACAAAGGGTTAATGAGGTATTCCTGGATGGCATGAAACCCGATTGGTCTGGGTGGACAAATATGGAAATAGCTCAAATCAGGCGCCAGGCCAGCAATTTTGCTAATATCTTCGCTTCTGCGTTCAATAACGAAATGGGTTGTATGAGGAGCACCGATCCCTAGGTTTGCCTCCTTTCTGTATAACCATCACTGTGTCAAGCCTTTGGTCTAGGGGAAGTCGGCCGACCTCTCGGCTCTCTTCGTGCATGGATTTGAGATGTGGGACTATTTTATCGATCTTAAATGTGTAGAACTCTATTGGAAGTCTGTTAGGACCCATCGCCTTCCCAGACTAAAGGCTCCTGGTGGTTTGTGCCACCTCGTCATTCGTGAGTTTGCTCTCTAGTTGGTCACTATTTTCCAATTCTGTTGGAAGCGCCATGTCCGCCAAAAGAGCTTTAGATTCTTCCTCCGGAAGAATAGAATGTGATTTGTATCTTCAAGTGTAATATTTGGCAAATTCATCCGCTATCAACTGTGTGTCAGAAATTATTTCCCCCGTTTCAGCTGTGAGCTCCTTGACCAATCGATTTGCATGGTCCTGTCTATCGAGTCATGCAAGTAGGCTGCCAGCTCTGTCCCCTAATTCGTATATCCTCCCAAAGTTGTCTCTATGTAGCGTTTTGGTCCTGTCTGTTGCCACACTTTTGTATTATTCTCTTTTTAGCTTGATTCTGTGTGTGATGTCGCGGTTTCTAGAGCCTATCAGTTCTCCCTTTAATTTTAGAATCTCTTCTTCCAGCTTAGTCATATCCGCATTACTCTCTTTCTTCGCCATCATTATCTGCGAGATTGCCTGCCCACAAACAACTGTCTTAAAGGCTTCCCAGAGCATCAGTGCTGACCCAACCGACCCCTCATTATCCTGAAAGTAGTGTTCTTTTGTTTGTGTAATGTTCTGTCTGATTATGGGGTTGTGTAGGTGCCAGGGGTGTATAGGTGTGATTCTTCCTACTTGACCCTCCGATCCTCACCTGCACCCATATCAGAGAGTGGTCCGATATGCCCCTTGCCAGGTATCTTACTTCAGTGATGTGTCCTATTTGGTCCGCCGGTGTGAGATATAGTCAATACGGGAGAGACTTTTGTGAGACCCAGAGTGAAACGTAAACTGATGGCAGACCCACCATGCGTCAACCAGCCCAATAGCGTCCAGAAAAGTGGGTAGGACTTTCTGCATGGACCCCAGGTCCCTGGGAGGACATCGGTCAAGTCTACCAGACATGACTGAGTTGAAGTCACCCCCTAGTATCAATCTTCCCTCAGGAATTTCCAACATTACATTTCCCAGGTCTCTGAATGCCAGTGCCTGCAGTCCTGGAGGGACTTAAACAGACACCAGGGTAAGTGGCCTACCTTCTCATCTCCCTGATGCTGCTGCATATCTCCCTAGTGCTTCGATCCAGGTTTGCTCAATTGCCATAGGAAGGGATTTCATGTCAGAATATCCACACCCCTGGACCCTGGAGTAAATCCTGAGTGTGCCACGAGTCGATAGCCCCATCTTGTCAATGCCCTACATGTATTTCCAACCAAGTGTGTTTCCTGGAGTAGAACTACTTCTGGGGAATGTCTTTTAATAAATTGCAAAACTATTCCCCTCTTTCACTTTTCCCCTAGTACATTCACACTCTAGGACAGAAGCCTAAATCTCTTATCACTCGAGGAACCCATAATTACATCTCTTACGCCTGCCCGCTGCATTGTCTTTTGCCCCAATGCTTGAACGTGTATTACTGATTGCGTAACTAACCCCTAGCTTACAGAGGCTACCAAGTGTCCTCCCATTTGGTGTGTCCCTCCCAGTCCAGAAAGTGTATAGTGCTGTGCTGTCGTCTAACTCGTACAATGTAACTCTTGAACCCAATATCCCCCACCCTGCTCCCCGCACTCTGGGCTTAAAACTGCCCATGTCCCTAAATGTGCAGAGTGCCTGTTGCCCTAACTCTAAACTAACTTGAAAGTTGGGGGGCTGGCACGTCCTCCCCAGCAACTGGCAGCTCTGCTGCTTTATGTCCCCAGTCTGTGTGTTAAAATCTAATAATAACAACATAGTCACTTAGCGTGTTTCCCGTCGAGGTGTCTTCCAATAGACTGAGTTGCTCCCCGAACTTGTTTTAGTCGGCATGTCTCATTGATCTATCACTTGTGGATGAGTGGCTTGTAGGGGACTGATCCCTTCCGCATCGGGCGTTATGTTCTTTTGCCGGTCTCCAGCCTTCCAGCCACTCCTACACTGTCTCTGGAGCGTCGAAGAACCAAGTCTTTCCTTCCACTTCGACATGAAGTTTTGCAGGGAACAGCATGAAATACCGTATACCTTTGTCTCAGAGCTGTTTCTTGATGTTCAGGAAGGTTCATCTTTGCCTTTGTACTGCTATGGTGAAGTCAAGAAAAAAGGACAGTTCTCTGTGGAGGATTCGAACAAGCAGTGTTCAATATAATGTCCGGTCTCCGAAATTTAAAAGCCTTGCCAATAGTGGACGTGGGGGGGTGTTCCTGGTTTGGGCCAGCCCCCTGGGACCCTGTGCGCTCCCTCCACCGTGAAGTAGTTAGACAGATTCTTTGGCTGCAGGTAGTTAATAATTAGGTCTTCTACGAAGAGGCCCGCTGCCGGTCCTTCCGCTTTTTCGCGGACCCCGATGATCCTGATGTTATTACGTCTCGACCAACCTTCGTAATCATCCAGCTTACTTTCTGCCATTTTCCAAGGAGCTTTTTGATCTCTTGTCGCATTATTTTGGTCTCACTGCTAAGTTCCGTGGTTACTACTTCCATGGCCTTTACCTTCTCGCTCATCTTTTGTAGGTCGGTTGTCATCAGTGTCATTTTGATTATGATGGAGTCCATTCTGTGTTCCAGTGAGGTACGTACTCCCGCTATGACATCCTTGAGTGTAGGGTCCCCTTTATCTAAGCCCATCGTTTTATCTGTGTTCCCTCTGCTTACCAAGTCCGATTCAGCTGGTTTGAAGCGTGCTCTTTTGTCCCAAGGCACCATACATTGCTGCTGGCGATTCGATACCAATGGGAGCCTTCGTGGATACTGCCCGCCGCCTGCTCCGTGGGGTATTCCTCCCCAACCAGCCTGTCGGGGTTCGCCCGAGAGCTCCTGTTCCGCACCCGAGAATTGTATCTGGGCAGTGCTCACCACCACTCATCTTTTATCAGGCGGACCGCCTGTGTTTGACTCTTTTCTGCCTCTCTTACAGCGAAATTGATCTCGCCACACCTGCTTTCAGGAATCAGGTCTCACCGTTATGAGCTACCCCCTCATTTTCCTATGCCTTGTTCACCTCAATGCCTGTCCGGAGGCCCGGCGGAGGTTTTGCTGCTTTTGCCCCTTGGCGTTTTCCCTTTGTGCTGTCCGTGCAGCCGCAGCACTCCACCAATCTCGCGTTGCTCCCGCGTTGTGCACCAGTGTTATGTGTAAGCGAGCACTGTCGCTACCCTCGTGGCCCTCATTCCCATACACTGCAGGCAGGATCATCCGTCAGCAAGGTTCAGGAGCTAGGACTCTGGTTTTCTGTGTGCAGCCATTTTCAAACCCCTTCCACGGCGCACCGATCTCGGAGCCTATCGCCGTCGGAAGTCTGCGGTGGCGTGAGCCTTTACTGAAGTCTGAGGTTTCTCAGCCTCTCCTGGCCGCAGTTTGTCACCGTCGTCGTTCTCTGTCCTCGGCCTCTTTGGCGGTCACTATTCCGCGGCATCAATGTTAGCTGGCCCTTCGCTGCGTATCTGGAGTGGTGAATGGATCGATGTATCGAATATTTAGCTGGCCGAGACTGGGGATTGTCGGAGCTTCACCGATGTGTGGCCATCACGATCGGCGCTCAAGCCAAACTCCCACAAGGTGGTCTTAAACATAATTTGCATCTTCTTCTCTCCACTTTACTCTGCTGCTAATAAAAACGTCAGTCTATGCTTAGCATATGAATCATCAGCATAAACAATGCTTCAATTGGGAACTATTCCTTACCTATAACCATCACTGTGCAGCTTGTTCTATTATAGATTCACATGTGACCTTCCCACCTCTCCAAGTTTGTGTAGAAAAAGAGGGTGGCTATTAATACAGAAATACATATATTTTCACATTGATTAAAGAAATGCATTTCTTTGAGAGTGAAGTAGTAATTGGACACCTGTCCTGCTCTCCTGTTAAATGTCCCAGTGCCCGAATATGCCAGTGAGACGCACAGCTTTATTCGATCTTTTGTAAATAGACCATAAAAGCACAACAGCTCCTATAAAATAATTTCATGTTAATAAATACATATTTATATTGGTGAAAATAAGTATTAAACAAGTTTGCTGTGATCAGAAATAGGGCCTTTAAAATAGTTTATATGAAAGGAGAGAACGATTCATGATTAAAAATTAAACACTACTATCAAAAAGTGGTCCCACCTTTTTCCTCTTCCTAAAACAGGCCCATAGAGATGTAGCAACACAGAAACATACACATGGGTCTGGTAAAGCCTTTAAAAAATGCATGGCAACCCGGCATTGCCTAAATTAATGGTCCCTAAGGATTGGAAGTATAAATATTTTCCTTTCCTCAGAGTAGTTTTTACAAAATAGTAAAATATGCAGGTCCGACTGGACAGCATGTTTGTTACAAGGGCAGAGAGCGAGATCTGCTAATCTATATTTATTTTGTGGGTAGCCCAAGAATATCGGGATCATATTCAGTCTGAAGCGTAATAATATGAATCTGTGCTGTGCATTATTTTGGTGAAATAAATAATGAAAACCCTCTCCTGATCATGGTGGAACCAGGTCATATGCAATACGTGAATGAATGAATGAATAAAACTTTTTGTGGTTACTCAAAACCATTAAATATAGCACCACACAACGATGAGACATTAAGTAAAAGTAATTAAAAACATAAACAAAATTAATAACTTGGTTCGTTAGTCCATTTCTACCAGTCACGAAGGTTTAAGAGTCATTGTTCCAGGCTGGTGACCTAACTGTGTGGGATCATCAGTTTCTGGCGTGCCTGTTGGATAAATTTACTGAACACAGCCATGTCCTTCACTGTTTCCATTGTGAATAGATGGTAGACTGCATCCTTTATAGATCTAATTCCGTGTCTAAGTAAAATTGGCTTTAAATAGCGGTTGCGCTCAGAAGACAGCCCCGGGCAGCAAAATAGGATATGTGCGAAGCTCTCTTGTTTATATTTGCATAGGCGACACTCCGACTGCCTTGTCGCAGTTGGCCTTGTGGGATGAAGGTCTTTAAGGGGGAGAGGGTGTAATCTGAACGCTAGGATCCTATTTACTGCTTGTTTGCCCACTGCTTGAGTAAGATGGGGTTTCGAAGTCTGTGCTGTCTGCGGGAGTGTTAGGGACTCATGGAAGCCTTTTGCTTCCAAGTCAGTTAAACGCAAGCGAAGCCGAACCTGTCTTTTTGTCGCGCTTTTAATGGCAGCGTATTTGATTAATTCAGGGTCCCAATTATCCACTGCAAGATTCAAGGCTTCTTTGGCGGCGGCGAGGCTGTTTGACCACGGATTTCCTGCTTCCAGAAAAATATTCTTTATACTAGATTTCAGGGAGTTCTCTGGTGCCGCTGTAGTGAGGTAAAAATATTTGCTCATTAGGGCCAATTCTTCAAATTTTTGTTGCCTTAGATCGAATTCAAGCCGCACTAAGGTGTTTCTGGTGCAAGAGGGTAGATGGAATCGTTTTTTATAAGCCGAGCAATGTATTTTTTCCAAGGTGCTGGATAGTTTTCCCGGGAAAGCCTGCTGTGCATAATTCAATGACGGTATTAGCTTTGCCCTTACTACTCTTTGAATTGCTGTTATTGTCGGGCTGTGTAGATTTGCATGCAGCTTCCCATGGGCGTATGAGATACATTTCCCTTTTGCCCGTATTTTGTCCAGGTGAACTCCCGGGCCCCCTGTCTCGCTTAGCCAAACTCCCAAATAGTTGTATTGTTGTGTACAGTCTAACGTCAACCTTCCTATCCTCCATTTCGTCAGTTTTTTTCCCGGAAAAGACCCAAAGATAATTATTTTTGATTTGGCTGCGTTCACAGTCAGTTTGTTTTTTGTATTGTAATTGTCCAAAGACGTTAGATCTTTTTGAAGCCCAGTTTTAGTATGATCTAGTAATACCAAATCGTCGGCATACTGCAATAGTTGGATCTTGGTGTGGGCAAACCGAGGTGTTGCAAGTGATGCTCCTGTCAAAGCTTTACCCATGTCTGCGGTGTATAGATTGAATAACATCGGGGCTAAGACGCATCCTTGCTTCATACCGCGATTGGTATCGATTTTCTCTGTGGCTGCTGTATTTGAGAGTTTGATTCTAACCCACGTTCCTGAGTATAGAGATATGATGGCTTTTAATAGAAGAGGGTCGATGTTCCAGTTTTCCAATTTCTGCCACAGAATAGAGCGGTCAACGCCATCAAAGGCTGCCGTGTAATCGATGAAACAGGCAAAGATGGGAAGAGATTTTCGTGCTACAGCCTTGTGTGTTAGATATGAGAGCGCTATGATGTTATCCACCGTTGAGGCTCCTGGTCTGAACCCAGTTTGGTAAAAGGGCAGAAGGGCCCTCCTTGTTGACCCATGTTGAGAGGTCCGCTAGTAGGGTGTTTGCATAGGCCTTTACCTCAATATCAAGGAGAGCAATCATGCGGTAATTTTGTGGGTTAGATTTCGGCCCTTTCTTGTAAATGGGGTGCAGGAGTGACCCGCGCCAAGAGTCCGGGACATTCCCAGTCATTCGGCATTCGGTGTATAGCACCGTCAGGTTTTCAGTCCAGAAATCTATGTCTTGCCTGAATAGGGAACCTGGCAGGCCGTTGAGCCCTGGCGCTCCATTGGGTCTAATTTTTTTTAGAATTGTGTTAACTAGCTTTTTTTCCAAAAGGGTCACCTGGCTCATGTTTTTTGTTAAGTTGATGGAATTAGTCAATTGTGTTACTTTGGCCAGGTCTATACTTGGTACAATTGAACTGCCTTCCTCTGTGTACAAGGATTTCACGTGGGCTATCCAAGTATCTGAGTCAATTGAGTTCTCCCTCTGTGAACTCCCTTGATTCATGGTGTTAAGATATTGCCAGAACTCTTGTGATTTGCTGGGGCTCAATAATCCAAAAATCTTTAGCCATTTTGCTTCAATTTGCTCCCGTTTTTCGGCCCAAACTTGCTTTGAATGTAATTTTACTTTTTCTTGAAGGAGTTGTTTGTCCTCAACTGTCCCCGTTTTCAAGTAAACCCTTCGTTTACTTCGTACTTGCTTCGCGCTTTCTCTAATAGCGGGAATATAGCCAAGATTATACTTAGGATGTAGTTTGACTTTATTTGTTTTGATTATATTTGTTTTTCCTCCTTGTAGCTGTGATACTAAATTATGCGCAAGCTGGTCCTATTCTTCGATTGCGCCCCTGTATGTTTCCTTCAATGTACCCTCCGCCCATGCTTTTTTCCATTCGTCAAACTTTTTCGTAGGAGCCGTGCGCCATATGATCCTTTTCACCATGATATACTGTTCGACACCGTTTGTTAAACCAAGGTGTTTTAAGGTATAGTGGTTGTCTACTGTGGAGTTTAAAGTCGTTATTAAAGCTGCATGGTCGCTTTCCTTGCGCTGTACAACTTTGTACCCTATCATTAGCTTCTATAACCGACTACTTAGTAGGATGTAATCAATTGTGGTATGATTGAGAAGTGTGGCTCAATGGTTAGAGCGGCAGACCCTGATGCAGACGTCTTGCCCGGGACCAGTGTTCAATTCCCCGCCTCGGCGGGTCTTGGGCTCAAAAATTCCACGGACCTGATAATTCTCGCCTTGGTGCCTATTCCAATCATGGAGTCCCACTCTGCAACTCTGGGCAATAGCTTGCTTAATCTCCATAACGGCCCCCACAACGCTAAGGATGCCTGGCCTCCACCTTGGGGGGGCCCAGGAGTGGACACCTCACAGGGAAAGCCAGGATGGGTTCCACAGCGGTATTCTTACAAGCGCCTTGAGACCCTTGCGGGTGAGTAGTGTGCTATACAAGTATCAATTTACATTTACAATTTACATTGTTGTACGTTGGCAGGCAGAAAGTTCCTGGAGAGTTCTTTAATAGTAAGGAATGGGCTGATGACAATTGATAGGCAAGCAAGAGGGTGTTAAATGCTGCTGTTGCGGGAGTGTCGTTACTTTTGGCTGACTTTACCCCGATGTTGTGGGTGTTGAGGTCCCCGAGAATTATCAGTTCCATGTGGGCAAATTGTAGGATGAGATTTTCAATATCGACTAGTAACTGGGAAAGTTTATCCTTTGCTCCCGGTCCATGTGGGTTGTAGTAAATATTAATTAGCAGTATAGTCAATGGGCCCTTGCTTGAAGATAGGCCTTTCAAAATACCGGCCATATACGAGTTTGATGATGTTTTTATTTCCCTATATTGTAGCTTCCGAGTGAGCCTGATGTATACTGATATGCCTCCTGACGGTCTGCCAAAAATATTCTCCTTAACAGCTGGTTTGTGGTATTCCGCGAATCCCATTATTGAAACTGGTTTGATGGCCCACGTTTCATGACTACAGATTATGTCTAATCCTTCATAGAACAGGGGTGTCGCCGGGTATTGTAATAGACTTGCGACCCCGGCTACGTTCCAGGACGGGATAGACGTGCTCTGTCTACCAGATTTCTCTATTTTCTTTATGCCTAGTAGGTCATATGCAATAGAAGACTGATAGATCGTTTTTTTGCCAAAGGGCTTGTTCTGCTCTTTGGGAATATAGATCCGTTAACCATTTCTTCTTGACTTCCTTGCAAGTCTCGGGGTCTTGAAAAAGTTTTGCCATCCCTTGGGCTTTCAGTACTGTTTCTACATAATTTAACCACCCGATCCTTTTGTACTGATCTAGATTACAGCATTCTCTTATAATGGTTTGTGTCAGGTCGACCGTGGTTCTCTGACATATTGACAACCACAGGAGGACCGGGGCCATCCTTATGGAGTTACTCAATTAAGGAAGCCCCAGTTCAAGATGTAAAATGTGGTTTGGGGCTGATTGTGGTAAAGACACGCAATTTTTATAAAAGGAGTCTTCCATTTGCTGTAACGGACCATCGTTAACCATCCCCCAAACACCTTCTCTATATGTAACAGCTGATTTTACTTTAGCTAAATATATGTTTTTACTGCGTCCAATGGGCTTCCGCCCAACTTTTTTGCGAATCTCTTAACGTTGAAGTTTCTTTGCATACCCTGGCCTCTTGTTTTTACTAATTTAGACCAGGAGTGATCCTTGTCAAAGAGGACTCCTAGATATGAGAAGGAGTCCACCACCTTAATTTCCTTGCCCTCCATCTGGAAGTGTCATGGGACTTTCAGGTCAAGGGAAGCCATAAAGATGAAGTACACTTCAATTAGTTTGGCAATTAGCTGGCGGATAAACCCGATGATCGGCGGGTCTATGCCCATACCCTCCATCATGGACCATAGCCTAGAATGTGACACGCAGTCTAAGGCTGATGTTAAGTCCGTGAAAGCCATATAAAGCTTCCCGTTTCTAGCCTTCAAGTATTTCCTTATCGTTAGGGAGAGGTTTAGGCAGTGTTCAATTGTCCCCATACCTCTACTCAATCCATACTGTGCCTTCATCATAATGTTATGCGAATCTGCCAATCCTCCAATCTAGCCAGTAGAACCCGCCCCATTAGTTTAGCGGTGGTATAAAGCAAGGATATGGGGCGGTGATTCTTCGGGGAGCCCCTATCCCCTTTTTTGTAAATCGGAAAGATTACACTCTGGTTCCATGATGGTGGTGGACCTACAATCAGAATGTTGTTAGAGATGTTTGTGAGTAAGGGGTCCACATATCATAATCGTATTGAAATAGGTCAATTGGTACTCCGTCCGGCCCCGGACCCTTCCCGGGGGTACAGAATTCTAGTGCCTTTCGAACCTCAGATACAGTAAAGGTTAATCCTTCCTGAGGTGGAATTTCTGGGGGGGACACTAATATAGGTGGAGGAGCTGGTAGCCCAAAAATTCCTTCGAAATGTCTCACCCATGCCTCTTTGTCTACATGTACATCTAGTGCGGGGTCACTAATGTCTTTAAAATAAGTCCCGTTTACAACTTCCCAGAAGTCTTTGCTGCTGCCAGAACTGGCTGCTTACTCAAGGTGTTCCCACGCCTGTGCTCTCAGATCTTTCTCTCTCCAACTCCTGGATGATTTATACTCATTACATAATGAACGAATCTTGAGATAATCTCTAGGGAGAGTTTTTAGGGCATTTACGAGGGCTGTTTTCGCTTTGGTGCAGGCTGAATTGAACCAACCTTTTTTTGCTGTGGAGTGATGACTTTTGCGTAATTGCCATTTTTATTTTTGCCAAAAGGGTGATGAAATTAGTGAGCAGTTCTACTGGCTGTTCCCTTTCTCTCAAGCATTCTATGATGTCTTTTTTACCTGCAGTAGAATTTCGGGTACCAAATCTGATTTTATTACCACTGACCATTTTAGTTGGTAGCTATTTTGCCTGGACAGGTTCACATTCTCAACAGTCTGGTTATGTTCTTTGGGTATGGGTAAGATTTTTAAATAGGTCAAAAGCATGGCATGATCACTATGGGATGTAAACTGCATGCCCATGAGCGCCATTTTTGGAAGTAGCGGGCCAGACACCAAAACTAAATCTATAGTCGGTTCCTGTGTGCCCCTTCTAAAAGTTGTCCCTTGCCCTCTCTTATTCGTCACTCGTAGCATAGAGAGATTCCATTGAAATAACAGGCTATTTAGAGTCTCTCCGTACCCATTATGTGAAAAGTGAGAGAAGGGATTACCGTGAACGTCTTCTATACCACAAACCCTGGTCCCATTAAGCTTACATTGGTGAGTATTAAAATCACCCGCCCATATAAGATTCACTTTGCCCGCTTTTTCCCCTTTCTACAATTTCTCCATCTCCACCACTAAGGCATCCACCACAGCCTTCGAATTCCTCTCAAACTCATTGTTATAAAAATTAATGAGAGTACAGATGGTCTGTTTCTTGATGGTCAGCTCTAAGATCTGGAAATGGTTGTGTGGGGGCACAACTTGTCTGACTTGGAGTGGAGTAGTATTTGAGATTAGAATAAGTAAACCCCCCTTTGCCCTTCCAGATACTGGGGGACAGCTGGAGAGTGGAAAGTGCGAAACCCAATGAAAAAGGGAGGATCTATTGCTCATTTAGCCAGTGTGAATCTTCAATATTGGAGGCTAAGCCTGCCACATTCCATGATACCATATTTGCTCTAGTACTCTCAGTTTTGTTCGCTGCGGGTAGTAAGATCTGCCCATGACCCTGAATACCATGCGCTAAAGTTACGGCTGCAAGGATCTCCTCAGAGGGAAGTATGATGGATGGAAGTGTCAGTGGGCTACAGTTTACTGGGGTCACAGTGGGTGGGCTAATGGATAGTTGGGGTGGTAACGGGGTTAGTCAATCATAATCCTCTAAATTCGACAAAGCGGCGAACCTATTTTGTAATGTAATCCCAGGATTGGTAATGAGACCCCCATTCTGGGCAATAATTGGATTCCTATTTCTGTCTGTGGGCACCCTCCCCACTTGTCTCTGCCTCAACCAACGTCATGTCTTTAAACTACATTGCTGTGCCCCTTCACTCTTTTCTGACAAAGAACTACCCGTGTCACAGATGGGCTCTCATATGCTTGGACACCACCGATTGCTTGGGCTATGCAATCAGTACCTTTGTTACTGTACTTGGATGAGAGCTACTGGTTTTTCTGGCCTCACATAAGGTGTGCTATTTGACATTTATCACTTGTTTGGCAAGAAAGCAGATCCTGCCCTGGAACTCTTGAAGGAAAGCTGGGCTACCTATCACCACCACAGTAAGAAACTGAGTCATTTCGGGGTAGGGGATGGGGAATCAGACAAACCACGTGCTAGGCAACAGGGACACAGATTTCTCAGTCCCCCATCCCTGCGTCGGCAGCCTTCAAGCCACTTTAGCATGCCATTAGTGGCTTATGATCACCCTTTAGGAGGCGAGGTCCCATAATTTTTCCAGGGGTGGAGGCATATTACATCAGACAGATGGGTCCTCCAAATTATTCAACAGATTTATGGCCTACCATTCCTTTTCGACCCGCTGCATCTTTCACATACATCAGAGTGTTGGGACCCCAGACTACATTCTGCAGGAAGTGCAGGCCCTCATGTCCAGACAGGTCATAGAGAAGGGTCATAGAGAAGGGTGCGGCCTTAAAGTTATGGAATGTTGTTATTCCTGCTATTTCCTGGTGCCGACCAAGAATAGAGGCCTTTGTCCTATTTTGGATCTTCGCCCTCTGAATGCCTTCTGGGCGACAACATACTCAAGATGCTCACATTGGCCTATGTTCTCTATGCCCTAGATCCGGGCAACTTGGTGGTAGCCCTGGACCTGCAGGATGTATATTCTCATATACCCATTCTGCAGTCCCACAGATGGGCCAGTAAATGTAAATGTAAATGTAGGCGTATTTGTAAAGCGCACTGATACTCCGGAGTGTCCTGGCGCTGTACTCATACCGCTAGGGAACCCTTCCTGGTTTTTCCCCGTGAAATGTCCACTCCTGGGCATCCCCAGGGTGCAACCAGGCATCCCTAGCGCTGTAGGGGGCCGTTGTGGAGACTAAGCAAGCTATTGCCCAGAGTTGCAGCGTGGGACCCATGCTTAGAGTAGGCACCGAGGCGAGAAATCAGGTCCGAGGAATTATGAGCCCAAGATCCGCCGAGACCAGCCGAGGCAGGAATTGAACCCTGGTCCCGGGCCAGACCTCTGCATCAGGGTCTGCCGCTCTAACCATTGAGCCACACTTCTCCAGTAGCATTGCCAGTTTGCTGTGTTCCCCTTCAGCCTTAGCAGTGCCCCTCAGGTATTCGCAAAAGTGATGGTAGTGGTTGTGATACGTTCTCTTTCAAGGGTGAGGGCTACAGTTTTTACCCTACCTCTAAAACTGGCTCCTAAAAACGGGCGCGCCACAGTGAGTTGTAGACTACCTCTAGACAACAGTGGCAATTCTGACAATGTTAAGATTCACTATGAACATGCTGAAGACACACTGGACTCCTTTGTGTAGGGTCCCTTTCATCTGAACCATTCTGGATACATTGCAGTTTGGACCTTCCCTCCGATGTTTCATCTTAAGTACTGGGTCTCAGTGAGAGTGGCTCTGAGGCTTCTTGGCCTTTTGGTCTCCTTCATCCTCCTTGTTGATAGTGCCGCATAGCACATGCGGACCCACCCCCAAGGGAACCTATCAGATTCAATCCAGATTTCAGAGGAGACTGCAGGAGATCTGCAGTGGTATGATATGAATAGGATTTGTAGACTGCACAGCTACTTCATGGAGTGTCCCGACGCTAGGCTGTTAAGTTACTTGCTGCAGGCACATCGTGTAATTACTCTTGTTGACACAGCCATGTCTTTAGCTTTTTCTTGAACACAGATAAAACAGCCACTGAGTGTATTTCAAAAGGAAGCTTATTCCAAGAAACTGGGCTGAGTAGGAGAAAGTCAGACCTCCAGTTCTCATGTGGCGAATCTTGGAAATCCTAGACAGCAGGCTGTTGGCTGACGGCCGGTTTCTGGAGGGGGCATAATGTTTAATTATATCCTTAAGATAGCCTGCTCCTGTAAAGTGCATTGCTTTATGTATCAGGACTAGCTTTTTTAAAGATATTTTTTTTTATCTGAAGCCAGTGACGGGCATGCAGGTGTAGAGACACATGAGTTCTTGCAGACAGGTAATGGAGAGTGCAGGCTGCCGTATTCTGGACCACCTGAAGCTAACTAAACAGATAGTCTGGAAATCCCAAATGCAAGGCATTTGCAAAGTCCTGTCTGAACACAATAAGTGCCTGGATGCCCATCTTTTTTTTAAAGATAATGATAAGAACGATAGGAGATATTTTAGAGAACACAGAAGCCCAAAACATTTACCAGCCACTAATTTAATTTGTGGCTGAAAGGAGAGAGCACTATCAAAATTGATGTCCAAGTTCTTAACTATTCTCTCCTTAGTAACAGGAGGTGGGGCACCTTTCGGCCACAACGTCTGCCATGAATCTGTGGCATTAGAGCCGAAAGATAATATCTCGTTCTTGTCTGCGTTGCATTTAAGTTGGTGAGTGGTAGTGGAACACAGATCAAAGGCTTTTTTGACGGTCTCTCCAGAAAACTTCTCTCCCTTTCCACAAGTAAACAGCAGCTGTGTATCATCAGCATATGAGGTCACCTTAGCCCTTAAGGCCTCTGTTATCTGGACTAAAGCAGTGAGGTACAATGTGGGGCTAGCCCCATGGCACTCCCACCGTCAGCTCGTAATCTTAAGGAAAAAGGAGGTACCCATACTTCCTTACTTCTATCCTTCAAAAAAGAGGCTGGCCATTATAAGGCCATTCCATCTATACCAATGGATTGGAGGCAGGCTAGCATCCTTGAGTGAGGGACTATTTCGAAGGCCGCAGAAAGATCTAGCATAATCAGCATGGCCTTCCCCTCCTAGTCTAGGGCACCTCTAATGTTTTCAATGACTTCCATCAGTGCTGACCCTGTAATGCAATTAGCTATAAAGCCAGCTTGGCTAGTATCAAGCAAGACATTAGTTTCGAGGTACTGAGAGAGCTGCTGGTTTACGAATTAATCCAGTACCTTAGACATAACCAGCAGTAGAGATATTGGCATATAATTTGATTGCTCGTTAGGGTCTGCCAAAGGTTTTTTAAGCAGAGGCAGAATTTGTGCTTGCTTCCATTGCACAGGGACTGTTCCTGCAGGCAGTGAGTCATTAAGCACCTGATTTACTATAGGATTAATTGTTGGTGCTCCTAATGCAGGCAGATTCGGAGGACAAGGGTCATATGGGGAACCTGATTTGAGGCCTTGAATAGCAGCCAGCAAGCCGTCCAGAGGGATAGGTTGGAAGTGAAGTAGAGTGGCCGTCACAGAAGAAGTTATGCTGGAACTAACTGCCTTTGACAGATTCTCTACCTACTGCATGACCAAGATCAGGCTTGTTTGAATGGTTATGATTTTATTTTGAAAGTAAGAGGCTAGCTGGTCACTGCATTCTGCTGATGGTTGGTGTACTCTGGTGCAGACGTCCGGGGATGTGAGCATTTTAACAATTTAAAAAGATTTCTCTTGCCTTATTGTCTGCCTCTTCTATCCTTACCTCAAAATTTACTTCTGCAGGATATTTGTTTAGTAATGATAAACACTGTTAGGCAGGTGATATATTTAAAGCAGATTGTGGCACATTTTCCAAACCCCTTGTAGTCTATTTGATGGAGCTAGAGTGGTGGATGGGAGAACAGAAAAGTCTGTGGGATGTAATAATCTCCAGGTGTCTATCATGGCATTGTCTGAGATGAGGTTATACAAACATTTATGACCTTTTTATGAGGAATATGTGACTTTAGATTTCCTGCCAAAAATGGGTTTTGTAGGTATGTTTCATTCTGCTTAGGTAAGGTGAACTTATTTTACATGTTCATTTCATTTTTATTCAGATGTGTGTGAAGGTTTGTTTGTGATTGCATTGTTATGGCCTTTGACATTCAATGAAATAATTCTGGTTTGTAGTGATATGGGAGGGCATTGTGTCATGGACATACAGACACTATTATTGGCTGTTGGTGTATATCTGTAAAATAGCTGTATGTGTCTGCTGAGTCCAATGCTGTACACTCAGTACCCCCCTCTCGAAGAAGGCCTTTAATGTCAGCATTTCTAATAAAAGAAAAGCTAGGTTAGTGTGGGTTCCTCCCACAGTCCTATGCTCTGTTGATAATCTAGGGTGCAGCAACAAGAGAGAACACAAGTGTGGCCGGCTTGTTATATACAAAATTGTAAATGGTGGCTAAAAGGTGACTTTTTATGAATGTGAAGGAGCCTGTAGATTTAGGGATTCTGCTGTTACTATAGTAAATTACATTTTCTAAATTACATTTCATAATCTTTGTGCTTGGGAACATAGCAGACCTCAAGCAAACACCTACAAGAGAAAACGTATTTTAAAAATTCTGCTGGTCTACTTTGTGGTGTTTCTCCGCAGTAATAAAGGCAATTAGTTATGAAGAAAAGTTGGAATGCTAGCACAAGGAAGGGGGATTGAAAAGCAAGTGCTGTCTTCGCAATCTGTATATAAAAGGAATGTCAAAAGGGTAGATGTTTCCGCGTTCAAGATGATGTCTTGGGACAGAAATGGGAAATTAAGTTGATTGGATTGCGTGGCAGGACGTGTATGAAAAGGAGGTAATTTGCTTACCATTGTGCACTGTGCTAGTACAAAAATAAATTAGGTTTGTACAGTGCGTATTAAAGAGCTTATTGTCTGAGTGGTGATTGAAAGAAATAATTTATGGTGAAGGTGTGGAATCCAGAGGAGACTATGACAGTGGAAATTCATTACTTTGAGTGCTGCATGAAATTCTGTTGGAGGAAATTGACCTGGTGAAATCTGCTCCAAATGTAACATCCTCTCCAGAAATCCGGGACAAGAATCTTAGTTTCCTGGTTGTAAAATTGTTAAATTCAGTGCCAGATCACATCATGCTAGTGTTAATCAGTCAACATTATGGTGAGTCTTCTAAATGTATCTGGGTTATTCATCCAGTTACGTGTCAATTTATTTTTGCTTTATTAAGAAGCATTGTGTATTTAGGGATTACCATTTGTATACATAATAATTAGACTCAAATGAGAAGTTAAGTCTTAAAAAACTGAATATTTTCCCTTCCTGCAAAACTCATGCTTTTTCCTCCTCTTTTTTACCCTCCTCAGGACTTGCATTGGACAAGTACACACATTTTACGTCTCCCATCCGGCGATATGCTGACATCATAGTTCACAGGCTCCTCTTGGCAGCCATCTGGAAGGACAGACAGGAAGACAACAGAGAAAGCCTTTTCAGCAACAAGGATCTTGTAGAGTTGTGCAAGCACATTAACAACAGAAATCGGGTATGTAACAACCTGTGCCAAGTAGGATTATAAAGCCCACATACACCTTTCCAGAAATTGCATTTGCATGTTAGACAGTTAGCAGCCTATGCCTGGCCATATCAAACCAGCCTGTACTGTCAGTGATACCCGCCTCTATTCTACAAAAGAGCGAAGAACGTAGAGTGCAATGTGACCTAGAGTATTTAGCAGTAGGTGAGATTAATTTACGTATTCCAGCCATCACCTTTTCATGCAGTACCTTGGGAGTAAAGCTGTACCTCATGGATGAGGCTCAGATAGGCTCAAACCAGACTGAAGTTTCTTGTTTCTCATTCAGAAGGCTTGGTATTTTGTGCTGGAATTTAAACTATTGGAGCAGGACCAACTTTAATTTGCTTGAGGGGTAGTCCTTGTCTGATGTGGCACTCAGTAGGCAGGCAACATTTACAAGTGGAATAATTTTGTGTGTTGAGGCCGCACTCGGTTAAAAAAGTTTAGAGATAGTTGAACTTTAGTACAAAATTGATTCATTATTTTAGTATTTGTCTTGTGCATGCTTAAAGTACTGTGCATTCAGCCAATCTGCTCTGGGCTTGGGAGTTCTTCGTGAATGAGAAAGGTACATACAGATAATTCATTCTTATGGAATTCATAAATGATATGCGTTGGGCTGACTAGAGGGCCCCAGACTGGACCCAACGGCTGAGATAGCAGGGCTGATACCGGGCCTGCGAGGTCCCCAGTTGCTGTTGGCTGAGTCTCCTGGAAGCCGCGGGCAGTGTTAGACCTGTGGCAGTGGGGTTCAGCCTAAGAGGCGTGTGGCAGCAGGGTCGGCCCCCTGCAAAGATGTGAGAGGCTGCGCTAGGACGGGGATGATGGCACGCGCTGCGGCCTGGCCCTGAAGATTTCTCCCTGGCATACCTTCACAACTGCGACCGGAGGCTAAGGGGTGATCGCACCCAGAGACTGTGGGAGCTACAAGGGTGTGAGAGCGATCTGGCCTTGACTGGCCCTTTGATGCTCTCTCCAGCTGGGACCCATTGATTGCATCTGCTCGGTGGCTGCCGCCACAGCCTTGGATGGCCCTTCGACCACCCCCCAATCCCGGGGGCCCTCCTGCACCTGGTCCTCTGCTCCCCCAAAGACAGCAGTAACCTTTCTCCTCCCCCAGGGCTGTGAAGCCCGTCTGGAGGGGTGATTGGTACTGGGGGCCCTTACTGCAAAGGGACATACTGCACAGCAGCCTTATTTGTTGGAGTATTCGAGCCACGCTGGACCCTTTTGGTCTCTGCTGGTGGGTGCATCAGCTGCAGTACAACATGTGGCCTGGAGTTGCCCCTGAGTGTGTGGGGTGGCCCGCAGTGACAAATTGCACACTTCCACAGCCCTTCTAACTTGCCTGACACCGGTGTGGCCGCTTGTGCAGTGAGCCTGCCGCCTGCTTTGATGGTGCTCCCCAAAGAGGCCTAAAACCGCTCTGCCTTCAGACCTGTTGGTGCCGCTTGTGGGGGCGACCAAGAGGTGTTCTGGGGGAAACTGCTTTCGGCGGCACACGAACTGTGCAGTATACCTACCTTTACTGGCAGATAACTTTGGCAGAGGGACCCGTGCGGCCTGGGTCAGCGTGAGGCCAGAAATGGGGCCTATAGAAACACTGAGCACGCCTTCATAGCCTTTCTACCTACACTGAGGCGGCAGTTGGTGCTGAGAGACTACCGACTGTCTCTCTTGACACCCCTGCCTGCTCATCTGTCTACAGATTTGGTAGTATCATGGGCCCTGGCTATGGGCAACCTCCCTCTGGTCTCTTTTTTCCATCCATTCCCTTCTTTAGTGATTGCTCCCCTCCTGCACCAGACGTGATATGAGACAAACCAGCTAGCTCTGCCTCCCAACAGAAAATAGACAAATTCACTACATAAATTACGCTGGCAGATGATGCCAGAGTGATTAGGGGAGAACCTCAGCCAACTGAGGGGCTACAGACATCCTCCATCCTGCAGGTGATCCGCGACCTCAAGGACACAATGGAAGACAAAATGAGGGAACTTAAAGGTGATCTTGCTTTGATTCATCAAGACCTGATGAACATTGTACACGAGATGGAGAACAGGTTATCTGATACTGAAGATGCTGTCAAATTGCATGAATCCCTCCTGGTGATTCGGCAGCGCTTGGTGGGACAGTTGAAGGCCCGAGCGGAGGATGCGAGGGCTGATTGAGATGCAACAATTTGCACATAGTGGGTATCCCTGAGGGTTCCGATGGGAATACCCATACATCATTAATCTTCAATGGTTGAAAAGCTGGATAGCCACGACAGACGTCTCTAACTGCTTCATAGTTGAAAGAGCACACTGAACCCAGACCTCAAAGCCATGTGTGGGTGCCCCGCCCCTTCATTGCCCAAGTCCTCAACTACGTAGCCTATGATGCCGGTTTGAGAGCAGATCGTAAGGCAGGATCACTAACTTTCCAATCCTCCCCTGTGATGGTCTTCCCCAACTATGCCTTGAAGGTCCAGAAACAGCAGCACTCCATCCTGGAGGGGAAGCCAAAACATAGGACCCTGGGCATTGTATACATGATTCTATTCTGGGCCTGCCTGGAAGTTATTTTCCAACATAAGACCTTTTTCTTAGATACTCCTCAGGCCGTGTGGGACTGGATAGAGGAGCGTTCCATCCTTCACATTGAACAGCAATGAGATGAGAGGGGAGGAAAGCCCTGATGACCCTCAGGTGATTGGTGCACGGCCTGCGGTGGCAGCTGCGCCACCAAGAGCCGACAGTCAGATTACTTGGGCCCGAGAATCCCCTGTAACCTGGACAGTGTCTCTATGTGGACTGCTGGCCCGCCCTTCTGCCTCTGCCCCCCGGACCTCAGATAAGGGCCAACTAGGTTTGGAGCTGACCGGTATCTTAGGACACCGTGGCCTAGGAGCGCTGTGACTGCACACTGTTCATAGCTCCAACACCCACTCCCGCCCCCATCACCAGTATTAATTTTGTTGTATGTTTTTTAAAACAATAAAAAAGCTTGGCACAAAAAACACATATTCCTTAGTCGTTATTCATCTCTTGTATTTCTGTCTTAAAAATAGAGGAGAGACAACAGAAAATGAAAATGTCCCATTGAAAAGCTTTCATAATGGAAGGGAATTGAATATAGTAGGTTAAACAATTTCACAACAATAACCATATGCGGTCTCAATATCATTCTTTAGGAAACTGTAGGGATTGAGTCAGGTACGCATGATGAGTTTCATGTAGCTTTATTCAAGATGGTACAATAGACCCCACCAGAAGCAGCCGGCAGGCAGCTCAGCCCAGTCAACTGTGAAGAGTTGACTCCTAACATTATGTAGGATGACATCATAGCAACATCACACAGAGAGGGCAAGAATAACATTGGAGTCAAGATACAACAGAAACCTTACTGAAATTGTGACCAATAACGCTTATAATGCATCCTTGGTTCTCAGTCAAGGAGCTAGTTTATGTTTGTGAAATACTAAACCTTTAGAGTGTGTAAGTTCACAAAGTCACTGTTCCTAATATTAACATATTATTATCTTGTAATCTAGTCCGAGTTATATTTGATTAATGACCTACCCCTATAGTAATTCATGTTTTGTATACATCTGTTCAGTTCATTAGTTAGCAGGATACACAATGTCCCTATTTTTTCAGCTCAAGTTTCCTATCGAGAAAGTCCTCAAAACTCATGTGACTTATAGGGTCCTTCGCTGCAGATTCATTTATTCACAATTTTATATCCCTCTATATAAATGAGGCTCATATTGTAACCCGCTTTTTAGTATTCTCAATGTCTATTAAAAAAGTGTTTTTTTAATCCAACCAGTTCTTACTGTGGCCCTGATAAGCCTAAAATAAAGCGTAATAAATATTACCTCAGGTTCAGTAATGTATACATTCTATAATTCATTGAACTACATTCTAGTACTCTGGTCCAATGCGTAAATAAAACCAACTGTATTCTGAAGATAGTTTGGCACATCAGAATTACAATAGCAGCTCCTAACAAGGAATTTATCACAGGACGTAATCAGGCTTCCACCAACTCCACTAAGAAATCTTTTACGATATGTTAATTTCTTTATTAACGACAGTTTGACTCGGCCCTATCATGTGTAATGCACAAAAGACATGTGACGAATTTGCAGTTTTTTCCTTTGAAAAAATAAGTAAGAACCATTCTTATCAAGAAATAAATTAATGAATTAGTTTTGTACAAAGTACCGCTGACTGTGGATGGTTGAAATGAGTCTCTTACTTTTGCATCCTTCATTGGAACTGAATGTGGTGACATTTGCAGGTTGATCACCTGGGGTAGTAGCATTTCTATTGTGAGATTGACGACAATATTGGTGTGTAAGAAACTTGAAATTATTAGCTGCAATTTTAGTTGGTTATGACATTAATAAGAGGGAATGAAGTGGGCATGCAAAGTAGTTTCCTTAATTGTTATTCACCAATTGCCTAGAGTTGGTGAATTTCAGGCTCTTCTGTTGCATCTATTTACACACAAGTAAATAAGGGCAGAGAGGTTATACAGATGCATTTATTATTAATTACCTATGTTGTCTGTCCTGCCTGTTGATTAGACTATTCTATTGCTTCTCCTCCTTCCTCATTTTTGCTGTGATGTTTTGAAGCTCATGCTCGCCCACAGAGTTGCTACTACTTTTCCGGTTCACAGCTCCTGGTAACAAGTTGCTGCTTTTCCACTTCTCCAAGCTGCTGCTTCTCTGGCTCCCTGCGTCTCACGTTGCGTTTTTACCATAAAGCACAAAAATGCTACGGTAAGGAAAAGACAGAGTAGATAACAGGTCAAGGAAGAATGGCAATCATATCCACAGTGAAAACAACATGTTGCTCATCTCAGACTCAAGCCTATTGGACCAGTGCACCCATCCTGGGAAAATAGAACAATCACCAACACTAATAAGAGCACAGTTGTAAAAGGATAGATGTGAGTACCCACCAAACACTATTCACTACTACTTCAGCAAAGGGACCCAAAGTAATATCGTGTAGCACACTTCAGTTCAGATCAAAAATAAATCCACCAACTCCGCCCACTCCCTGACAACTCATGCAAGTCTAATTCCCCCAAGCACAAATAAAAAATAGAAATAAAAGCACAAGTACATCACATTCAAGATGGAACCAAAAATTACCCTATAACCTGCATGAAAAACTCACCCTCAACAAAGAACTGAAAATGATCCGAATTGATCAATTAGCGCAATATACTCTTCCATTAGCTTAGAAGATCACCTTGTACAGACAATAGGACAAGAGATCAGTCGGAACTCTTCTGTCAGCCATCCATTAAATGACACAGATGTCAGACTATTGGATGAGATGGAGGTAACACAAACACAGACAGACGAGCCAGTTACGATCAAGTGCAATAACATCACCCATGTACAATCTCAGACAATGTCCTGACCTCCATTAATTCTACCCTTCATGCTGGCATAAATGCATCAACATTGCATTCATATAAACTTGAATTACAATTAGAGCTGATGCAATCTTCGGCGAACAGCTTAGCCAAAATGAACACTTAGCAACAGCCTGGAAACCAAACTGACAAATTTAGTGGCATCTACCTCATTAAAAGTTGATAAACTGAGTACGCTACCGGAGTAGTTAGCTCTATTGGTTGCCAACTTAAAAAGGTTACGTAAAAAAATCTGATATGGCACAGTTAGATCAATATTCTACAGAGGAGGAGGATCTAGTCAACAACACAACATCCACACGTAAGTTATTATAAGTTAATGCAATTGTAGACCCTGGATTGAAATCTTCCTCCGCTATTAACAATCAGCAAAGTTTTTTAGCAGACTCACTGGGGACCTTAAGCATGACTGAAATTACCGCCCAGCATGTAAAATCAACAACGCAAAATGAGCGATCCCAAAGACCCAAAACACTAACTTGAACGGTTAAAGAAGAATAAAAGTAGGGCCTTCAGACAGTAAAATCACTTTATGGATGAAAAGCACTAGTGAGGGAGGAGTACTTCCTGGTCTTTAAAGAAAGAAGAGAGAAAGCGCCTTTTGCATTGCCAAAAGTTAACATAATGAGCGAAGTGCTGATGATAGCAGAAACTGAATGGGCAAGAATGGAAAATACACCAGGCACGTCATTTTCAAGTCTTGCGCCTTGAATCCAGGGAACAAATAGTAATGTGTCAACAGGATTAGAGGAACAACCAACAAGAATATATAGTAAATCACCAGTATGCCAACACAGGTCGCAAAAGAGCCCAACAGGCGTGCATGGTATAAGCCCCCTACCTCGTTGCAGGATACATATTTGGAGGAAACACAAGCTCATAAAAGTCAGTTCACCCCCCGGCCCCCTCCACCCTCCCAACCTCCTCTGGGTATAACGGAAATAAAGTAACAGAAGAAGAAAGTAGGGGACCTCCAAAACACTAAGGTCCCGCATTATAAGACCTCAGGTAGCAGACAAATAAATGAGACAGGACATGTATACCGTCAAAATCAAGAAGCTACAGCAGGGACTGGTTGGCAGAACTAGGAAGAACCTCATGAACTTAAATTTACCAACAAATATAATTCATGAGGAAGGCAAGACACATTAAATGGATCCAATATGCTATTCTTATTTTAATATGTCCCATCATCAACTCATTTAAAATCGGATGATGTTACAAGAGTACGCAGCGCAGCAATGGAAAACACACCATGGATTGAGTCCACTATTACAACTTGGTCTTCTGAAGCAAAGGCAACCCAGGTATTGAGCGAAAAACAAACATTTGCCCAATAAGACATTGAGGTCATGCATAAGGAGACTGAGGGATACCCACTGGTCTTACTTACTCTCATAAGAAGCGATGCAGCTCATCAAAAGGGGAAAGTCTCTTAGAGGGGACTAGCAGCACCTCAGGCAATATAGAAATTCAGAATGCACAACTGTGAATTAATCTTTAAGAAAATTATGACAAACTGCATAATAGCAGGGCCACAGGATACATGGGAAGAGGCATACTTAACCTGGTGGACCTCTACCTTATCTGTTAAAAACCCGTGTCATTACTAACGGGAGTCAATATAAAAGGAAGGTCAGACCACCAAACACCAAGAGGTAAACCATCACAGCACTTATGAAGGAGGGGCCACAATCTATGACATCATCTCTTCACAGAACCTGAGTTTGGTCTGTTTGCAATTAGCAGTTCCGGAACAGAAGGAAAGTTACCATTTAGCTCTGATAACAAGATTCCAAATAGAATTTGAAACAACAAGGTATCTTGAAATGGTTGCTGTCCCAGAAGGGATAGAAGCTTGTAAAACCATCAGGAGACTAAAATGGAGCAAGATCACTCATGAACGGTTAAAAAAATAGAATCTCTGACAGATGGAGGCAAATTCTGTGCCAAAGACAAATAGTGAAACGGACCAGATGTCAAGATGGGTCGCCACAATAACATCTATATACAGCTGCTTAACCGGGAACAGGTGTAAAGGCCCATCGCAAGTTAGAAGAGCTACACCTAGCAGAAGAAATCTAGTAATGCGGCGCGACCCAAAAATAGAAATCATCCTTAGGAAGGCATGCAAGGTCTAGAAGTAAGATTAGATACATAAACCAGCAGAATGTTCCTTGAAGGAAATACTTGGGCAGCAAAGAGAGACTATTATGAGAAACAATATCACTGAGACCACGCAATTTCAGGGTGCTATAACCAAGTGCAAATCTGGAACAACATTAATTCATTACATACCACCACGTATACAAAGGGAAACTGCATATTGCAAACAAATTTGGTGGCGCATATAAAAACTATATTCGCATCGGAAGAACCGGTCATCTGAGATGCAAAAGTTATTAAGAACAACTGCAAGCTGGAAATGGAGCACAGGGTTGTATTTTATTTTCCCGCTGTCAAAAAAGTCCTACAGCAGATAAGATCCGTTGGTGCACCAGGGCCAATTGGCCTGCCAAACTCCTTATTTAAGGCAAATACTAACTTCTGGAGCGAGCAATTGACCACTTTCCTTTGTGAGAAAGTTCCTCAGTCATGGCAATGAGCCCTGTTACACTCTATGCACAAAAAAGACAAACAGGAGAAACAGCAAATTATAGGCTAAAAGTCTTATTTAATGTGAAAACAAACGCAAATGCCAGAATCCTATTACGAGTACTAGAGCAATGAGTAGAAAAGGAAAAGTGAATACCTTTTTACCAAACAGGGTTCGGATACAACCTAGTTGCACTATCATATTTAGCCCACCATTCCACTTGCATTCTACAGCCACTCGTGTTTGCATGTTTGGTGGTCTATTCGGCCACGTTTGATGGCATGGATCACCATATATTATGGAGGAAACTAGCCAACTGAGGCATCCCACAAGCACTACTGAACACTATCCTGGTATTATACACATGGGTGCGGATTCAATTGGGAAATGGAGATAAAGTCTGAAAAGATTTACACCTAGGGGTGTCAGACCAAGTGCATCTTGCCCCCCATATTGTTCAATCTGTACACAGTAGACTTGGGTAATGCAGTAAACAAAGAAAAGGCATTCCCACCAAGAGTAGGCCAGTATATAATCTTGATCTTACAATATGCTGCTGATTTGGTCATTGTAGACTAAGCCAAAATATGCCTATAGCATGTCCTAGCAGAGCTCCGAATACACAAGTCCCATAAGATGGTAGCCACTGTGAACGAAACCAAAGTGATGTTTTTTTGAAAATTTAAGAATAAATCACAGATCTCGCTGATATTAGGTCTGTAAAAAGTCAAACTACACCTTAGCTTACAACTACCTGGAGGTTTTACATTCAGACTGATAAGCTGTTGACCCCCTGAACATCAGGCAAGAAGAAAGCCAGTAATCTCACCTTTGCTCTTTGTCACATAAATGCAAATGTATGCAGTCCATCAGCAGAGGCTGTCATAAGATTATCCAAGGCAAAACTGATTCCCACTATTTAAAATGGGCACCAAGCTTTACCCACCAAAATGGAATTAACACTTCATAAATAGCAGTGCATCACATACAGATATATCTCCTCAATACACTCGACGCGCCCAGTTAATGTAAGAATTTGGTCTATTTAGACATGGTATGTAAGTCATCAATTATCAAATACCACTGTCGGGTAATTTAGGCCAAAGAGGGCTCACTGAAGATGGACCCGAAAGAGATCTTTAAAGTGCAAGAAAACAAGTGGGTCGCATAGTTAGAAGTGGCTATATGCAATTTGGACATGAATCCTAAAGTGCTTCAAAGTTCTGCTCTTTCTTTCTCGTCAGTAAATCCAATTCTGAATAGACAAATCGTGACTTTATCAAGGAAAGGGGACACTACATGCTTGGAGAACGACAACCAGTTTGAGCTACTAACGCCATTCGATGTCCCGTGCGTGAAAACGAGGCATTGGCGGTGTTTTGTCAGTACAATTCTGCCTCAAAGAATCTTTAACAAGGATATGCAGAAATAATATCTTGAAGGCAAGATTCCTAATTCTACCCATTCAGGAAGTTAGGTCAAACTGGAGAAATAGCATTAGGTCCCCACATAAATGCAAATTTTGCAACTATAGTAATGAATCCTTTATTCTTCTGCTCTACTGCTGCATGGAACTAGGACCTACTCTCTGCATTGTATTGCAACCATTGTTTTTGCAAAAACTGCATACATGCATGCAAGGAGGCACATTCATTTTTTTTTATAAATCCGGACATTACAGTGCTAGTGTGATTTGGGAAATTCATCAGACCCCTTAGGGGTAAGCTGAAAGCCTGGAACCAGCGTAATCAGATGAAATAAATCCAAGTCTCATGGCATTAAAGCAACCGGACTGAGCTCTGCAATCACCTGTAACCATGTATAAAGCCTGCAAAAACTCCGTAATCACTCAGCGGAGATTAATTTAGGTATTGACATGTGACGACAGATGGATATGTTGGATCCAGGAAAGAAGAATGTGAATTTTACAAGTTCATTTTATGGAGGAATTTTATGGTTTTAAGCTAATGTATTTTATGGTTACATTTTTGTAATGATTCTAATTAGTTATATACGAATAAATTGTATTTGTTCTATTATATTAGCACTTTTTCCCCCTGATCTAAATCCAGCAATGCAAGAGCCTAAGATACGTTTGTTGTTAGAAGGGGTTTTACTTGTTACATCTAAGCTAATATGTTATGTAAGACAAGGTAGTTCTTTATGTTTTGAACCACCGCACATGGGCAATGTAACTGTCAAGGTAGGTGTTGCCTGTTGGATTTATTCAGTGAATATTATGGTTTTCTTCTGGCTTATAAGACATTGCACCGCAGACCAATGGATTGCTTACAACAGAATAAACCATTATCCTTAGAATGTATTATTAATATTTCTAATATAGATATGTGCATGGTGGCGACATGGTCGGTGACTCACACGTCCACAAACATAACTGTGCGTATATTCTTGCTAAACATAAAGCAATAATGGGCCAGACTAGTTTAAAGATGTTGCTAATACTCATTTTTCACCCTTCCTCCATATTAGAGTAGTGCATCCCTGGAACTATGCACACCGTGTGAATATAGAACACATTTTTGTTTTCATGAGACACAAAAGCAATGTTATTTACCTTTAACAGTTACCAGATTTTGACTTTCTTATACTACATTGACTTTCTCACATATTGCACAATGTCAAAAATACAATCTGAAGGTGCCTTCCATTGTTTGGGGCATTGTGGTCTTTTTGGTCGACATTATCCTGAGTAACTACGACCATGCATATGGAAGATGGCTAAATGTTTAATTTCCAGTAAACATCTACTAGATGATCGGATACTGCACCGTGTGTTACTCTCTAAATACTTAAAAGCTACAAAACGATGTTACAAGCATGTGCCTACTCTGTTCTAAATGCCTAAATGAGGTAGGTCAGGTAGCATTTAACATATCGGTTCAAACAAAGGATACAAGTGTTTACTTTCACTAGGCGTAATTTGAATTCAGATCTTGGGGTACGGTAGAAATCTGTAATGTTTAACAAAACTGGTGTTATCACTATGAAACATAACATGGGTTTTACATGAGGTAGCATATTAAAATCGATTTGTGGATTTTTTTTAGGCTGCGCAGCACTGCCAGAAACAGTCTACTGAGCTGTTCCAGTGTATGTATTTTAAAGAAAAAGATCCCAGCACGGACCCGCGCTGTTTGGCTGACGCCATAATTTACTCCATTCGAACCAATGGGGTGCTCGTCTATGTTCCTAGGTAAATCAAAAAAGGCTTTGTGGTTTGATTGTGCTGATACCTGCATGTCCAGCATGGAGATTTTCTGACCTTCACAAGCACGCATATCATATCTTATTGTTCAGGAACAATTGAGAAATGTGTGATTTATTAGCTTTTATTTTGTTAGTAGGTGTTATTTAAACATCTCTATGGGCAGGAAACCTGTAAATTGTGTAATGGCCATTGTTTTCATAGCCACTTCAGATCCTTTTACTCTCCATACTTAAAGCGCCCCCAAACTATGGTAGTATCGTGGACTCTCTTATATTGCCTTGCTCTCACATATAAGCATGGAAACTGACATTTGGTTGCCATGCGAATGTCATTAAGAATCATAATTCACTAGTCGCAGAATTTATAGGAATGAGCATCTTGAATTTGCTGCCTCTTCCCTGCACTACCTAGAGAGAAAACATTTGTCATTGAAATTTACATTGTAGCCGTGACGTGTCGCCTTATATTTGTCTCATTAGTTAATACTATTGATGAAGAGGGAAAGCCCACATCTATGCATTACAGAAATTGCTCTGCATAATTATTCATAGAGAATCAGCACATTAAGTACCATGGATTTGTTTCCTAACAAAATATCTAATTTCTTCTTCTTTAAAAACAAAAAGAATAACATACCTTTTATTTACAGTTGTAAAGAAGGCGAATCAATATTGTTTTTTAATTCTATGAAAACTATAGTGGTAAAGTATTGGTTTGTAGGTTAAATAAGCATCTTGTTTTATTGGTATTCATGTCTAACAAGAACCTTGCTCATTTGAGTGACGAAAACCAAGTTAACTACATCTCATTAATACCCTCTAATGCCTTTCTTAAGGCATGGAGTAAAGGAAGCCATTTGACTGGTAACCCACCAGTTTTAAATTTATCTTAGAAACCCCTACCTCCTTGGCTGGGATCGTAGTGAAGATCTTGCATCCACTGGTACCAAGATGATCTTTAATTGCGGTTGGATTCAAAGTGGACTGCTATCTTTTTTTGGCCTGCACGTTGCTATCTTTTACTTTTAAGCAACAAACCCCGAAAGCAGGGCTTTGCTTCTGAAAAGCAAAATATAGATTATTTTCATGCACCAAGAGTTTTTTTTTCCTGCTGCACTTATCATATTTTCCTCCTGATATGGTAGATTGGGGTTACAGCCAGTTTGAGCCAACGATCGAATGGTGGATGCACCACTAGAGGGTGTTTTTTTCTTTTTACTCAATTTATTTGGTGTTTTGTAACAAAAGGCACTCCTTAGCAGCCCAACAATGAAGATGCAGTAAATATTAGCAAGTGTATACATTGTTGGGGTAGTGCCTTGTTGGGCGATCCCATTCTCATGCTCCATCTGGGACGTTAGCTGCTATAATATTGTCCCATTATCAATTTTGGGTTGTATCTCTATCCTCCTGCCATGGACCACAAATCGGACAATCGCGCAGAGAATTGTGGTACAGCCTGCAGACAATTGCTGGCTGTGTAGACTGCCTCTTCTGCTCACATACACCAGTCCATGTTCCGGGAGTATTCTGCCGCCGACGATATTGTATCTAACCACCACAATTTTATTAACCCTCTTTCCACCATTAGGGATATATTATAGAATAGTAATGGGTATCTAGGTGTTGTTTGGTCATCCTCAGTTTACGTAGTATAGTTTCCCAGAGAGGTGTGAGATGTAGGCATACCCAAAACCAGAAACCCAAAACCGGTCCTAGGATGCTTGTTTCCAGTCCAGGGAGGACCTGGCTTGGCAGTTCGGGCTGGACTGTTCCCATTGGGCGCAGTGGCAAGACTGATTTTATATGGCTGGGTCCAAACTGGAATGGCATGGTGAGCAAAAAAACAATGGATTTAGGCCCACTTCTCTGTACTGAGGTGAATGTATGACATTGTTCTGCATTCTGTCCATCAATTTTTCTTTTTGCATACAGTATGAAGCAGCGTTCCCAGGAGATTGCAACCTAGTAGGCACCTGTCATTCTCTGCTTTTCCCATTTTTACGAGTCTGGTTCTTGTATGATGTGTCCGGTATTGGATTTTAAGATGCATCAGCTGAAAGCAAGATTGTATGGCCACTTCTCTCAGGTATTGACATGCATCTTCACAGTCCGTGTCGTCTAGACCTATAGGTCCTGTTCCCATCTTTCCGTAAGGTGTGTTAGGGGCTGTTCAGAGTTGTTGAGGAGTATGTGGTAGACCGGTGAAATCGTGTTTCTGTGGAGGGGGGTGGGGGGAGGCCATCAATACCCTATATTCGAGAGGGTATTCCACAGCCACCTTAGACAGGTTTAGTTTGTCTGGAGATGCGAATTGTACAGTTCACCCATGAAAACACACCAGTTTGCCCACCTCGTGCAGGGCAGTGAGTTCCCCAGTGGCGGCACTAGTGTGCTGTTGCCCCTCAAGCCCTGGCTGTTGTTGCCATGTTCCATATCATGACCACTGTGTTCGTGTGGGAGTCCCTCCAGTTTGTGTTACTCTAACACCCTCATATAGGGCCTTTGGATAACTCCTTGGTGTGAGTGTCCTAATGCCTGCCATCACTCATGGTTCCTATTGCGTTGTGAACACCCAGTCCATTATCACAATCAGTTGGGATGCCCAGTACTCCGACTGTTGGAGTGCTATGCCTCCTTCATAGGGGACACATGTAAGGGTTTTGAGAGCTATCCTAGGTGGTCCATTAATCAATCTACTTGTAAAGCACGCTACTTACCCGTGAGGGTCCAAAGGCGCTATGGGGAGGGGGGAATGCTGCTACTGCTCGTAGAGCCAGGTCTTGAGGAACCTTCTGAAGGTGAGGTCTTGGGTCTGCCGTATGTGGGGTAGGGAGGGTGTTCCAGGTCGGAGAAGGATCTGCCACCGGAGGTCGTTCGTTGGATGCGGGGGACAGCTGCGAAGCTGGCGGAGCGGAGCTGGCGGGTGGGGGTGTGTAAGCGGAGTCTGCTGTTCAGGTAGGCTGGTCCGGCGTTGTGGAGTGCTTTGTGTGCGTGGGTGAAGAGCTTGAAGGTGATCCTCTTGTCGACGGGGAGCCAGTGTAGGTCTCTCAGGTGGGGGGTGATGTGGCTGCGGCGGGGGACGTTGACAATCAGTCGGGCGGAGGCGTTTTGGATGCGTTGTAGTCGTTGTAGGTATTTGGCTGGGATTCCTGCATAGAGTGTGTTGCCTTAGTCCAGTCTGCTACTGACGAGGGCCTGTGTCACCGTTCTTCTTGTTTCGGTGGGGATCCACTTGTAGATCCTGCGGAGCATGCGGAGGGTGTTGTAGCAGGAGGAGGAGACGGCGTTGACCTGCTTCGACATAGAGAGGGAGGAGTCTAGGATGAATCCTAGGTTGTGTGCATGGTCGTGGGTGTTGGTACTGCTCCCAGTGTGATCGGCCACCAGGAGTTGTCCCAGGCTGAAGGGGTGGGTCCGAGGATGAGGACCTCCGTCTTGTCCGAGTTCAGCTTCAGACGGCTGCTCCTCATCCAGTCGGCGACAGCCTTCATTCCCTCGTCGAGGTTGGTTTTGGCGGTGTGTGGGTCCTTGGTGAGGGAGAGGATGAGCTGGGTGATGTCGGCGTAGGAGATGATGTTGAGGTCGTGATGGTGGGCCACTTGTGCGAGGGGGGCCATGTAGACGTTGAACAGCGTCGGGCTGAGGGATGAGCCCTGGGGGACGCCGCAGATGATGTCGGTGGGTTCGGATCGGAATGGTGGGAGGCGGACACTCTAGGTTCTGCCGGAGAGGAAGGATGTGGTCCAGTCAAGAGCCTTCTCTTGGATTCCGGCTTCTAGGAGGCGTGTCTTTAGAGTGCGATGGCAGACCATGTCGACAGGTCCAGGAGGATGAGGGCTGATGTTTTGCCGTTGTCTAGTTGTCGCCTGATGTCGTCTGTGGCGGCGATGAGGGCTGTCTGGATGTATGACATTACAACGCATTCTTTTACCACGCATGCCTTTACAACGCGGTTTTTACAACGCAAACCTTTACAACGCATAGCGCTTTGAGGTGCTGGATAGTGAATAGTTTAATTTACTATTCCAACTCCAGTCCCCGTGGACACTAGGAAAGGTGCTGGATAGTCAATTAAACTTATTCCCTATCCTAGAGCGCCCCCCAGCGCAATGCGTTGTAATGGTTTGCATTGTAAAAGTTGCGTCGTAAAGGCACTGCGTGGTAAAAGTTGCGTTGTAAAGGATGTTTCCCGGGCTGTCTCTGTGCTATGGTTTCGTCTGAATCCGGACTGGGACGGGTCCAAGATGTTGTTGTCTTCCAGGTGGCGGGCCAATTGCATGTTGACGAATTTCTCGATGACCTTTGCCGGGAACGGGATCAGGGAGATGGGCCGGAAGTTCTTACGGTCCTTGGGGTCCGCAGTGGGTTTCTTGAGGAGGGCGTTGATTTCGGCGTGCTTCCAGCTTTCCGTAGTTGGGGTGCGATGGCTGCGTCTGCTTTGTTGAATACGTGGTGTGGGCATGGGTCAGACGGAGATCCAGAGTGGATGGAGTTCATGACCTTGCGTGTCTCGTTGACGTTGGACCAGGAGGTCAGGCGTTGGCACTGGTGGTGTTCATGGGGGGGTTGAGTCTGGCATAGTCGGGTGGTCGTGGTGTTGAAGCTGTCGTGGATGTCAGCGATCTTGCGGTGGAAGAAGATGGCTAGTGAGTCGCACAGTTCTTGTGGGGGCGGGTTGGCATTGGCGCTGGGTTGGAGAGTTCTTTTACGATGCTGAAGAGCTCTTTGCTGTCGTATGCGTTGTTATCCAAGCGGTCTTTGAAGGAGGATCTCTTGGCTAGTCTGATGAGGTGGTGGTGTCTGCGGGTGGCGTCCTTGTGGGCTGCGTGGTTGTCCGATGTGTGTTCGTGGAGCCATATCTTCTCTAGTTTCCGGCATGCACGTTTGAAGGCCTGGAGCTCGTTGGTGAACCAGGTGGCTCTCTTGTTGGCGTGGCTGTTGGAGGGTATCTTGAGCGGGGCGAGGGTGTTGGCGCAGTCGTCGATCCACTGTCTGTTTTTGCGGGCTGCGGCGTCTGCGTTGGTGGGGTCAGTGGGTGGGATCTTGGCGAGGGAGGTGATCAGCTGGTCTTCGGTGACTTTGCTCCAGCAGCGGTGAGGCAGCTGTCGGGTGCGGTGGTGCGTGGTTGGTTTCTTGAAGGGGAAATGAATGCTGCGGTGGTCAGTCCAGTGGAGTTCGGTGGTGTGGTCGAAGGCGACGTGGGAGCCGGCGGAGTGGGTGGGAGCGGTGACGAGTTGTCTGAGGCCGAGGTTGGCGAGGTTGTCGATCAGGGTGGCGGAGTTGGTGTATTTGTTCTCGAGGTGGAAGTTCAGGTCCCCGAGGAGGATGTAGTCCGTGGAGGAGAGTGCGTGGGTGCTGGCAAGGTCGGTAATGCAGTCGCTGAACTGTGGTCTGGGTCCAGGGGGTCTGTAGATGAGGGTTCCTCTGAGGGTGGTGTTGGGGTCGGTGTGGATCTGGAAGTGCAGGTGTTCGGCGGTGCTGAGGGTGTCGTCGGTGTTGGTCGAGACTCTGAGGGTGGACTTGTGGACGATGGCTATTCCTCCTCCGATTTCGTTGGTGCGGTCCCTGCGGGTGATCTTGTAGCCATCCAGGATGGCTATGGTGATGTCGGGCGCCGAGGAGTCGTTCCATCAGGTCTCGGTCAGGAAGGCCATGTCTGGGGCGGAGGTGTCGAGCAGATCCCAGAGCTCGACGGTGTGTTTGCGTGCGAAGCGGGTGTTGAGGAGTATGCAGCGGAGGTGGTTGGGTCCTGTCTTTGGAGGCTTGGTGGTTCTGTCGCAGGTGAAGCTGCAGGTGTGGCAGGAGAAAGGTCCGTGGGTCCATTTTGGGGTGGCCTGGAAGCAGGTGTGGTGTCGGGCGTGGAGGGTACTGGTGTCGTAGTGGATTCTGTTGTTATGACGTTCGCGGGGTCCAGGGGTTCTGACGCTAGGCGCGGTCCAGGCGCAGACAGGTTTGTCTTAGGCGCGCCTTTGGCGCGCCCGCTGCGTGGCCGCTTCTCGGCCTGCATGAGAGGTGGCTTGGGAGGGAGGAGCAGCTGGGAGGCCGGAGCGGGGAGGCGAATGGGTGTGTAGGGGGGCGGGGCCGCAAGGAGGCAGCGGTGGGAAGGTCCGGATCGGGAACGGTGGGGGGCGGGGAGAACTGGCGCACGGGCAGGGGGAAGGAGAGAAAAATGAGCACAGGAAACACGGAGGCAGCAAGGGCAATCAGGTGACGAGCAGTGGTGTGGGGTGACCTGCCTGCAAGCAGGGTCAAAGGTCCATCATTCCACTGGAGTGACCTGGTAGCCGTGTCTACCAGTGGCGGCTGGTGACATTTGAAAGTGGTGAGCTGTAAAATTATTGTCGTATTGCACTACAGCGAGCGAGTATAGCAAGCAAACTCGAACAACTTACAGGGTGTTCAGGGGGGTTCTTCCCCCAAAATATTTTTGAAAAAAAGGGTGGACAAATGGTGCATTTTCAAGCAAACTTGAGGAAGCAGGAAGGTTAATTGAGCAATATGATTGAATAGTTAACATTTAAGAAATTGCCAATTGTTATGAGCTATAAAGGACAATCTTTGCATATGCTGATGCGGGGGGGCATATTGAGCCTGTGAGTTACTGCCCAATGTTTGGTTTGTGTGAAAGAGGCATGCAAAAATAAATATATGCTGAGTTGTTAGCAGATTTTTTATCCCCCAGAGGACAAAATAATATCAGTGTAAAAAAGCTGACTCCCCTCTTAAGTGCCTTTTAGATAATTGTGCTGATAATGGCAAATGAAAAGCAACTTTATTTTTGCACGTCCTTCAGGCCTCTCAGCTGAGGAGAAAAGCTATATCTGATTATTCAAAATCATAGATATTGTCTCCCAATCATTAGCCGGCTAACAATACCAATGTTCTCTCTCCCATGGCCCAAGCAAGCCATTTGCACAAGCCCGGCTTCGACTACTTAATAAAACTAAAATAAGGAAATTATAGCTAGGACAGGATAACTATCAAAATTTATTTAGACACAAATACCAATCTTGCTAGAGAAATATGTAATAATCTCAATAGGACACCCTGTAGCCACAATATAGACACTAGAAAAGAATATATTGATACATTTATTGATTTATTTTCGAGTATAATTATTATATTTCAGATTTCTTTTCAAGATTTAAGGTTACGTATACATTTCACATATAATCGTTTCATAGGTTAAATTTTAACAGTCAATATATACAAATCCAATAAATGGACGGAGCGTTGATTCAGGCAGTGCGGCAGATGTCGACTACTTAATAAAACTGCAGGGACTCTTTGTAGAGTTTTATGAAACCGAAGGCTGACAATGGTGGCTCGGCCTCCGGTCGCATACATGGGATAGCTTTGGTTTCCCTTTCTCCGAATGGCACCCACTGCCCGTTATTGCTGCATTCAGGGTTCAACTGGGCCATTTTCACCCAGCGGTGTACCGTGGCTGTTGAAATATGATGAGGAGGATGTCTGGGACTGGATGCCTCCGGGCAGCATATGAGAGGGTGCAATGCAGTGGCATCATGGATGCATTGGAGGGCTGGGAGGCTGTACGTTTACAAAGACTAACAAGGCTATTCTGTGCTGCCAGGGTGTGCTGTTGGCGGAATGTGCGAACCAATACCGGCAGGCCATGCCATCTATAACGAGTTACACATAAAATAAGGGGCACTGACTGTGCCATGGATAATGAGTTAATGATGATGGATTGGCAGAGTTTAGCATCAATATTAAGTAAGAGACAGCACTGGTATGGCCGTCTGTGCCAACACTATTAGTGAGTGAGATAATGACGTTCGTCTTGCAAGCCATCAATTAATGGTGAGCGAGACACAATACTGGCATGGGAGGCTACTGGCAGGTGTGTGTCTCGGGAGGGTGGCATTTTACGGTAAAGTAAGTCATTCCCTTGTCGATCTGACTTGCGACTAACTGTCCCAGACAGACGGATGTAATATAGACTCAAGCGTGACGTGAAATTGACCATTTACCAATAGACCAAAAGACACTTAAATTAATGGGTGGAAAGAATACTGACGTGCTATCACAAAGTAAACCTGTTCTCTGAAACGCTCTCTGCTGCCTCGTGTATCTCTTGGTTCGACCGGTTTCAAATCTTAAAACTAAAATGAAAAACAAAATAAAACTGTCAGTTCGTATGCTGTCCCAAATTAAAAAATAAGCCCTCCTGTCAACTACCCATGTTTAGCTTGGCCTTCATGCGCGCCAACATTTGACATCTGGAACTCATTATTTTTTGGAAACACCAATTACAGAAATCTGCATTTTCCAATGACAGGCAAACATCACATTTTCATCTGAGTTAATGTAGGGAAAATGTGAACATCAATCTAAGTTCTTGCTGGAAAACAGAAATTTCTAAGCAAGAGGGAGCCCGAATTGATTTGAGAGGTACCACTGCACCTCAATTATTACTCGCGGTCGACATGACAGGCAAGGTGGGGGGGGGTTCGCGGGACGGTAATTATTTAAAAAACAAAATTAAACGTACCTTTCCCCGAGTCACGCGCTGCCGCCTCCACTCCTGTTGCTCCTGGCCGGGTCCCGTGTCAGGAAGCAGGCTTCCTCCCTCCCCAAGCCAATTACAACGCTGCAATGGCAGCATTGTGATTGGTGCGGACGGCGCCCAGCCTGGCGATTGGAGGGACGCCAATTTCTCCATGTAGGTTGCATGCAGCCTACATAGAGTGTGCATGACTGGTTTGGTTTGGTTGGCCCCAGAGGGCCTACCAAACAGTCTATGCCCACAACAATGGGTAAGCCACTCCCCCCTACCCTCGAGCAGGACCGCCCACCCACCGGCCCCAACCAGGCACTTCTGCTTTCTTGCAGTGCGAGAAGCAGAAACATAAAATTGTAGTTTTACCAATTTATGTTTCTGCTTCTCGCATTGCGAGAAAGCAGTGGGGCAACGCCCCCACACCCTAATGGAGGAGCCGCCACTGGTGTCTACCCTGAGAAAAAGCCATACTTCCCCTCAAATGGTGTGTTTTGTAGCATACAGAAATTTTGGGAGAGTGATCTTTTTATAAAGTGCTGCCCACCCCAGTATCGACTAAAGGAATTTCCTCCAGCGTTAAACATTGACTGGTATTCATCAAGAATTCTGCCCAGGTGCCTTTGTATGAACTCTTTTGTATATATGGGAACATGTATACCTGATATATGTCTATTGTATCGGGAAGTTTTAGGCTTCGGGTGGTACAAGTCTTTAAGGGGAAGCCCCACTTATTTTTGCTAATTGATACACACCCTGTAATATGTTATGAATATTCAGAGGATGTCAAGAATTCTAGGTACAGATCGTGTGGAGTCTCCTGGAGAGAGAAGGATATCATTGTGGAGAGGGCTATGACATCTTCCCAGTCTGGGTCCATCTTAGACCCACCCCCCTATCTGTGGGTCACAGCGGATCCAGTAGGCCAATGGCTTGATTGCTAGAACAAATAAGGGACACTGCCCTGTCCCTTGATTCAGGTGGAAGATCTGCTCAAGTGTCCCACTGTCCCTCACTCTCGCAATGGGATCTTTGTATAGCAACTGGACCCAAGACATGAACACTGGTCCAAATCTCATTCTGCAAAGGATTGCCATTAGAGATGGCCATTCGAGCCAATCGAATGCATTTTTGCCATCTAAAGAGAGTATCACAGCGTGCTACCTTATGTCAGAAGCCTTATAGAAGACACTGTACAGGTGGCACACATTGAGCCTTGTTGATCTATGCAGCATAAAACCAATCTGGTCTGAAGCTATTAGTTTGTTGACACCCTCATAGAGTCAAGTGCACAATATTTCGTCCAAGATTTTCATCTCATTGTTCAGTAGAAAGAAAGGCCTGTAGGCCGCGCAGTACTCCACCAGTTTACTGGCTTTGTATATGAGAACAATATTGGCAGTGCGGAGATCCTGTGGGAGGCCTCCTAAAACATCAGTAGTAGCGGTTCACAAAGATGCAGAATGATGCACTTAAAAAATTCAGTTGGCAGTCCTGTCACTTTTAAGTTGTGTGATGGCCATTGGCACCTTCAGCGTCATTCTTTTTCTTCAGTTGTCCACTGTCCTCCACAGGGGATGACAGAATGAAAGAGAGCAGAAGGTCCTCCATAAATCGAGTAATCTGCTCGATGGAACAATCCCCCTCCTTGTGCAGAACAGATTGCTAAGGTACTCCACAGAGTTCTCAGCAATATCTGTGGCGATGTGGACTATTAACCCCCGTCAGTACCGCACGCTCCTCACCCACCTCTGTCCCGTTTCTTTATGCGCCAGCCATGCAGGAGTTTACCTGTCTTCAGTGGCGGCACCTCCGCTAAGGCGGAGCAGCACCGCCTCTCTGCTTTTCAGCACTGTGAGGAAAGGAAAAATAAAATTATAATAACTTATCATTTTATTATTTCCAGTTGCTTTGCGGCTGGCGAGCGGGGCTGCTCTGCTTTCAGCAGGACAGGGGAGGAGTAGTTAGCCCAGCCTTCTCGGGCCAGCCAAACATTCATCCGCACTTTGCATGTTCCCTATGCAGGCTGCATTAGAACCTGCATAGAGAACTTGCCTAGGCCCTGATTTCCGAACTAAACACCGAACCACCGCGCTCAGACCAATCATAACGCTGCTTTGTGATTGGTCAAGGGAGCCTGGGTGCTTACCAACCACAACAAGTTATTTTCACATTCCCCTTCCTCCTCCTGAAACTCCCTTTAACCCCCCAAATACCACCCCCGATCCGTGCCGGCCGCCACTGCCTATCTTACTGCCAACTTCATTCAGTTTGTGTGTTGAACTCGAAATTGCGCCCTTGCGTAGTCTTCCGCGAGCTGTCTATATTCCGGTCTATTGTATGCAAAATTTCTGCCCTTCGGTGACCTAGATATTCGGCTTCCCATTTCGTGAGTCACTGGGTTTCTTTTTATGTCTCGCGGCGGCAATCCGTTTTCCCTTGTGAACCACCCTCTAGACCTCCCACAGTGTCACAGATGAGTTATTGACCCTGTATTTTCCATGAAGTGGTGTTATGGTGATGACATTTTGGCCTTTTAGCTTGCCCGGCGAGTGAGTAGAGGGGGAGGGGGATGGGTTGGCAGATTGATGCTACCAATATTTTCTCTCCATTCCATTCTCCCAGTATTGCGGCATAGCAACACCCGGGGTCAAGCCATGTACGTGTGACAGTAAGGGGTATGGATTTGCTTACCAGCATACCCACTCCTCGGGAACCTGTTGTAAGGCCTGAATGGGCTAGGACCTTGTATTTACCCCTAGCCAGGAACCCGCAGTTATCACCCACCAAGTGTGTTTCTTATGGTAGTAACTGGTCAGGCTCCTGCCTTGCCAGATACTGCGCGACCACACCCAGTTTTACCTTGTTACCCATTTAATTCACATTTGACGTGAAGACCCGAAGGCCTATTTTATCTTGATCTAAAATGATGTTGGTGTAGGTGACCCCAGTCTGTCTCGTCATCCAACCCATATCCCCGTCCCCTCTTTCTCACCACCCTTAATGCATCTGGAGCTCCAACCCTTTCCCCATACCCAAAGCTCACCCTCAGCCCCACACCCTACTACCCTATGCCGTGGGTCTAACACACCCCACCACCCCATTGCTTGAGGTGTCTGTTGCCCCAACAAAAAGCATTAGCACATCGCACTAATGTAAAAATAACTGATCCAACGTTACTTGTCTCTTTTCTACTGGGCTGTAGGGGTGTGTGACTATGGCACACGATTTCTTGCCTTCCAGTGATTCCCAGCTGCAACCGGCTCCATTTGTTTAATATTTCTGGCACCTACTCTGTCAATCTTGTAAATCGTGGATGTCAGCAGCTCCATTCTGCGTCTGAGCGTTCTCCTACGCTTGTGCCTCCTGGGGGTGGGGGGGTAAAAGGGGGCTCGTGTTTCAGCTCTGGCCTTCACCTGTGGGTCTGCGGATTTATTTTGTGAGACTTGCATGCAGCAATTCCCATACCTCTTTTGGTGTCATGAAGATAAGAAGACCATCATTTATTGGGTGTCATGCTTACGCAGTTCCATTTTCACTTTATCAAATGTTTTCCGCCACGCCTCAACCTCATAGGTGTGGTCGGGAAACACCAGGTTGACTTAAGTCGTACTGGGCTCTGCCGGCAGGCCACTCGAAGGATGCATCTCGGTCTTTATAGTTCAGCACCCTAGTGAATAGTGCTCTATGACACGCTCCGGGTCTTGGTGGTGCTCCAGCAACATGTTGCGCTCTCTGTCCCAAAGCATGAGGAGAGATCTGCCAGTCCGGTCACAAATTTGATGAATTGCTCTTCAAAGTGTTCAACCACATGGCCCTTAACGTTTTCCTGCAGGTATCCGAGGTACATTGTTACTACTGTGCAGGCGTTGGGTTTCCATTGCGAGTCGGCGCACCTCAGTCTTAAGGGTAGCTATGGGTTCCGAGTATTCTGCCAAGGTGGTCTTGGCCACGTTACGTCTAGCCTCATTTTGTGGAATTCCGCACGTAACAAATGTATGTCCGTTGCCAGAGTATCAATGTTAGTTTCTAAGGAGTGTGATTCTGTGACCACCAAGAGCAGCTCTTTTAGCATAGGATCCGTTGTGCAAGAGGTTTCAAGTCTTGGTCCACAGATTGGCCGATTCCCTCCAGTGGGAGGCCTCTGAAGACTTATTGTTCAGGTTTTGAGGATTGGACCGATTTGCGGGGTCTAACTTAACCATGGCTGTCTATCTAGTGGTCATTCCTAGACCGATCAGTTCCTACCTGGGCCACGGCCGCCCTCATCTCTCTGCACACTACCAGCAGATTAGGTTGTTACTCAGTTGGTCGCAGTTTGCCCTTGTTGCTGATTCAGATCAGCTGCCCTAAGTTTCCTGTGCCTGCTCCCTTGTGTTTTAGTGGCTTTTTTCACCTTGTTTACCCAGCCGCGGGGCCACCAGGCCCAACACTGTCTCCCCTTGGCACCACACAGTCTGTCATTTGCAGGTGTAGTCCCATCTCAGAACCCTAGGCCACGTTGTCAGGGTGGGTACCGCCCCTCATATACCTTGCCCCATGAGGGGTTGTCAGTCGCTGTTCTTATTATTTATTATTGAAATTTATTAAGCGCGCGGCTACCCCCGATGGGGGTGTCCCGGCGCTGTGGACAACATGTGGCAGAGACCCCAGGTGAACTAGTGACTGGAAAACAGCCATGTCTTCAAGCTGCACCTGAACAGAGATTCTGATTCGATCAGTCGAAGACTTAATGGAAGGGAGTTCCAAAGCTTTGCCGTGACCACTGCAAAAGCTCTACCCCCTTTTCTTGAACGATGGGAGTGGGGGGGGAGCAAGAGGCGGAGGTGGTTAGATCTGAGAGCTCGTCATGCGTGGACTAGCTTTAGCCTCCGTCTGAGATACCCTGGTCCCTTGCCATTCAGAGCCCTGAAAGACAGGACCAGGGCTTTAAACTGGATGCGAGAAGATACCGGGAGCCAGTGAAGGTTCTTTAAGTGGGGGGTAATTGAGTGGCGATAGGGAATGTTACATATCAGCCTAGCAGCAGCATTCTGAAAAATCTGCAACTGATGTATAAGGTAAGCTGGAGCTCCCACGTATAAGCTATTCGAATAGTCCAGATGGGAGGTAATGAGGGCATGCACGATAGTCCTCTTTGAATCCATGAGTAGGTAGGGGAAGATCTTTTTAATCATGCTCAAATTGCCAAAGCAGGCAGAGGTGACTTTATGGATTTGGGCCTTACATGACAATTCGTTGTCAATTAAAAAGCCTAAATTCCGAGCAGATTTAACAGGGGGATGGGGGGGTTAAGCTCGGACGGCCACCACACAGATGGTAGCAGTGGGGCTTTTTGTTTGAAAAACAGCAACTCGGTTTTCTCGGTGTTCAGCTTCAGGGTATTAGAAGCAATCCACGATACAATGTTGGAGAGGCAACATTTGAAGTTGGATAGGCCGTTGTCAGAGTGATCTCTAAATGAAAACATTAGCTGTGTATCATCCGCATAGGAGACCACTCTGACCCCACAGGCCTCCATTACCCTCGCCAATGGTGAAAGATAAACATTGAAAAAAAGGGGGCTAAGTGCCGACCCCTGAGGGACTCCTCAGCTAAGGGTTTTTTTCTCTTTTGAAAGATAGGGCCGACACCAGACCTTTTGCGTTCTACCCGTTAGGAATGATCTTATCCAGGCCAGGGGAGTATCTCGTATGCCTACATTATGGAGTCTATCCAGCAAGATTGAATGTGAGACGGTATTGAAAGCCGCCGACAGATCGAGGAACACCAGCATGGCTACCTCGCCTCTGTCCACGCTCTCCCTAATAGTCTCGGTGACCTCCAGTAGAGCCGTCTCCGTACTATACCCGGATCTGAATCCAGATTACGAGTCATGGAGGAGTTTTCTAGACTCCAAATAGTCGGCCAGCTGTTCTTGCACGACTTTTTCCAATACCTTGGCTGGTTTGGGGCACCACTTAGCTCTGAGTCTCAGCCACACCACACTCGTCTCACTTTCCAGGCCATGGGCTTCGGGTTCATTTAGTCTCTGTGGCGGCTGCCATCTTGGCCATTCTTGCCTCGGGCTGGATCCTGTACTGACCGCGAGGTTGAAGGTGCTGTGTGGCTGCTCTGGGATGCCAGACCAGGAGTTTTAGGGAGGTGATTACCGATCCTAGAAGACAGGATGTTTACCGGCTGCACCGTCGGAGCTCTGATTTCTGCGCCATCTTACGGCAAGCTCCAAGCTATGCCTCAAGGTTGTCTGGCTGCAGAGTTAACGAGGGGCTCCACCATTGAAGAAAGTCCAGTAGTTTCCCTGACTCTAAATGAGAGAGATAAACTGGAGTTTGGTATGAGCTCCCTCTAAATGTAAAGGATGCACAAGTAAGGATACGTTGCAAACCCTCATAATCACAGATCCTTTGATTTTGTTACTGTACTTGGACTCTGCATGATGTTTTTTTTTTTTTGCAGAGTTTTATATAGCGCGAACTAGACCCGAACCGAATCGCTTTACATAGCACCAGTTACGTTACATGAGGACACACTTTCATTTTTTAGGCACGGGGAGATTAAGTGATTTGCCCAGAATCACAGGGGGTTTTTGGCGTCGTTACCGAGACTCGAACCCAGATCCCCAGGTCGAGCGCCTTAGCCGTTAGGCCAACCCCTCTCCCCAAGATTCCTAACAACAAATAAGTATATCTAAGGCTCGTAGGCTTATGCGCACAATTTTGATATATTGAGAAATTAACCGAATTCTTCAGGACTATGCCTGGAAATTTTTAAGCCAAGTTACTCTAACCCTATACTTGCTTATTATTTGCAGATTGACTATCAGGATTGTATTTAACATACGTTTGCGCAATTTTGTTTGTAAAATGTGCTGCTATAGTATACGACTGCCACCTAGTGTTGAATGTAGACGTTTGCAACTAAAAGGAACACAATTGTTACAGGTTAAGTATTTTTGTGCTTTCTTTTCTTTTTTTGGCTCCACATGCAATATAATCCCATCCATAAACATCCCAGGCCTGTATTATACTTCGGGTGCAGTGTCTCTGTTTGCACCCGGTGCAGACAGGGATAGTGTCTCATATTGCATATAATTCTCAGCCCTCAGAGCAGTTGCAAACTCGCAGTTGCCCTGGGGGAAGGGTAATAGCGAAAAGCAGAGCAGCTTTCTGAAGCAGATCTGTCTTTCACAGTGCAGGCAGCGCCCAGCCTGTACTTCAAAAGGGCGGGAGCCAGATGCTCTCCTGCTGGCAGGTGCAATGACAGGCTGCTCCCATCTGCAGGATTTGTCCTGGAGGGGATCCGTGAGACTAATTTCCTCCCTCGACAGGGCTGACGTCAGAGTGCATACTGACTGTGTGCCACCTTTGAAATGTAAATGTATTCGTAAACTGGAACGATCTGCATTTGCAATCACTATGACATTTGGCATGCACCGAAGTGAATATTAGGTGCAATAAAAAATTTGTAAATCTGGCACAATAACTTTGAAACCAAGAACCAAGGTTGTATTATTTTGCAGTGTTATTTATAAAGCACTTCATGTCCCTGAAAAGAGATACTGTAGCATATTTGTGGGCAGGTGCCACATGACACGGAAGTGCTGTGGGCAGTGGCGGCTGGTGACATTTGAAAGTGGTGTGGCGTAGAATGATTTGCATACTGCACCATAGCGAGCGAGCGAGCCCGAACAACCTAAGGCTTTTTTTTAAAAAAAAGAGTGGACAAATGGTGCTTTTTAAAGCAAATTTGAGAAAGCAGGAAGGTTAATCCATACAGAGAACATCTTGCCACGTAGTAGCTGCTAATTGTGCTTCGCCTTCAACCATTACACTGCACATTCATTGGTCTTAGCCTCACCCATCTTCCTGTAATGGTAACGGAGTAAAATTGTTGGTGCCCATGTGTCAACTTGTGCATTTACAAAAGCGAGGCCTACATTTTAAAACTAATAACAAAAATGTACTTAAGATTGGTGACAATTTATGTTAACTGCAAGCCAGCCGGTCTCGCAAGAAATCTAATGATCAGATAAATGCAATGGTTTGAAAATAAAGATATCCATGTTAATCCCACGCAGAGGGTAACAATCACAACTATCTCCTTACCAAAACGTACTAATTTCCAAGTGCGATGGCTCACATCCATCACTGTGCCTGCCACAGTTATGTGCTTTAGCTGAATTAATTGGTGCACCAACTGTAAACACAGACCACAGGTAGCCAAGAGCCTTACTGTGTGTGTGTTTGGTGGTTACATTGTTATTTTGGCTGCCCTTTACATAGTGATGCCGCTTTCACAAAGATGCCCCCCTCAACAAAGTGTGGCCATTCTTGAAATAATCCTTCCTGCTCCTCGTCCCTTGGGGGGGGGCTGGATACTTGCCATCTGATGATGGCTATAAATTAACATTTATGACAATAGCATGTCAGTGCTTGAAGGGGAATAACACGGTGGGTGAACTTAGGTGAAAGTCTGCAATTTCAAGACATAAATGCAGTTTTTGCTGGGTTTAGGGAACATTTGGGCTTTTTTACTTGAAAATACAACTTTTGTGTTTGATGGTGAAATGTCTATTTTCATAAACTGGCAAGCCAGAGTTTCAGACAAAGCGCCCGAGTTTCAAAACTATATTTCAGAATTCTATTAAGAGCGGATATTTGAGGAATGAGGCCTGCATGGTTCAGAAGGGTCATTACTGAATGATGTGACTTGTTTCATGACTTGTGGGAAGGCGGTCATAGTCTACAATGGGAATACTTTCTCTGATAACTCCTCTGATGGATGTGACGTAAGCTGTATGAGTCGATGTGTATCCTCTCTCCTCTCCAAGGAGCCCCCCCCCCAGTGTGTGTGTGTCAGGCAAGGTGGCAGCAGCTGACCCACAGCAGGGCCTGTGTGACAGAACTGCTGTGCAATTACTGGACACGACCTGCAGCTAAATGAGTATGGGTAAAACACATTAATTAGCAGTACATGACAGCATTAATCTGGAAAATGAACTGGCAAATAGTACATATTACAGCACACTATGGCTCGAAGTGCACCCTTAGATGCAATTTAAATAAAATGTATAGACGGGGAGCGGGCTGTTTTCAAGGAAATATTTCAAAAATAGTGAAAAAAGCAAAAATTGGAAAACCTCTTATTTAAACTCCATTTTACAGGAGTCTGTCTGTGGGTTCTCCCGAACGTGCTTAGTGACAACTGTCCGATTAGAAACACATTAGCGAGCACAGAGCAGAGCACCATTCTCAATCTCATAGGCATTCTGACGTGTCTGCATCTGCACTGTCGTGCGTGTTTCCGCTCCGTATGCCATGAAGGACATGGTGCATGGCTTTAAGCTAATCAGATAGTTAAAAAAAAAACGTGGCCTAAAGAGGAATGAGGGAAGCAAAAACAAGAAACTATTCATATTGTAGTCCATAAAAACAACAGATTTATCCCAAATCAGTGACTGGGGTGAATGATTTATTCTGCATTTCGTCCATAATCTGTTCATTTTGCAGTGCCCCCCCCCCCCAGTCTGGATTACCTCAAGGGTACCTCACACATATCTTAAGAAAACTGCATTGGCTCCCGGTGGGAAGAAGGATCCAGTTCAAGGCTCTATGTCTAGCCTTCAAGATCCTCAAAACCGCCTCTCCCCCACTGCTGAGTCCCCTCCTGTCTGAGTATACTCCCAGTAGATCCCTCCGCTCAGAGGGACAACATCTAGTGACCATCCCCCGCACTAGACTTGCTAGAGTGGGGGGACGCTCTTTCAGCCTCCTCGCTGCCAAGTTATGGAACAGCCTGCCTGTAACCATACGGGGGATGCATGATCTTTTAGCCTTTAGAAAAGCCATCAAAACCCATCTTTTCCAATAACCCGTTTTCTTTGTGCACCTTCATTCTGCACTCTGGTCAGCTTGCAGCGCCGGGACGCCCCTTGGCTGGGGCAGCCGCGCGCTATACAAATTCTCATAACATAACATAACATAACATATCTGGGCACCCTGGAAGTAACGGGAGGGGCGCTCCTGCGTGTTTTGCGGAGGTGCAGAGTGAAGAGTAAGGAGGCCATTACATTCAGCACAGCAGCGCCACACCACAACTTCGTGACGTGTGGACACACGAGTCGCTAAGAACGGACTGTGCTTTGTGAAGTTTCACTGAAACACTACGAGCCCGGATGAACATTTTCCAGTTTTAAATGATCACTGCTCACTGGCGGGTGAGGGGTCCAGGCCACTAAAGCAAGCCCTGGAAACACAGCTGACCAATTCTGGTTATGCAGAAAGATACGGACCTGGGGAGGGTGCCCGACACCCCCTCCCACCCCATTGCTTTATGCGGCGCGTAACCCAGCGGGTAGAGTGTTGCGCTACACTGCGAGTGGACCTGGGGGGAAGGGTAAATGGCATGCCCTCCCCGCCACACACCCCTGCATTTTATCCTCCGTTTACAGCGTGTCACACAGTGAGTAGAGCATGGCGCAGCGCTCCGAGAGGCTTAAAGCAATCAATCAATCAATCAAAGCATTTATATAGCGCACTACTCACCCAGAGGGTCTCAAGGCGCTAGGGGAGGGGGGTCCGCTATTGCTCGAACAGCCAGGTCTTGAGTTGCTTCCTGAAGGCGAGGTGGTCCTGGGTCAGGCGAAGGTGGGTCGGGAGGGAGTTCCATGTCTTGGCGGCGAGGTAGGTGAAGGACCGTCCCCTGTGGTGGCTCTTCGGATGCGGGGGACGGCGGCGAGGGCGTGGCCGGTCGATCGGAGCTGGCGTTTGGAAGCGTAGAAGTTGAGGCGACTGTTGAGGTACCCTGGGCCTTGGTTGTGTAGGGCTTTGTGTGCGTGGGTGAGGAGACGGAAGGTGATTCTCTTGTTGACCGGGAGCCAGTGCAGGTCTCTCAGGTGTCCGGAGATGTGGCTGCGACGGGGGATGTCCAGGATGAGTCGTGCTGAGGCGTTCTGGATCCGCTGGAGTCTCTTCTGGAGTTTGGCGGTGGTTCCGGCGTAGAGGGAGCTGCCGTAGTCCAGGCGGCTGGTGACGAGAGCCTGGGTGACCGTCTTCCTGGTCTCGGTGGGTGAGGATCCCAGGATGAGGACTTCCGTCTTGTCCGAGTTCAGTTTCAAGCGGCTGTTCTTCATCCATTCGGCTACCTCTTTCATCCCTTCGTGAAGGTTGGCTCTGGCGGTGGCGGGGTCGTTGGTGAGGGAGAGGATCAGCTGGGTGTCGTCGGCGTAGGAGATGATGTTGAGGTTGTGCTGGCGTGCGATGGCTGCGAGGGGGCTCATGTAGACGTTGAAGAGGGTTGGGCTGAGCGAGGAGCCTTGGGGAACGCCGCAGATGACTTCGGTGGCTTCAGATCTGAACGGGGGGAGGCGGACTCTCTGTGTCCTTCCGGCGAGGAAGGAGGTGATCCACTCCAGTGCCTTCTCCTGGATTCCGACGTTGCTGAGTCGCTGCACTAGTGTACGGTGGCAGACAGTGTCGAAGGCCGCGGAGAGGTCTAGGAGGATGAGGGCTGCTGTTTCTCCGTTGTCAAGCAGTGCTCGGATGTCATCGGTGGCTGCGATCAGGGCAGTCTCGGTGCTGTGATTGGCCCGGAAGCCAGACTGCGAGAGGTCGAGGGATCCGTTCGTCTCGAGGAAGGCGGCCAGCTGCTTGTTGACGGTCTTCTCGATGACTTTTGCAGGGAACGGGAGCAGCGAGATGGGGCTGTAGTTCTTGAGGTCGGTGGGGTCGGCTGATGGCTTCTTGAGTAGAGCGCTGAGTTCGGCGTGCTTCCAGCTCTCCGGGAAGGTAGCGGTGTTGAAGGAGGTGTTGATGATGTCCCGCAGGTGGGGTGCGATGACAGCGTCGGCCTTGTTGAAGACGTGGTGGGGGCAGGGGTCGGTCGGAGATCCGGAGTGGATGGAGTTCATCGTGCGGACGGTGTCTTCGGTGCTCATCGGGGTCCAGGCGCGGAGGGTGGTAGTGGGGGGCGGTGGTTCGGTCGTGGCGTGCGTCAGTTGAGTGCTGAAGCTGTTGTGTATGTCCGCGATCTTGTTGTGGAAGTAGGAGGCGAGGGAGTTGCAGAGGTCTTGCGAAGGGGTGATGTCGTTGTTTCCGGCGTTGGGGTTGGAGAGCTCTTTAACGATGTTGAAGAGTTCCTTGCTGTTGTGTGCGTTGTTGTTCAGTCGTTCCTTGAAAGCAGTTTTCTTGGTGGCGCGGATGAGCTGGTGGTGTTTTCGGGTGGCGAGCTTGAGGGCAGTCATGTTGTCCGGTGTTGGGTCTCTGCGCCAGGTTCTCTCGAGGGCTCTGCAGTTCTTCTTGGAGCTCTTGAGTTCGTCGGAGAACCATGAGGCTTTCTTGCTGCCGGGTCTGCTAGGTGGGGTCCTCAGGTGGGCGAGGTCGTCTGCGCAGGCTCTGATCCACTGCGTGAGGTTGTTGGCCGCTTGGCTGGGGTTTGTTGCGCTGGTGGGTGGGTTCTTGCTCAGGGAAGTCGCGAGCTGGTCAGCTGTGATCTTGTTCCAGTTTCTGCGTGTGACCTGTTGCTGGTGGTGGTGGATCGTGGTCCTTCTGAAGCTGAAGTGGACGCAGCTGTGGTCCGTCCAGTGGAGTCCGGTGGCGTGGCTGAAGGTGATGTCCTTGTTGGATGAGAAGACGGGGTCGAGTGTGTGTCCGGCGTAGTGGGTGGGGGTGGTCACCAGCTGCTTGAGTCCCAGGTTGGCGAGGTTGTCCAGCAGGGTGGTGGTGTTGCGGTCGTTGTTGTTCTCCAGGTGGAAGTTGAGGGCCCCGAGGAGGATGTAGTCAGCGCAGAGGAGGGCGTGCGGGCTGATGAAGTCGGCGATGTCCTCGCTGAATTGTGTGCGTGGTCCCGGGGGTCTGTAGATGAGGGTGCTACTGAGGGTGGTCTTGGGGTTGATGTGGACCTGGAAGTGCAGGTGCTCGGCGGGTGCGAGGGAGTCTTCGGTGTTGGTCATGATGCGGATCGTGTTCTTGTAGATGATCGCGATGCCTCCACCGGTCTGGTTGATGCGGTCCCTACGGATGATCTTGTAGCCGTCTGGGATGGCGATGGCGATGTCGGGCGCTGAGGAGGCGTTCAGCCAGGTTTCCGCGAGGAAGGCGACGTCTGGTGGGGTTGTGTCGAGCAGGTTCCAGAGCTCGACGGCGTGTGTGTGGACGGAGCGGGTGTTGAGCAGGATGCATTTCAGGTGGCTGCTGCTGTTGCTCGTCTTGGTCGGTGCAAGAGAAGTGCAGGTCCGAATGCAGGTGAACTTGCAGGAGTGGCAGCAGAAGGGTCCGTGAGTGCGTCTCGGGGTGGCTCGGTAGCAGCCCGGGGATCTACCGGCATTGAGTGCGTAGAGTTTGGTGGCTTCGTAGGTCCGGCGGGTGGGCTGGTTTCTGCGGGGGCCAGGGGTCCTGGCGCTGGGCGCGGGCCAGGCGCGGACGGGCGCAGACGGGCTTACCTTTGGCGCACCTTCGGCGCTCAGTCGGTGCTCCCGCTGCGCGGTCGCTCTGGGGGCGTCATAAGAAGGAGCCGGGAGGGCGGGTCAGCTGGGTGGCGGGAGCGGGCGGCCAATGTGCCGGAGGGAGGCGGGGTCGACGGAGGACTGTGGCGGGAAGGGGGCCTGGGGCGGCTCGGCGGCAGGGAGCGGCACCCGAGGAAGGGGGAGGGGAGCAGAGGGGGGGAGCAGGGGGCAGAGGTGGCAAGGCTAAGCAGAAGGCAGGGCTACACACAGGGAAAGGCGGCACAGGGGGCAAAGGCTAAATAACAATACAGAGGCTAACACGGGGAAATCCACAGAAGGCAGTCACGGGGAAACACAGAGGCGGCACAGGGGGCAAAGGCTAAATACCAATACAGAGGCTAACACGGGGAAGTCCACAGAAGGCAATCACGGGGAAACACAGAGGCGGCCTGGAGCCAGCCACGAGGCAGCAGGGGGGTCAGTACCAGAAGGCGGCAGCAGAGCAGCGGGCAGGAGCAGCGGAGTGGGGGTGACCTCGCCTGCAACAGGCTCAGCGGTCACTCGTCTCATCAGACAGGCGGCCTCCAGTATTAGCATTAGAGTGCAGGAGTTAGCTGTAAATCTTAATCTCGGAAGGTGCACACCCGCCCATGTGCGTGCACAGTACCCTCGGGAGGAGCACACCCGCCCAAGTGCGTGCACCGTGTAGAGTACTCTCGAAGATGTACACCCACGGGTGTGCGTGCAGAGTACTCTTGGAAGGTGTACTCTTCTCCGACCCATGTGCATGCAGAGAACTCTCGGGAGGTGTGCGCCAACCCATGTATGTGCAGAGCAGTCGCAGCTTGCATTTCACGGAGGGTAGGGGGTTAACATAAAAAAACAAACCTGAGCCCGGTTCCGCGCCGCCTCTGTGTCCAGTTCCTGGGCCGGTCCGGACTACGGAGCAGGAACAGGTCTGGGCTGGTCAGGAGCAGTTACAACTTGCAAGCGGCCGGTGTCTCACTCTCAGCCAATCCCGACGCTGCATTAGCAGCGCCAAGATTGGCTAGGGCACGGATACAGCCCGCCCACTAGGATACCAGGGGGCTGCGATGGACTCTTGGGATCCCCCTTCTCTCGCTCTCGGAAGGTATACTAGTGGCTGACTGACTGCGCATGCACGGGTTGGTCATAAAAATGACCAGCCCATTCTCGATCATGCTCACTACGCGCCGCTGTCAGTGACAGTCTGCGTGTCACTCAAACAGGGTTGAGTGCTGCCGACCCCGCCCCCACCCCATTCAGCGGCCGATTGCCGCGCGGGTGTCCCAGCAGTGAGAGAGAGTAGGTTGAGATTAAATCCAGAATTGCTTCATTTGCATTTGCTTCTGGCTAGTGGGGCAACGCCCCAGCGCCCCAATGGACGCACCGTCACTGGCTGTGGGTGGAAGAGTGTGTGTGTGTCCTTTGGCCTATATGCTGACTTCATGTTTACAATGTGTGTACCACACATACACAGTAGAAGGACTGTGTGTGAGTGAATCTGAGGACTGAAACAATTGAGTTCCGTTTTCGATGCGGGCACCGGGCAATCCCCCGGTGCGCCCCAAGGGTGGGGGCCGGTTTGGGGCCCTGGGGGCCGTTGCAAAGAGCTCGGACGGTCGCACCCCCAGGGGGGCCGGCCGAGCACTTTGCCAGGGCCGGTTTTGGTTCTCAGTCCGGCCCTGGGTTTAGCATCGTGCAAGATAGAGAATGAGCACAGCTTACTCAGAGAGTAGGCGTGCCCTGGTTGCTTTCCAGGCATTGAGGGTGGTGATTCAGACATTGACGTGAGGAGGCTTTAAACAGAGCTACCTATAGAAATTCCATGAGGACTTTTGTTACCATGGACCCGCTGATGTGTTCTTCCTGAGCACGGTCATTTGCTTGATAGTAGAGTCAGGAGCGGGTCTGCAGTTTCTGTTTTGCAAGGTGAAATGTTCAAAAGACAGGCCTGTCCTGTTTGTCTATCTCTGATTACTTCTTCAGCACGGGCGATGACAGCTTTATGCAGAAACCTCATTCCTCTTTGTGTCCATGTTGTGGGGGTGCCAGTTTGGAGGCACCCCAGGGCTACCTGCTGTGAGAAAAATCACATTAGACAAAGACTTGTCATAAAAAAAAAATCACCACAAACTGATCCTGAAGTTTGAGACTGTGGATACACATCCCGTGTGTAAAACATGTATATTCACAGGAATGTGGGCTTCTCCCCTGGCCTCTCCGGGACGAATTTTAGGTATGAATTTCACGTGTATTACCGTCTCAGATCTTTTCCGGAAGGGCTCAATTCACTTCTTTCAAGACATTAAACATACCTACAGTTTTTTTGAGAGGGAGAGATTTATTACCTACAGATCAGGTGTTGGGTTCTTTACCCAACCATGAAGGTGGCAGCCACGAGACCCCATACCTATTTTGATAAAGCTCTGCAAGGCATCACCCCATACCGCCACTTATCACTCAATACTCTTCAGGCACTCCCTTCATATCGGAGGGGTGGCGGGAAGACCTCAGGGTACTCTTGAACAATAAACAATGGTACACGATACACACCAGCGTGACCAATTTTGCCAAACACACACAAGGGAGGGAAATACGCTATAAGATACTATACAGATGGCACTCCACACCGGTGCTGCTTCACATTACGGACAACAGCCACTCCAAAGTCTTTTAAAGGGGCTGTGAAGGCACGGGTTCCATACATCACACATTGTGGTCTTGTACCTGATTTAATCAATTTTGGGAGGACGTTTTAGATGCCATAGCAGGCTTCGAGGGCAGACCCCTTGTAAATGATCCTACATCCATTATCTTGGGGTCCCCCCAGAGAAATGCGTACCCCCTCTAATCCCCCAAAGGAATGAAACTCTCTTACCTCTTCTTAGTAGCAAAACAAACTATGTTGGGCTTCTGGGATAAGGAACTTGTTTCTCGCACAACAATGAGGCTGCAGAAGGTCTGGCAGCTCATAGCATATCAAAAGATTGCATATGACCTGCAGAATGAATAGGACAAATTCACCACGATGGAGGATCCTATCCTGACATAACTCAACTGAGACAATAGAGACTTGACGTGCCCTAATCAATGACGATCCCAGGTCCTGTTGTCTCAGAGTAGAGCACAATCTAGCGACAGTCTGTGAATGCCTTTGAGGTGGCCACAATTAACATTTCTGATTGCTTGCGATGCAAGAGGATGGGTGGGGAGAGAAAGGCGGGAGGAATTGTACTTCGTTATCCAGCTACAATATGTTAGTAGTTTTATAGGTGGGTATGCCTGCCTTTGTTGTACATGGAAAGTAATAAGAATATAAAGCAAGTGTAACTTAAAACTGGTATACCAGTCGGACCCAAACCACCCCACGTTGTTCCAGTTACATGTCTTTCATGACCAAGGAAGGGATTGCTCAGTAGAGTACTTTAAGAACTGCTGTTAGACCCAGACTGATGTCTGTCTGATGGCCAATCTGCCAGAGTTGAGGGGGACATTGACTGAAGTCTGCACTTTTTGCTAGAGGAGAGGAAGATCTGCTTAGTACCTAAAAACATGCCTGCCTGCCTGCCTGCTGAGAGAGGGGACAAGTCTGCCTTTTCATGCAGAAGAGACTGTCCAGCAGTGTGACACGGGCTAGACTATGGGGACACCCAGAGAAAGCTGACTGCCTGAGAGCGAAGCCAGGTGTGACCACTATTGTACAGTGTTCTCTTGGTCCCTCGAACGATTCCCTGAGGGAACCGCTTAAAGTCTGGATGAACATAAAGACCCAGTAGGGGCTCCAATTGCCATGGGGACTGTGGTGGCCTGGTTGGGGGTGCAATTACTTTAGTTATCGCATCGACCCAGTCAGGGCCTATATTTACTTCAATGTCTGTTAATAGTCCAGGGACCTGCACCCATCTTATTGGCTGGACGATACCACAGCAGCCGGACCCAGACTTGCTTGGAAGCACCAGTGCCCCGATCAGTGCTGGAATTAGACTGAGATGCAGTCCTGCTCAGACTCCTCAGCCACTCCTGAAGATTATCTGCAGATACCACAGGCCTCTGCCAGCAGGGGAAAAAATAACACATTGGATAAGTGCTTGTCAAGCGTGAGAAACTCGTACACTAACTTATTACCCACTAACACTGGGGCAAAACAAACAAAATGCATATTAGACATGTGCGGGACAACAATCTGCACCCAAGTCTGATTGTTGCTCCTCATATAGAAGAGAATAAGCTCATCAAGGGCCTTCCGGGTGAGAGAGAGCACAAGGAGGGAGCAGCAGGTGTAGTTCTACAAGGGAGGACCAGGGTCACTGGCCTGTATACTGGATTGAATTGTGCCGCATTTAGTACTGCTGTGGAATTAGAAAGTACTTAGTTTTCTAAAAACAGAAACACTGGACTGGACATTGAATTGCCCTTGGCCCCATACATTACCTCCCTGAGATACTTGTGACCGTTTTCCCTTGGTACTCTGAATGTCAAGCATGGAAAGGGCTATGTTTGGCCCAATTTGCAGTCATTGTAGTCCATACACCGAGCGCTCTACGAAATTACATTAACAACTACAGTTATGGCCCAGTAGGCCATGTCTGCCTTTTGACCCTCCCAAATGGGGTCTGACTCCCCTCATCACTCCAAATCCCGCCTAATTGTCCCATGACAAAACACAACACCTCTGTCCTGCAACCTCTAACAAATCACCTCTGAAAGTCGTCTGTCTCCACCTCAGAATATAACGTGAAAAACTTGACCATACAGGTCAAAGAACACTTTTTCTTTAGGAAGATTTCCATTACACAATCGGCAACAGATCCCCTCAAGGAACATTTACCACCACCTCAATCAGCTGTTTCAGCTGAAATGTGATTGCATACACGTAAGAACTAGTAAATAAGTGCCATCAGTTAAACTCCTTAGATCACATCTCACTTGATTAAAATTAAACCGCCTGTAGCTTCATAACGGCTGAAAAACTGAGCCTTTATTTGACAATATTCATTCCCAAAAATGTAGGAGTGGTTTTGTACAAAATGTGACATAAGTGAGTGGTGGCACAGGCCAACATTTTACTCACTTCTGTGGGCTTTCTCTCGGTAAAAATAAGCCTCACTCAACATTGTCTCAAATGCTCAGTCCTTGCAAACATAAGACTCAAAATCCGTCCAATCAACAAATGCTACTTATACCAAGACCTAGATTTTCCTGATGCAACACCAGATCAATATGCGAAAGGTATTGCATGCCTATTCCTCTTAAAATAAAGAAACTGCGTTTGCTGCAGTATAAACTGTATTGCGCTCCCATAAACTGTAGATTGGAATCTCAAACTATGTGGCCCTTTCATTTGTTCATCATGAAAGAAACCTGGACATCCTTGATATTACGAAACATAATTAAAACGCTCTTCCCAAACTATGACAGGCAGCTCTCTTCCTTCAGATTACTGCATCCTGCACAAAGATAGATCCCCTTAAGCAAGGTGAGGAGTAGTTGTCATCTTCAAAATAAATCTCAAATGAAACACCTTTAAATTACCATCATCCCTCTCGTTCCCTCAAACACAGACAGACCCTGCAAAATAAACCTCATCTATCATCCTCCAAGGAACTATAATACTTTCACCAGTGGTTTAATCAGATTTTTTCACCGACCATCTTCTCTCCCCTTTTGATTACCTATTCCTTTGTCATTTAAATATTCATAGAATATTGCGGAATGCGAATACATTGCATTGCTACAAACATTCCTTGATGAAAACCACCTCACCTAACACTCTGTTAAACACATAGTAAAATGAATTTATAATTGACCTCATCATCGCCAAACAAGACTTAGTACAACTCCTTCACCCAGGTCCAGTAGACTGGTAAAACCACCTATTTCTCCTTCAGGAGAATCTCCATTGTTAATCGCTTGCACTGAACAGCCCTACCCATGTGCGTGATTACGGAGCACACATTTGAAAAATATGCATACTAGAAAAAACAATTTGTAAAATAAATAAATAAATAAAAGAACATTTTAGCTATATTGCAGGCTATATTGTTTACTTTACCCATATTGTATATAAAATGAAGCCAATTAAAACTCAACATAGTCTTAGAAAAGTGATAAGTCTTTCACAGCACTTTTAAAAGGAAAAATGAGAGAAGACCAAAGCAATGTAGCTAATTAGGCTGCAGCCTGGAGATGATGGAAAACTGGCACTGCTTCTTTATTGATGCATACGCCACCAGTGTCCAGTTCTTTTTTGCGGCTCCTGTCATCTTGGAACAGAGAGCTTGGCCTTTTTTGGCGTTTCTCCTAGGAAAAACCTTTCATAATTTGTTTAATTCAATGCACATTTAGTCGGAAAGTGTTTTTAAATATTTGCCGACAAAAAACATTTTCCCCCCTCAAAAATGCCCTCTCTTTATTACAAGTGTCCGTCCTGTGGCAGAAAGAAGGCTAAAACAGACTCTTGCCTCCTGTCTATCTTTCATCATCTAAGCAAGTGCATATTTGGTCGGAAGAGGTCTGGGAGAAAGAGATCAGGATTTATGGCATTGAGGAAGGCCGATGACACCAGGACTTGCTGTCTTACATGTCCAGTGAGCGTGAAGAAGGCACTCCTACTGCCTTATGTCAAATCATCATCTCTGTGAAATTCCCCAGAGCAAAGTCAGAAAAAGAGCAAGGCACAAGAGTCATTGTTGCTCCAGGACGTCAAGATCTTCGACACCAAGGACAGGTACAGCTGTCACTTGTTTTTCTTTGAGGTATGAGATGTCAAAGAGACCAAGACTATTAATTTCGGGGAGCCCAGAGGTCTACCTTCTCCATGGATAAAGAAGCTAAAGCCAGAAGGCTGCTGCCAGTCTCTGGCACTAGATATTCCAGGGCATACTCTTGTTCTAGCGAAGTCTCTCCTGTAATTGTGCTGTAAGATTTGTCTCACACACAATAACATTCCCATTTGAGGACCTCTCCAACTCTGTCAAGGTGGATTATACTGCCACCTTTCCGAATATACCACCACACGACCTGGATTCTCCTCATCGCTGAGACCTGTTCTTCCAGCTGCTCCTTCTCCTCTGCCACATCTTCAAAATTCAGTCTTCCTTCCCTTTCCTCTGTTTGTCACTGCAGCAGGGGTGAAGTAATGCTGTACTTATGCAGAGGGGCTAGAGATTGCTTCAGCAAGATGGATGCTGAATATTGTGCAAATTGACTACAATCTCAAATCAAGGGCCCCTGCAGTCCCCCCGAGTAGGTTGTATCATTTTCACCAGAAACCACTACAGCAGGAGTTAAACATCTTGTTGTGAAAACAAACTGTGGCGAAAGTCCCAGATTCCCAGAGAGGAAATATACTTTATTTCTGTTACTTTTTGGGGGGGGAAAAAGGACCCAGGCATATTAAGACCCATTTGTGAGTAACATCGACCCAGCAAAGTGCCAAGAAGAAAACATTTTGCCTTACCTTCTCTATTTGGTTAAGTCAAAATTGTAGTTTTCATCCATTAAAGTTCCTCCATGATATCATGGAAAGCTTCTTTTCCGGTTGCATTCAAATCTACCCATAAGGTAAGCAAGATCCAGGCCCTAAGTTCCATTGAAACCTCCACAATATTCCTGTGAGGATAAAGTGCTCATGAGGATGCAAGCACATTTCCTTCTTAAAGTAGTATCAGACTTCCATATTAATCAATTCCATGTTTCTCCCAACCTTTTTTCAGATTGCTTCCACTCCAGCGGAAAGGTCTCTACATTCAGTGGATGAAATTTTATCTAGACAAAACAAAAGACAACCACTATTCAAAACAATTGTTTGTGAATTATGGTTCTATATCTACAGTCTTATCCACTTCCAAACAATCTGTTTCCAGATGTATTGTATTTTACTCTGTTATGAGAAACTCAATAGCTTTTGAACACCTAAGGCTCACTCGGCAAGGGGCATGTTCGTCAAGCCTCTTTTAGTAATCTAAACCATGGATAAACAATTTTATGCTTTTTCTTTGTATCTTCTCTTCTGCTGCTTTTGAAGAAATGGGCTTGCTACTATCCCACTGTTTATGATTATCAATGGAATTCCCCTGCAAGATAAAGAAAAGTTGCATGAATCTAATCACTGTTCTCCTTCAGGGGATTCTACTGAAGTCACAAGCAACCCTTTCTCTTCCCTGGTTCAACGGAAGCGACATTGATGGCCTCTGTGGCATGGATTCCAACTCTCTTTACAAATGATGGGCCACAGCTGGAGTTTCCTTACAGGAGCACTGCCAGTTTCCAGCCTCTGTAGGCTGCAGCCTAATTACCTACATTGCCTATCTTTTGCCTCTTTTGATTAAAAAAAAAAAGTTTTGGAAAGAGTTTTTTCTAGTCACTTTTATAAATCTAGTGACTACTTTCAGTTACAGTTGGCGTCCTTTTAAAGATAATGTGTGGAATTTGACAAAATGGGGTGCTGTCCCCAATTACCACAACCTAAGCCATCTCCCACTCTTACCCAAATCTATGAAAACAGAAATAATCACTATGAACTTAAACTTCATCCTTATATTCTGGTACAGGCATATAAAATAGTAAACAAGAAAAGATCTCTCGGGTTCTCTCAAGAAATTAACTCTCAAAGATTGTGCTCATATGTAGGAGTTATCTGTACAGCTAAGCAGGCGTACTTTTCTAGTAGTGCGAACAGAGCCATGAACAATTCTCAATAACTCTTCAGCATCCTATAGCAACAGTCCTTCCATCCCAGCTATCCTAACTGATGAAGTACGGTGTGAGATATTTGCCAAGTTTTTGATATTTGACTAAGATAAGTGAACTCAGACAAGAAATAAACACTACTCAAACTGATATTAAGGAAACTCGGCACTTGGAAATAAGGGAATTCACATTTTGTGAAAGACTTTTGAGCACATTAATCCACATTGGTTTATTAATCTGTGATACCAGACCTTTACAGTATGTCAATGACCCCAATAATCTTTGAGATACTATGGCCCAAACTTGCTAAACCGTGTCAGTGCCTTCCTAGTGACCAGCTCTTTCCTGATTCTCTCAAAATTAGCCATGTAGGGCTTTTCCAAAGAAAGATGTAGACCTATTAAAAAACAGTTAATTCCTGATCACTAACTGGACTCCTCTTCTTGACTAAGTTACATAAAAAAATGTGTAATTTCACAACTAAACAAACACATCAACAGCCACAAAGTCCTTGAAACCTACCAGCCTGTTTCAGGTTGGGTCACAGCACTGAAACAAGTTTACTCAATGTATTTGATGATTCCCATAGGCTTTGTAAATGTAAATGTAGTAGTACTTGTATAGTGCACTAATCGACCCCATGAGAGTATCTAGGCGCTTGTACGCATACCGCTGTGGAACCCTTTCTGGCTTTTCCCTGTGAAGTGCCCACTCCTGGGCACCCCCAAGGTGAAGCCAGGCATCCTAGCGTTGTTGGGGCCGTTGTGAAGATTAAGCAAGCTATTGCCCAGAGTTGCAGAGTGGGACCCATGATTAGAATAGGCACCGAGGCGAGAATTATCAGGTCCGAGGAAATTGAGCCCAAGACCCGCCGAGGCGGGAATTGAACCCTGGTCCCGTGCTAGACCTCTGCATCAGTGTCTGCCGCTCTAACTAGTGGAGAAGTGTGGCTCAGGGGTTAGAGGCAGCAGACCCGGAAGCTGAGATCGGTCCTGGACCATGGTTCAATTCCCCGCCTCGGCGGGGTCTTGGGCTAAAAAATTCCACGACTCGATAATTCTCGCCCCGGTGCCTCCTCGACTCACGGGTTCACCCTCTGCGACTCTGGGCAATAGCTTGCTTAATCTCCACAACGGCCCCTCGCGGCGGGATGCCTGACTTTCACCTTGTGGATACCCTACTATCTCACAGGGGAATACCAGGAAGGGTTCCCTAAGCAAGCGCCGGGAAACCCACTGCGGGTAGCTGTGCGCTATATAAGCTCAACTACATTTACATTTACATAACCATTGAGCCACACTTCTCCACAACTGTCTTAACTGTCCTAACCTGTATCCTCTCAGCTCTTCATTTTTACTGCCCATTGTTTTAGTTACACTAATAGTGAATAATAAACTGTTCTCCAGTATTAAGGGTGTCTTTCATAGATTCACATGCCTGAATCATTCCCCGTCGTCGGAGTGGGAGTCCCACGGTACATAAAAAAGCAATAATATGCCATAAATATGTAGTAAATACTAATAAAAACCAACCAGGAAGTAAAGTAGCATAAGCTACAGTAGAAAAAACTTCCACATCTATGACTATCCCAGTCATTTTGTATAGTCCAAACTACAGCCAATCAGGCGCTAGCTCCCACTAGAATGCTCTCCCCAGAGGCTCAGGCTCTCAGATTTTCTACCGCACGTCGTGTGAAAGGGTGTCTCCCTGAGCTCTGCTCAGTACTTCGGAGAAGTGTGGCTCACTGGTTAGAGGAGGCAGACCTGGAAGCAGAGATCAGCCCGGGACCAGGGTTCAATTCCCGGCTCGGCGGGGTCTTGAGTCCTAAAATGTCCATGGACTCGACAATTCTCGCTCCGGTGCCTACTCGATTCACGGGTTCACACTCTGCGACTCTGGGCAATAGCTTGTTTAATCTCCACAACGGCCCCTCGCGGCGGGATGCCTGGCTTTCACCTTGCAGATACCCTGCCGGGGTTATCTCACAGGGGAATACCAGGACGGGTTCCCTAAGCAAGCGCTTAGAAACCGCTTGGTGATTTGCGCTATATAAATTCCTGTACATTTACATTTACATTTACATTTACTTCTCAACTTTACCAGTGTTTCTTCAGAATTGGAATGTCTTTAAAGTCTCTCTTTAGAGCTTGTGACTCTTGTGGAAAGCTTAGGCTTTTTAAGGAAGATCCCCACAAGAAGTGTATATATTGTCTATACCCTGAACATGAGGTGAAAGACTGTAAAATCTGCAGGACTTTTCCACAGAAGACCCTCAGAGACAGGGAAGGTCGTTTGCTGCTGTGGTTGCAGAAATTAAAAGGAAAGGAGGATGCTCTTTCTGAGGTAGGAAGTTTGTCTTCTATTTGCTCTATGTCATCGAGAAAGAGAAAGACTGAGGAAAAGATTTCTTCTACTGGGGCAAAAATGCAGAAAAAAGTCAAGGTTTCTGATTTGCCTTCATCTTCTTCAAAGAAAAAGGCTTCTCCACCTTCCACTTCTGGATTAAAATCGCCCCCGAGAAAGTCTTCATAGTCTGTGTCATCTAAAGGACACTCTGACAAAAAATCACCTCAGAATCTAACCTCAACGACGGACTCATCGTCGACGGCGGCTCCATCGACAGGTCCTGTCTACAGTATTGCATCTACGTCGACGGTTACATTCTCGTCTCCGAAGCCACGCATGATAATGACGTTGGCGTCTTCTTCGCCGACGAGGGTGTTTGTCTCAATAAGACCCATCTCGTCGACGACCATCCAACCATCGAGCGTCAACGTTATTTCGTCGTCGACGAAGAAAATAATTCCGTCGACGAAGCTAAGCCCGTCGACAAAGATTTCTCCGTCGACGGATCCCTCGACGATGAAAGGTTCATCGTCGTCGAAGACGGCACCGTCGACTAAGGATCCTCCGTCGACGACAAATATACAATCGTCGACGACTTCATCATCGACGAAAACTTCATAGTCGTCGAGAGCATCGTCGACGAAAACTACCTTATCACTGATGGCTCCGTCGACGACGCAGGTCAAGTCTTCGTTGACGATACCGTCGACGATGTGCCCGTCAATGCCACTTTTATCATCGTGTACAGATATACAGGTGTGGTCCGCTACGTCGCATACTGCTTCTGACACTTCTCAGTCGACAGGAGCATCATTACTACAAAGAAGAAGCTCTACATTACAGCCTCTTTCCCCATTAAAGTTACCTGACAAATTACTATATTCAGATGAGGAGGTAGATCAAGACCTTTCTGATGATGATGGCAATTTCAGAGTACCCAGAAGTCCTTCAGAATTGTTCTTCAAGACACAAGAGGAAGATCAGGAGGACGAACAGTTTGTTGCAGCACAAAGGGGTCAAACATCTGCACCGATACCTACGGCACAAATGCCATTAGATCTTCTTAATAATCTACAATATATGCTGAGTGATTATTACCGCAGGTTCCCTCCATCAGAGTCTGCAGAATCACGTCCGGCGACTCCACTGACGCAAGAACATGTCTCAGCTTCTACAGTACCGAGACAGTCGTCATTAACGCCAATACCTGAGGCTCAAACTGATGACCCTCCATCTCCAGCACAATCCCAGCATACATATCAGACCGTTGTTGATGAGGATGATGATGAGAGAGAGGAAGGAGAGGTTGACGATCAATCAGAAATGCTGGAGTGGGATGATTATCAGACACAGACCCCATCACCAACTGCTCATCAAACAGCGGATTCACCGCCTGTTGACATTGGAGGTTTTCACCTGGTCATGGATAGAGCGACAAAAAGATTTAAGATCGCTATGGAGGTCGCACAGCAAGAGTGTTTTTTATATGATTTCAAGGATCAACCACACAAACAAGTAAGAACGATCCCGATAATTGACTTTATTTGGAAAGAAGGCTTGAAAATCATGTCTACGCCAAATTCTTTACCTGCAGTCATACCACGGCTGGAGAAGAAATACAAGGCACCCAAGACATCTCCTGCATGCCTTGTTGGACAGGCAAAGATCGAATCTGTGGTTGTTCAGGCGGCACAAAATAGATCTAAAATTCCGGCCTCACAGGTCAATGCTCCACCGGACAAGGATGGAAGGCGTGTTGACTCTATTGGAAAAAAGGTGTCCACAATGGCTGCGACTACCGTCAGAACGGCAAATTCACTAGCAATCTTGGTCAGACATGTCTCCGTTTTTGGAAAAATTGCCAGAGCCGGAAAGATCGGAAGCAATGAAAGTGCTTCATGAGGGTGAGTGCGTCTCGGCAGAAATGATCGACGCAGCAGTGGATGTCGCGTCCACAGGTTTTAGACAGCTGGCGGGAGCAGCTGTGCTAAGGTGGCAAGGTTGGTTGAAGTCAACTGCTTTCAGACAGGAAGTCCAAGCAAAGATCATGGACATGCCTTATGATGGGGAGTATCTTTTTGGTCAACATGTCGATGAAGCCCTGCAAGCCATTAAAAAAGATACAGACACGGCAAAATCTCTGGGAACGCTACAGTTTCGTAGATCGTCCTTTCGTGGCGCCAGAGGACGGCGGTCCTATTCAAATAGAGGGGGGTTTTACCCAGCAACGTTCTTACCAGTCCTCACAAAGTAACCAGCGATACCAGCCGTATAGGCAGCAATCATACGGACAACGAGGCAACTATTCACAAGGCAAAAGATTCTGCTAAGAGGCAATGAAAACAGTCACCTGTCACCACCTTTGACAACTATACCATCAAGAGTTGGAGGAAAAATATCCCATTTCTCATTAAATTGGTCAAAGATTACAACAGACAAGTGGGTTCTGGATGTTGTAACCAGAGGTCACGCTTTGGAATTTATCAAAGTTCCCCCAACTTCGCCTCCAAAAGGTCCCCCACCAGCTCGCATCAAGGAGCTTCTTTCCCAAATCAATATTATGATTCGATAAGGCGCACTCGAGACTGTTCCTCAGTTGCAGAGAGGAAGAGGTTTCTACTCAAGATTCTTCCTCATTCTGAAAAAGACAGGGGAATGGCGTCCCATCCTCGATCTACGCGCCCTCAACAAATATCTCAAAAAGATATCCTTTCGAATGATCACACTCCAAGAAATTCTTCAGCTTTTGTCCCAAAACGACCATATGGCTTCCCTGGACCTTCAGGATGCCTATTCTCCCCAGGCACAGAAAATTTCTAAGATTCAGAGTGGCTGGCAGGGACTTTCAGTTCAAAGTTCTTCCGTTTGGACTTCGATCAGCGCCTCGAGTATTTACAAAGATGTTGGCACCAGTAGCGGCACATCTTTGCCTAAAAGGCATTCAGATTTTTCCATATTTGGACGACTGCCTTATCAAGGCCAGTTCTTTAAAGACCACTACAATGCATGTCCAGAAATGCCTCTCACTATTTCACTCCCTGGGACTTACAGTCAATTTCAAAAAATCCCATCTTGTTCCATCACAGAGAATATCATTTCTGGGAGCGACATTAGACACTCAGCTCACCCAAGCCTTTGTCTCAAAAGAAAGACAGTGCAAGATTTACAAGATGGCCCTCAACTTACAGAAAAAAGGGTAGGTTTCAGTAAGGACTTACAAGTCATTCCTAGGGATGCTATCATCCTGCATCCCTCTCATACCCAATTGTCGTCTGCGCATGCGTCCTTTTCAAGAAGAGCTCAGTCTTCAATGGATTCAGGTGACAGGGTCATTCGACGACAAGATCCGCATAACTTGCAGAATGCGAGACGCTCTTGCATGGTGGACACAGACAGGCAATTTGGAAAAAGGACATTCCTTCCTAACGGAAATACCAACTTACACCATCACCACGGATGCGTCCCTGGAAGGATGGGGAGCACACCTAGAGGGAATGACAGTCAAGGGCAAATGGAGCAAAGATCAAAAGAGATGGCATATCAACCTTTTGGAGTTGAGAGCAATTTTCCTGGCTTTAAAATCTTTTCAAACAGTGATTCACGGATCAACAGTACTCATCAGAACAGACAATACAACGAGTATGTATTACTTGAACAAGCAGGGGGGCACAAGATCAGCCCTTCTCTCACAGGAAGCCCAGGAAATCTGGAGTTGAGCTTTACATCAAGGGATCAATCTGTCAGCAATACACGTTCCAGGTTTGTCCAATGTGCTCACCGACTCACTCAGCAGGGCGACAACAACAAATCACGAGTGGGAACTTCATCAGGCCACTCTCGACAAGATTTTTTCAGGAGTAGGGTCATCCCAAGCTGGACCTATTTGCGACGAGGCAGAATCGCAAATGCCCATACCTCGCAAGCTGGGTTCCCCACAAGGAGACATGCGGAGGAGCACTTTCGATGAGTTGGTATCAAATATTTGCCTACGCTTTTCCACCGATCCCTCTAATTCCCAGGGTCATTCGGAAGATGAAGCAACAACCTTGCCGTCTAATCCTCATCGCACCCAGGTGGCCTCGCCAGTATTGGTTTACAGAGCTCCTACTTCTATCGGAGTGCAAACCCATACAGTTGCGGACTCTCCAGAATCTTCTAACAATGCAGGAGGGTCAAATCTGTCATCCGGACCCAGCCTCCTTGAAGTTAGCAGCTTGGCTCTTCAACACGTCGAATTTGCTCATTTAGATATTCCAGAGGATTGTAAAGAGGTGTTAGCCAATGCCCGAGCACCTGCTACTATAAAGACTTACCAACTAAAATGGAAAAGGTTTTGTAATTGGTGTCTTGCGGCCCATTTACATCCACTTCAGGCAACACCAGAACAGATTTTACCGTTCTTTCTCCAATTGGCTAAGTCTGGCTTGTCTCACTCCACACTGAAAGTGTTCTTAGCGGCCATTTCCAGATTCCGGCAAGATGGATCTAATTCTCTGTATTCATCTAGGACAATACAGCAATTCTTTAAAGGTCTGTTCCGTATGTTCCCGCCTGTTCGACGTCCACCTCCATCATGGTACTTGAATGTGGTACTTTCTCAGCTCATGCGTCGTCCCTTTGAGCCCATTCATAAGGTGAATCTGAAATTTCTTTCTTGTAAAGTTGCACTTCTGTTGGCTCTAACGTCAGCAAGAAGAGTCAGTGACATTCAAGCTTTCACCGTCAAGGCTCCGTATATACAGTTTACTTCAAATTCAGTGGTGCTTCGCACCAATCCAAGATACATGCCAAAAGTCCCATCTGACTTTCACCTTAACGAACCGGTGTGTTTAAAGACATTCTTTCCTAATCCACAAACGAGAGCAGAAAGAACTTTGCATTCTCTGGACATCAGGAGATGCCTCAAATTTTATCTTCAGAGAACGGCTACATTGCGTAAGACAGATCAGCTTTTTGTAGCATATGGCAGAATGCGACAAGGACACGCAGTAACCAAACAAACTATAGCTCGTTCGGTGTCCTCAGCAATTGGTTTATGTCACCAGCAAGCAGGAAAGGCACTACAATCCTTGCCTAGAGCGCATTCTACAAGAGCGGTCTCTTCCTCAGCGTTCCTCTTTGCTGGAGTGCCCCTGCGCCACATATGCAGAGCTGCAACTTGGTCCAGCACGCATACTTTCAGCAAGCACTACTGCCTGGAGAGTAGCAGCGATGCAGATACTTCGGTGGGACGAGCAGTGTTGCGCAATCTTTTTAAATAAGGTGAGCCTCTGTTTTCCCTCCTCCTCTATGCTTTACTAGACGCCTATGTTATGTCTATATATTATTGTACCATTGACATATGCATAATAATACAAGATAGCGTCTAGAGCAAAGGAATTGTGTACTGCTATTTACTCTGATTCAGGCATGTGAATCTATGAAAGACACCCTTAATACTGGAGAAGTACAATAGTTACTTACCTGTAATCTGTGGTTCTCCAGTATTGGTGTCTTTCATAGATTCACATGCAACCCGCCCACCTCCCCTCAGAGGCTTTTAGGCTATTTTGGTTTACCTTCACTCCTTGCGAGAAAATCTGAGAGCCTGAGCCTCTGGGGAGAGCATTCTAGTGGGAGCTAGCGCCTGATTGGCTGTAGTTTGGACTATACAAAATGACTGGGATAGTCATAGATGTGGAAGTTTTTTCTACTGTAGCTTTTGCTACTTTACTTCCTGGTTGGTTTTTATTAGTATTTACTACATATTTATGGCATATTATTGCTTTTTTATGTACCGTGGGACTCCCACTCCGACGACGGGGAATGATTCAGGCATGTGAATCTATGAAAGACACCAATACTGGAGAACCACAGATTACAGGTAAGTAACTATTGTTCTTATTCACTATTAGTGTTATAAAAAATGGAGCCCCAGGAGCTGGATCTAGACTTTTACTGGAAGCTAAGGTAAATAGAGCAATGTTCTTAAATGTACGTTGTGTGCGTGTTTGCGGGTGAGAGTTTTTGAGAGAGAGTGTGTCCACTATGTGTGAGCATGTGTGTGTGTGAGTGAAAGTGAGTTGGTGAGAGTCAGTAACAGGTAGTGATTAAGAACGAGTGAAGGTATAGAAGGTAGTATGGTTGAGGAGTCAGAGTGAGTGACTGCAAGTAAGTGTGAGTGGATATATGAAAATGAATAAGAATGAGTGTGAGGGAGTGTTAGAGAGTGAGCCCAGTGAGTGAGTGTCATTGTGAGTGAGAATAAGAGAGTAAAAGTGAGTGTAAGTGATTGTGAGTAAGCGGCAACTTATGAGTGAGTGAGACTAAGAGTGAATGTGAATGGCACCCACGGCAAAATACTGGCACCATTGTGTTGCAAGCAGTTCTTAGCATGAAAGACACCTGTTTCAAAATACTACGCTGGCATACTGGAGGTAACTCTTGGCATAATGGAGACCCATGGTATAATACTAGTACTGGCATACTAGAGGTGATTATTGGCAAATGAGGCTCCCGCAGCAAAATTCTGGCACTGGCATAGTGCAAACACATTTTGGCATTAGGGCATCCATGACATTTAAAGGGCACCCATGACTAAATGCTGGCTCTGGCACAATGGAGATATTTTTATTTACACACTGAGGTAGGCAGAGCACATTTTTAAATCAATGGGTTAAACTCTGAGGAGCATGCGGTTTCATTGGATCCTCACACCATGAAAGGACTTTTGAATATTTAATGAGTCGTTTCAGAGGCTGTGGCATTTTAGCAAATGTATGTGAAAATTGTTCTGTAAATGCACGATATGACCACGTTTCTTTTCTAAATGTTCTCAGGGAAGAACCCCTTTGAGCCCTCTAGGAAGAGATCTGACTCACTCACTTCACTCGTTCGCTACAAATCAGGGCAAGTATTACTCTCCACCACTATCGAAGATTATGGTAGCAACTTAATATATGTGGTATCTAAAACAGGTGTTTGTCTTTATTGTGTTGTTTTATTAATCATAGTGTTAGTATGAAACTAAAGCGGTGTCCATTTTCGTGGAGTCATCAGGGTTAAGATCATATGACATAGCTTTCTGAGAATCTGAGAAAAGTCGGGGACCTTAGGTCATATGATGTTTATTCGTTTTTAAACTGCAGGTGAAAGTGCCAACCACCATCTTAAAATTATAAGAAACACTTTTCCTCCCGAACTCTGATCTCAAAACTAGTGCAAGCTGTGGTCATATCCAGAATTAAATATAGCAATTCATATCTCAAAATTTTGACTTGCAGCCTTGAAGGTAAGACTCCACTCTGTTGCCCAATTTATCTCTTACAAGATTCAACCATATCACTCAAACTCTGCCATAATTAAATTGGCTTCTACTCGAGTCAACCATCGTGTACAAAACGGCCTACATCATATATAATGCCCTACCCTTAACACTCCTTTGTATCTTCCCTCAAAACTCATCCTTGCAATAGGACCTACAAACTGAAAAGGGGAAGTTTCCTTATGATTTGATGTACTAAAAGATCCTCTACGCTGAGGTATGCTTTTTCTGAAAATCCCCCAAACTCCGAAACACTTTCCCCACAGGTCTAAGGGCAGTTCAACTTTCGCTTTATTCGGGATTGGTCTACACATTCCTGCCGAACAGCCCTATCCATACTGCTTCCTAACTCTTAGCTCGCCTTTCTTGATATTTCGGTATCATGACATCATTTTATTATCATATATTTCCATCTTCAATGTAATGGCCAACACAACAAACATTAAGTTACTCCATATATAACTTAGGGTCGCTTGTTTTATTTTATAATGTAATGCTTCTCTTGTATTCTTATATTGTCTTAGTATTTAGTGTGTAATGTATCCTTCCCATCAATTGTAAAGTGCTGTGACACCATACTTTGGGTTAGCAAGTTGTCATTCGTTAAATCTCTTGTGTCCGCTTTTGTTCCTAAAGTGTTCTGATAGCAGTATTGAAGTGTCCAGGTATATCATATATCTCTCTGAGCCCCAGCAAGACTGTTACCTCGAGATCACTGTGCTGGTGTCTTTAGTTCATGAAAGATCGATCACTGTGCTAGTGTCTTAACATCATGGAAGACAGTTGATGGGTGCAGCCGCCTAGTTGCAGAACTGCCGCTACAAGGCCCTGCCTCTTCTGCGATACCTCTGAGGATTGCAAAGCAGTTGAGGTCGGGCACGAGAGTGGTCGTCTCACAGCGGTCACATGCCCAAACAATCTTGCTACTCAAATGAATTAAGTGGTCAAAGGTCACAAGGTGCACTAACATACACCAACATAGAGAGGGGAAATTGCTCATTGCCGTTCAGTTTAAAGTAGCACACAGCACTTCAGGTAGGAATGGGGGCACTATGGGAGCAGAAGGCAGGGGCCTCTATGCAGCAGGGCTCACGGATGCAGATGTCAGGCTAATGTGGTCTGCACCAGTAACCCCACAGATTCTCCTAAGTCAGGCAGAATGTCCGAGCAACCTTCAGACCTAGCTGTGGTCAGCCAGGGACATGCACACAAGGGGCAATGTGTGGGGACTCACCAAAGACTCTTGTAGCCCTGCTTTGCCTTTATGTTCTTCAGTGTCCATGTCGATAGTGGTTTGTTGATACTCTTCTTTGGTAACTTCTCCAGCAGGTATGTAACTCTGGGATCTCTGAGTGCATTCTCCGCCTGCACGGTCACCTCCAGTGCCCTACTCCCACAGCAATGCGGACTCCTCATCTAAGGCACATCCTCATTGCATCCATGAGACTGGTGCAGAACTTCCTAGATGATGTCCTCTCACATGGCTCGCAAGGTCAACCTGGCTGTCAGCAGAACCAGCTCCAGATCCTCTTTTTGTACCCTATTTCCAGTCCGAGTTTGTGGACTCTGTAGGCACGGTATTTGCGTTAGTAGGAAGATGGAGTGGATAAGGGAGCCCTCTGCTCAAAGAGACTAAGAATACAGGAAGAAATGGGTGTAAAGCCTTCATACCTACAATTGTGAAACTTTTGGGAGAAGCACCTTGCAGGGATCAAATGAGCAATTCATGGTAAAAGGCTATCCCTGCACTTCTAAAGAGACCTCGGTCTTCTCCAGTCCTTAACACCTCTTCCCTGATGGGGGTAACACCTAAACTGAATAGAAGGGCAGCACATATGAAAAAGCTGACCATGTACTTCTAAAGAGACCCCCGTCTCGAGTCCTCTCACACCACCTGTCAGCCTAATATCTGGTTTCCAAAGACAAAACAGACAATTCAGACAGGCGAGGCCAGTAGGCCACTTGCCGTTCGCCGGTAATCAGAAAAATGCTTCTCAGCATCTCAGCGGGCTGAGAGTAGTCCCAGTCACTATGGGAGGTATGTTTGCTGTACCCCTGTAGACCTTAGAGCCTAATCTGGTTTGCAAACCATAATTTTATTAGGCCTCAGGACACATGCTTGATTGTTGTGTTGTCGAGTCAAAAAAAGGTCAGAAATACCAGAAACTCGCTTTGTGGGTCATTCTTGGTCAAGGTTACATGCTTGCAAAAGAGTGCATGTCCTTACAGGGCTGCTCAGTTTTATAGACTGTTCATTTTCCTTTTTTGGACACTGGTGTATGGCATACCTTCCTCTGGAAAGCAGGCTTCAAAAACATTCAGAGATAGTTGGGCAGTTTCTTATTTCCTAGACTGCTGTTCTTTCATGTGCCTGCAATCTCTTACTGTGATAGCTATGCATGTGGTCACACTCAAGGTGAGAGGATGTAGCCTAACGGTTAGGGTGGTGGACTTCAATTCTGGAGATCCGGGTTCTATTCTTGGCTATCGGCTCAACATCCTGTGATTTTGGGCAAATCACTTAATCTCCCCGTGCCTAACAAAAGTGAATATATCCTCATGTAACGCAAGTGTTGCTCATGTAAAGCGCTCTGATACCTGATTTCGGGTCAAGTTCACGCTTTATAAAACTCTGAGAAAAAGAAAAAAAAAGTGCCATTGGTTATCTTTCAATGAACTTTGCCTTTGGGAGTTATTTGCAAGTCCTCTCAACCCTTTCTGAAAGTTTTAGGCTTTAAAGATGAGCAGCTGACTGGATATTCAGTTTTTTTCAGCCTTACTTAGCAACTTGCTGGTTAGTTCTTATGTTGAATTATATACTGCCTCCCTCCAAGCCGGTTTGGAATGCTTTCTACCCATGCAAATATTATGGCGGGAGGGCAATGAGACACGCCGTACAACATGATACCGTACCCTTACAGTGCTGATTAAAAGTCCTAATCCATAGTCCCCCTTTTTAGGTCTCGCCTAGCATTGCAGCCAGCATGCGCCGCTCGCTCTGTGAGGCATATTGTATTAGAGAAGATTTTAGATGTGGAGTTGAAGCCCCGTCCATTGTTTTATTGGCTGGCGTCATCATACATGTTAAACGCTGCCTTGTGATTGAAAATGAGGCTTCTTTGTTATCGCCTTGTCTCCTTTTGGGACCGCCCATCCGGACTGGATCGTTTACTTGCGGCGTTACACAGTGGGCTTTATCTAGTGGGTGAGCACTATTTAGTGTATTGACAATGGCAGCTGTATTTTAACAAAAAACAAGCTATTTTTTAAGGGAAAGCGCGCATGGCGCACTAAAAATACTACGAGCGGCTGCCCTTGCTGAAACCGGCCTCCCGCTGGCTTAACTGACGGGGAGTGCAAAATAAGAAGACCCGCTTCTGTAATGGCATCCGCTTGTTTAAATAGCTTTGTTTCACCGCTTCCAAAGGCTCAGAAGAAGTATGCTATCAGGAGCCATTGTTTAAGTAGAATTTTTTTTTTTCTTTCAAGCGCTCCTTTTTTTTGTTTTTCACATTTACATACTAAGTAATAAACACCACTCCCACCTCCCACACCGCATCGAGCGGCGATCCCCGTGGCCATTTATTTATTTAATACAGCCTTGGCAATGCTTGCCTACAGAGCGAGAGATACGCATTGGGCAGCTGCAGCGCAGACCCCATGAGTCTGACTAACTTATCTGAAAGAGACACGGTAGTGATAGATTCCTTACCTTAGAATATCCCCAGGCGTTAGACTGGATCCGGAATTTTTTTTCTGCTTAGCAGTACCTCTGCGCGCAAGTAGGTGGCGTCCTGCGGCTCCGAGTCCGTCACTGGTGTCATAGGTGCCGAGATGACATCACGGAGAGTACTTAGGCGCCACCCATGCACGCTGATGTCAGTTCTTTCTTTTTCCGCGGCGAAAGCGCAGATCCGGATTGAGAACGTACCTCGGTCATTTTTTGGCCACTTTTTGGGACTTTTTTGTCTCTTCAAATTGTCGCCTGGTGCACGTAGGGATGCCCGGCTTTAAGTCTTGTGGGTCGTGCCGCCGTAATATGTCGGTGGCGGACCCCCATGATGTCTGCCTCTACTGCCTGGAGACCGACCATGACTCCCGGGATCGTCAAGACATTGCCGAAGACCTTGCGAGAGTGGTGCCAGAAGATGCTGGAGGGCCGGCACTCCTCTCACCGCCTCTCGGGGTCTAGAGGCCGTTCGCTGGACCGCTCCCGGGACCGGAACTGTCGCTCCTCGGGCTCGAAGTCTTCACCTTCAGATTCTGGTAAGCGACGCCATAAGAAGAAGTCGAAGAAGCATGTTCGCTCTCTGATATCTCCCCGTCGCTCCTCGGAGGCGGACGAGGGGGACAGGGGCTCCACCCCTGCGGCTCCTCTGGAGCCTGGGAGTCCCACAGCCTACCCGCCATACCCGGGTCTGTCGACGACTCCCGAACAGATGCAAAAATGTCTTGCTGCCATGGACCGCCTTTTTAGGCAATGGGCTCCCGCCGGCGTGCCGCTGGCTCCGGCCCCGGCGCTGCCCTTGGCTCCGGCCCCTGCACCGCCCCTGGCTCCGCCACAGGCACCGCACTGGGTGCCGTTTATCCCACCCCTGCCCCAGTTCCCGGACCATTTTGTTCCGGCCTGGGATCCGCATTGGGATGTGGCTCCAGCGCGGCCCTGGCTGGCGCCGCTCCTGGCGCTGCTGGCCCCCTCTCCGGCTCCGGTCCTGCCGCCGCGGCCGGCTCCTTCTATCCTGGAGCCAGATGAGGACTGAGACGACTCTGAGGAACCCTTGCGCGGCAATGTGACTCCGAGCAGGATTGGGTAGATGACCTTCAAGATGCGGGTGAACTTGATGTGTCTTCTGACCCGGGGTTTGCCTCCCCTCCGCCTACTATGCAGGAGGGCGCTTCCAACACTGTGGTGTTGCGTCGGGCTGCGGAAGTTCTCCATCTTGACCTCCCTACGGTGGCTCTTAAGACCAACCTCCTTACGGAAGTGCTCCAGACGTCGTCTACGTCATCGGAACCGCTGCTCCCTTTCAATGGGCACTTGGTTGCGGCCGACCTCGGGAGCGCCGGTGGATAAGAACGTCGCTAGGCGTCCTCACCCAGCACCTGGTGATCCTGCATTCTTGACCACTCACCCCACGCCTGAGAGCCTGGTCATTCAGGCCTCGACTTCGCAGAGTGCCTTTCCCACGGCTCTGCCAGATAAGGACTCTAAGAGGCTGGACCAATATGGCAAGAGTTTGTTCTCCTCAGCCAGCTTGGGTTTGCGGTTGGTTAACACGGCCTGCTTGTTGGGCCGCTAATCGCACACGGTGTGGGACTCGGTAGCCGAGGTCTTGCCTCAGTGTTCTGATGAGGTCCAGGCTTTCCTTTCCCGAGCGGTTAAGGAGGGCAAGGATGCGGCGAAATTGGCCATCAGATGTGGTCTGGACACTGCTGATTCGTTGGGCAGGGCGATTTCCATGACTGTGGCCTTGCGGCGCCATGCCTGGTTGCGATCTACCGGTTTTTCGCCCGATGCCCAAAGCTCGCTCATGAACATTCTCTTTGATGGCTCCCGCCTCTTTGGTGACAAGGCTGATCATGCCCCGGAGCGCTCTAAAGACTCGCGGGCCACGGCCAAGTCTTTGGGTCTTTCCACGAAGAGCCCTGCCACGTCTGGATTTCGTTCCTTTTGTGGCCAGGGTAAGAACACCCAAGCGCGCTCCTCCACTAAGCCTGTGCAGAACAGCCCCAGCATGGCCGTGGCTTCCGCAGGGGCGGGTCTGGTAACCAGCAGGCGGGTCAGTCCACTTCCACCCCTCTGCCTCCGCCTCTAAGCCTTCCTAATCCGAGCTTCAGGGAGCACCCCACGCCGGTGGGTGGCAGGGTACGTCACCACCTCCACCACTGGCGTGAAATTACCTCGGACAAGTGGGTGCTGCAGATAATCTGCCACGGTTACTCCCTCCCCTTTCTGTCCCCCACTCCAGCCATGCCACCTCGGTTCCACTGGCTGTCGGGGATCATTTGGCTCTTCTCCGTCAGGAAGTCACGGCCCTCCTGGCCGAGGGGGCCATCGAGTTAGTTCCCGATCAGGAAGTAGGGAGTGGTTGTTATTCCCACAACTTCTTGGTCCCCAAGAAGGACAAGGGGGGCCTGCGCCCCATCTTGGACATCAGGACGTAAATCGCTTCCTCCGGAAGGAGAAGTTCAAGATGCTGACTCTGGCTCAGGTCCTGGCTGCCCTGGATCCTGGAGACTAGGTGGTAGCGCTGGACTTGCAGGACGCATATTTTCACATCCCTGTCCTGCCGGCCCACCGGCGCTACCTGCGGTTCACGGTAGGCCAGGAGCATTTTCAGTTTGCCGTGCTCCCCTTCGACCTTACCAGTGCCCCTCGGGTGTTCACCAAGGTGATGGCGGTGGTCGAAGCTCATCTGAGCAGGTCCGGGGTGTCAGTCTTCCCCTACCTCGACGACTGGCTGTTGAAGGCGGGCTCGCCTCAGGCAGTTGTCACCCACCTCCAGACTACGGCCAACCCCCTGCATTTGCTGGGGTTCTCTATCAACGTGCCAAAGTCACACCTGAGCCCCTCTCAGAAGCTCCCTTTCATCGGGGCTGTTCTGGATCCTACGCTGTTTCGGGTCTATCCTCCCGAGCAGCGAGTCCGGGATATTCAGGCTATGATTCCACTCTTTCGCCCTCTATCCCTGGTTTCATTCAGGATGACGCTCCGGCTTCTGGGCCTGATGGCCTCCTGCATGCGACACATGCAAGGTGGCATATGCGGGCTCTGCAGTGGGACCTGAAGTTCCAGTGGGCACAGCATCATGGCAACCTCGCCGATCACGTCCGGATCTTGGAGGGCGCTGCGCGACAGTTGCAGTGGTGGCTCACGAATCGCGATTGGGTCAGTGGCAGATCTCTCTCCCTTCCCCAACCAGAGCACACAGTGGTGACAGATGCGTCCCTCCTGGGATGAGGAGGCCACATGGGAGAGGCGGAGATCAGAGGCCCCTGGTCTCCGGTGGAGTCTCGGCTCCATATCAACCATCTGAAACTGGGGGCGATCTGGCTTGCACTGAAGGCATTCCTTCCCTCTGTCCGGGGAAATGTAGTGCAGGCGTTCACGGACAACACCAACGCCATGTGGTACTGCAACAAACAGGGCAGGGTGGGGTCCTGGACCCTATGTCAGGAGACTCTGCGTCTCTGGACATGGCAGGAACATCAGGGCATTACCTTGGTGGTTCAACACCTGGCAGGTTCTCTGAATGTCAGGGCGTACAAACTCAGCCGCCGGTGCTTGATGGATCACGAATGGCATCTGCACTCGGACGTGGCACAAGGTCTCTTTCAGCAGTGGGGAGAGCCTTGGTTAGATCTATTCGCCACCGAAGAGAACGTGCAATGTCATCAGTTCTGCACGTTGGAATTTCCAAGGCGGTACTCGCTCGGCTACGCTTTTCATCGCGAGTGGAACTGCGGTCTGTTGTATGCCTTTCCGCCTATACCACTTCTGCCCAGAGTGCTGAAGAAGATCAGGCGTGACAGGGTCCAAGTCATTCTTGTGGCTCCAGACTGGGCTCGAAGAGTTTGGTATCCCGAGCTACTCAGTATGAGCATCGATCACCCAATCCGCCTGCCTCTTCGGGAGGATCTTCTGTCGCAGCAGCAGGGGACGGACCTCCACCTGAACCTGTCCAGCCTCCACCTCCATGCTTGGAGATTGAGTGGCGACGGTTGACACCTTTCGATCCTTCTACCGAAGACAGTGATGTCATTCTGGCAGCCAGGCGTCCCTCCACCAAAACAGTGTACGCCTGTAGGTGGAACAGATTTGTGGCATGGTGCACAGCTAAGACTGTGGACCCCATTTCTGCCCCTCTTTCTGAGGTTCTTCTGTTCCTTCTCTCTTTGGCCCAGCAGGGCTCTGCTCTGAGCACTGTCAAAGGTTATCTTTCGGTCATCTCTGCCTTTCTACGGCTTCCAGATCAGCCTTCTCCTCGGTTGTTAACCGTTTTCTTGAAGGCAATACGCATACGTTTCCACCTGTGCCCTTCATAATGCCTCAGTGAAACTTGAATCTTGCCTTGACTTTTCTGATGTGCGCTCCCTTTGAGCCCCTTCATAGCTGTCCCTTACGTCTTCTTACTCTCAAGTCTGCTTTCCTGGTAGCTATCACCTCTGCCAGGAGAGTGAGTGAGCTCCAGGCTCTTTCTTCCAAACCTCCTTTCCTTTCTGTTCATCCGGACAAGGTGGTTCTGAGGACACGTCCTTCTTGCTTGCCAAAGGTTGTCACGCCCTTCCACATCGGGCAGACCATCACTTTGCCCACCTTTTTTCCGCCTCTGCATCTTTCAAGAGAAGAGGAGAGGCTCCACCGTCTGGACCCAATACGGGCGCTCGCATTCTATCTGCAGCTTACACAGCAGTTTCGGGTGGATGATCAACTCTTTGTTGGCTACGTGGGCGCCAGAAGAGGTCGTGCAGTGCACAAATGGACCATCTCGCAGTGGGTCGTTCTGTGCATCAAAGCATGTTACTTCTTGGCCAAGAAGGAGCGTCCTGTGGGACTGCGTGCCCATGCGACCAGGGCAACTGCAGCCACTACTGCCTTGGGACGCAGTGTCCCCTTGCAGGATATTTGTCAGGCAGCTACGTGGGCCTCGCTGCACACGTTTACCAGGCACTACTGCCTTGACAGTCAGGTCCGGAGAAGGTCCGGAGAGAGTTTTTTTTGGCTTTTCTGTGCTCCATGACTTTCTGGTGTAATCCTGTTCGCAGACCCTCCACCGGTTGGTATTGCTGGGGTATCAATTCTAAGGTAAGGAATCTATCACTAATGTGTCTCTTTAAGATGCACAAATTACTTACTTGTGTAATGATATATCTGTAAGAGACATTAGTTAGTGATAGATTCCTGACCGCCCCACCCATCCTCTGCGTTCTGCGAACTGATTATTAGGGTTAAGGTCATCCCCTTTTAGGGCCCTAGTTTTATGCACCACTTGTCAGTATCTTGCATGGCTCTGCGTTTCGGCGCGGAATAGTTGTGTACAGAACTGGCGTCCGCGCGCATAGGTGGCGCCTAAGTACTCTCTGTGACGTCATCTCCGCGCCTACGATGCCAGTGACCGACGCAGGACGCCACCTACTGGCGCACATAGGTACTGCTAAGCAGAAAAACATTTCCGGATCCAGTCTGACACCTGGGGATATTCTAAGGTAAGGAATCTATCACTAACTAATGTCTCTTACAGATATATTGTTACACAAGTAAGTAACTTGTGCGTTAAAACCTTGCGAGAAGCAGTGAGGGAGGTCATGGGAGGTTCTTCTCTCGGCTGCCAGTGTCTGAGCTGCTCTCTCAGCGCTTCGGCCTGCTTGCGCTGTCTGCTGCCTCCCGGGGCCAGCAGGGCTGTCCTCCCCCAGCCGCAGCACAAAGAGCGGAGGAGGTGCATGGAACAGCCCCTTAAAGGCGCAGGAGGAGCAGAGACAGCGGCAGCAACACTCACGGGCTGCGTGCTGTCAATACCATGTCCTTATAGCAGCTTTATTGTAGCGCTAACCCTGCACTGTGCCTGTTAGCACTGATCCTATAGGCTGATCTTAGTGACTTCACTATCCTTCTACAACTGGCTATATATCACAGGCCCTAAGACAAGCAAGCCCTCTGTTGACACTGCTCCTATTAACATATGGGGCAGTACCAGCTAATCAGCTGTATTACACACGCACTTAACAAATTCCACTAGACCTGTACACTAGCAGTACCCATATAGCATTGCTACGGTCCAAGAACACTGGGACTCACTTATAGCACTGGCTCACTAGCACTGAGCATTCTAAGCCGATCTTCTAGTAGGGAGATTGCCCCTACCCACATGTAGCTGCTTCTCTTACAGACAGTGCCCCGACAGCTCTGATTGGCCTTGCAGCTCGGATCACTTTACAGATACTGTCACCGAGAGCCTGTCAGCTGATTGCTCCTCGTGCACAACCACCTAATCATAACTCACCCGCACTCAGACAGAGATCAGTGCCATTGCACACTGCAGTGCTGCCGGCTGATCCTTGAAAGCAGTGAGTGTAACCAGTTTCCTGCATCAGAACTCAACGATTAAGCAAAGTAAATAAGCTGACATCCCCCAAAGGTCTCGTGGATGTCCTCTATGTGGGAACATTTTATGAAAATGGGACCAAGTTGTGCATTTTAGAGCACGATTTTCAACTAAAGTGGCCAAAAACAGCTCTAGACTTCACAGGCGATTCTGAATGGTCACCCAGGAACGAGTTATTTGATGGAATGCCAAAAATACCCTCACCAGTCCGGCAGAGTGTTGTCACACTTTCTCTTACTAAAATGTTGAAAATCATGGTGGGAACGCTACACATTATCACCAAAGTCCCTAAAAATTGGCTAAAAAGCCATCCGTTTTATATGCAGTCAAATTAATAAGGCTATGCAATTTGCTGTGGCCACATACGACTTTTACAGATGCGTTAAGCATCTTTCTTTACTTAAATAGTTCACTTATATTTATGTTCTCATGCTCTCTGTCTGTAGTAGATTTAAAATCAAATATTACGACAGAGAATCTACTCAGGAGGCATGGTGGTAAAATTAAAAGTCACAGAGATCTAAGAATCTCAGGTCATCATTAACAGAGCTATCCCTCATCCCAGTAAGATCTCAAAGGCTCATGCACAGTAGCCACTATTTAGGTAACACAGAACCTCCAGGTACAGAGAACAGACAAAACCCATATCATACACATTCTGGTCTCCAGTAGCTGTAAAAATATTATCAAAAGCTCTATAAATATAGATGATTAATTGCTCCCCATAAGTCCTACGATAACCGTCTTAGCAGCAAATGTCTCAAGCACCAAGGAAATATTATCAGTGTTAAATAATTGTGGAGATTCAATAACGTTTACCCCAAGCATAACGTTAATTGTTTCTGGAACTACAATAGTTTGGTCCCAAATATCACCATTTAATTTCAGATTCTTGCAAACTAAAGTTTATAATATTCTGAAAATTATACATGTAATCCCCAAATACCAGTTTAGTTTTTAAGTTTTAGTAACTACATGACTTTGGTAATTAATTATCAACTTGTCAAGTAGTGACATATGATACTGTCCCTCATGGGAGGAATATACCCCACACACTAATGTATTACCATCACATGGCAGGAATACCACCGAAATCTAAGGGTATCCAACAAACACTGGGATGGCCACCTTATGCCAACAATGCCCATCAGAAGCCATATATGAGCAGCATTTGCTGTGGTGGCAGCCATTGCACAAGGCCCAACAGTACGCCAGTCAGTGCTGGGGTGGCAACAAAAATGCAAAGGGTACCATGCATTGCCATCAAAATGCAAACTATCTCAATGACCCCCATACTTGACTTAATGTGTATATTTTTGTGCCTATAGGGCACGTTATCACCACATATGCCTTCTTGGCACTAGAAGACAACAGTTTTTTTGTAGAATGTTAGTCTAGCTAGGTCATTAATGGAGATAAAAGTTTTCGATTTTTTTGTTTCTAAAATCCAGACACAGGCTTTCCGCTGTTAAATATAAAGGGATAATATATTCTAAAATGTGGCTGTGATGTACCCTGTCACAGCCACATCAAGCCTTTCTGGTTTTCTTGGTCCCTGTGAGAAGGCGATTTGAGGACCCGAAGGCACTCTTTCTTAGGACTGTACACACTTTCGATATTAATCAGAAATTGAGAAATTGCCCAATAAAAGCTCAAGGGGCCAGTAGGAACTGTGAGATCTTTAAACTGAATCCGATGTTCCCCGGGGAGCTAGCAGAGTGTTCTTAAATGTGAGTCATGGAATCTCTTCTGATAGCGTGGAAGGGTAGCTGAGCAGCCATGTTCGGCACACAATACAGTTTTTACATAAGACAATAAGTGAGTCATGTGTTAACTCTACTATATTGATGGAGATGAGAACTAAGCATTTATGCTGTACCAGGTGTCTTTATTGTTCGGGGAGATGGGGAGGATCTCTGTCAGCCAAATGGTGGTAGCCTTGTTTAGAAACAGCAGCTCCTCCATTTTATTTCCATTCAGGTTTACATCATTTACTTCCATCCAAGTTTAACTTGCCATGGAGGAATGTTTCAACTGGATCTTGTTTTCATGGCTAGAGTATTCGTTCCAAAACCGGTTTTGTGTGTTGTCTGCAGATGTGAAAACCACAAACCCCATGACCATTGGCTCTGCAGAGGCCATTCCTTTGTATAGATTAGTCAGCAGGTGCCTTAAGGATGACCTTCGCAACAATCCAGAAGTAAGAGAGTGCGGACAAAGGGAAAGAGAGGGAATTTGACTTTGCTAGCTTATGTAAGCACTCAGGAGTACCCATTTTCCAGCTGGCCCCCAGACGTGCTCCTTCATCAGTCACATGCTCACTCAGTGTGAGTATTACTTGAAAAGGGGGTTTTAGAACCCGCCCTCATTTTCGGAGACAAGACTACGTTTTGATGCAACAAGAGTTGTGTGCTATACAAAAAAATTATTTGCAATGCAATAGGTCTTGTATTTGCAAGAGTTTGAGCAATTGGCATTATAAATGACAATGCCTTTTATTTATAAGTTTTGAAATCCTGCAAGCGGTGCATAAACACACACTTTGTACTTGCTTACGAGAAGCAAAGCTGTCAGTAAAAGAAGTGCCAGCCTTGCTTCTTGTAAGCAACGACTATGAGTACAAAGTGCATGTTTACGCACCACTTGAAAATTTTCAAACCATATATATAAAAGGCTTTGTCATTTACAATGTCAATAGCTTAAACTGTCGCAAATGCGAGAACTATTGCATTGCAAATGCTTGTTCTATATGTTGCAGCAATGAATCTTGCTTTCTGCCTCTATATGCCTATAAGTTTTGGTATGAAATGAAAGCAGACATGTACCTAGGGGACAGTCTCATCTGCTCAGGTTTAATTATTCTTAGATCTAGACCAATGGTGTTCAGAGATGTACAAGAACGCTCTCAATGTAAGGAACACTCCAATAGTAGGTAGGATTTTTATTCTTGCATAATCAATGAAAGTAAGACCCAGGATGTCCTGCTCCTACAAAGTTTCACTGCATTCTTAATTGCATATGTCCTAGATTCTCTTGCTTGCTGAATATATTTGCATATTGTGCTTGGATACTGGGCATTAAAAGGACAATATTCCCTGGAGTCCATTGATGTCCTTGAAAAATACCATGCAACTATATTGGATTGAATGGCAGTTACAATACGATGTTAGCTTGGCTAAGAGCTCGGTCCTGATTTACTGAGTGTTTTTCCTTGGGTTAATGCAGTCTTAAAACTGTCTTATACCAAGTAATATATGGACCTGTGATGTGCTACGGCTCTTGACTATACTAAGCCCAGGAAAAACGTTGGAAATCAGTCTCAATGTATTTAAATTGTAAGTGAAGGTGTGCCCCTATACCTAAATGCTATTTTCTACTGCCCATAAAGCAAATTAATAAAAAATACAAACATTCTAGTAGACCTCACCTGGTGTCCTCTGGCATGGAGTGTATTTATTATATACGCTGGCATTTGATTTCTGTCATGGTCATGATTGATGGATTTAATTGGTGCTCCTATGAAAAGACGTTTTCTTCAAATCCTAGATGTTAATTTAGAGAAACGTTGGAACTTAGCTTTACTTGTTGGGTGTTTCACTGATTTGTTTTGCTTCCAACAGGTTCGGGATCAAGGGTGCTGCGTATCTGAAAAACAAAGAGGGTTTAGTGATCTGCTGCCAGCCTGGCGGAGGGTCAGAGTGGCGTGCAGGATCCCTCCAACGCTCCAAGCACAGGATTGTCGTCACTCCTGTGGGGGCTGAGTCTGTTTCCTTTGGGTTGTTTGACCATGTCACGGTGAGTATTAGGCAAATCGGTTCCTGGTGTGATTGTTTCTGCATTGTTGATTGCAGCTGCCTGGTCACTAGAATCTTGCATATCCAAAAGTATGGTGCTGCAAAATAGCTGTTGTAATGATGTGAGAATGTCTGCCTTTACCGCCTGTGAGCCGATCTTTGAAACTCAGAACATTTCCATTATGATGCATAAAGAAGGTGCTTGGCAATTATGATCTACTCACCTACTTCCTCAGAAGGAAGCACATATCTATGTGGTTGGACAGAGGACAGAGAAATGTGTCATGGATTTACTACCTCATTCTTTAGTCATGTTTAGCTTAATTGCTTCAAATTAACAAGAAGGACTGAACAAGTGTCCTCACTCGTACATTGGCCTTGAAGTAGACCCCGAGCTGGGTATCATCAAGACCGTGGTTATGGAGTGAAAGAAAAGCTGCATTTTTTTTATTTTAACAGCTGTTGAGTATGTCCATTTACACAGATTTCTCCTGTCAAGATAGCTATATAAAATATGTTTGTGCATAAATTATCTTTATTTACCAATGCAGAACACAAATTGGCATTCTACGTTACACTGTGAATGCATGATTCACCAGCATTGTGTGCAGGTCACCCTTTCATGTGTGGAATTATCACTGTGGTCACTTAGGACTGCCTTGTACTTTATTTCACCCCTGGAGCTGTGGTGGCCTTGGTATCTTTCTGTATTTTATTGCCTATATAATAAGGCTTAGCGCTTAGGGCTTGTCATCAACATTCTGTCCAAAGGAACGGATAGCTCTCTTTCACACTTTAGCACATAGCAATGTACTTGGCTACTTCATATTCATTAGGGGATGGACAGTAAGACGCAACTTCGGCCAGCATCCTAAATCCATGCGGTAGTCATTAAATAAAAAGAATAGTTTGGAGGGCAAGTAATCCATCTGCTAAAGGGTAGCACATTGGCCTGCTTGGCTTTAATAATTGTCTAGTGACTTTATAGCTACCAGCAGCTTGACAAATATTTTTAGTTTTTCTTTTGAAGGTTTAGGAGTTCATCCTGGAATAATTTGGTTTATTTCTGCTTTTTATCTTCCTACCAGGTGCGAATATCTGTGCAGACGTCCCGATGCCACACAGCCACCATCAGGCTTGAGATTGTTAGCAACCGGCCATATCAGTCACCAGAGGCAGAACTATTGCCACAGAACTCACAACTGATGAAGTCTGAGCTGGTGAAAGAGGTGACGCGCTCTGCTGAGGAAGCCCAACTCGCTCACCGTGAGGCCACGACTGCCACCATAATGCCACAAAAAGAATATGAGGAGTACCGACAGAGTCTGGAGCCCAGCTTGTACGCACTCTTCGAGGAAATTCAAGAACTGGCCCTGCTGGATGTGTCTATAGCAGAAACCCCTGATGAGTCCCAAATCTGATAATCAGAAGCCACACTGAACATTTGAACAAATTAGAGCATGTGCACTGAGTATAGAATTTTACGCTTTATGCTATTGTTTGATAACAGAGAACCTATTTTTTAATAGTGGAATCATGAATGTTTCTTTCATGTGAATTTTTTAAGGCTGCCTATGCATTTTAGCCTGTAAGTATAAGAGAATCCATGCAGTGCCTCTCCCTGAATGAGGGACCTTTTGAAAAACAAGCTGGACTTGACATTGTTGAATGCCTAAAGAATAGTCATTTTTAAGACTGGTGATGCTCAAACTCTCAAATTCCATGCACTGTGTGGCAGCTTTTAAATCATCAAGGACCAATTTAGAAAAGTATATCCAGTCTTTGGTGCTTGTCGTTCACAGCTCTTGCATTCAAGCTGTTACGTTTGTCTACCTCTTGTGACTCTCTTTTCGTCTCCCGTTTGATATTCCATAATTCCTAACCTGGAGTGATCCAGTCACCTATTAGTTTATTCCATTTGTATTTGTAGTCTGGGCCCTATGTAAGTATGTCTGAATTAATTGTTTTAGCAGCCTCCAGATTTAACACAGTGTTATAAGCAATGCTTACTCTCTACAAGCTTGCACTACCTGTTTCCGGAGGAGGATGCTTTTATACTGCAGTGCTGGACACGCAGTGCCGGGCCTTCTGTGCTGACAATGCTCCTCCCCTGTCACAGTAAATACGGTGAAGATGCACTACTCGACTCAGGGGACCTCTGAAGAAAGATAATATTTATTGCTGAAGAACAAAGGAATTACTGTAGCCATTGCCTGGATATGAGGACTCCATTGCCCTGTGTTGAGTAAGTTATGGCAAAAGTGGTCACCATCCGATCAGTTAATCAAGAGTAATTAGCAAATGTAATGACTCAAGGCCTGAAGATTCACCCACATTTATTAGTGCTAATTTGAGTTTGTGTTTAAATTAGACTTTGCTCGGTTCAGTGTATGGAAAAATAAGTGTAGACCATAGGCAGTGGACAGAATTAATTCACCTGAATGTATTAATGTCTCAAACCCCAAAGTGGGTCTGCTGCTTGGACCTGTTCGGTAACCTCCGACTGATCCTTTTGAGGAGTCGCACTGGAGTGAGTATGTTTGTCCGAATAAACGTAAATATTTTCTGGTGTATACATTTTTTTTTTTAACAATCTAGTTTTAATAAAAGCTATTTTTTTACCTCTCATGTTTTTCATCCTTTATTGCAGCACTTTAATGACCGGTTGAATTCTATTTTTCAGTAAAATGCCTGTCTTCTGAAATTTGAATTTTAGTCACAGACTCCTGGAAAGTTCCTATTATACTCCTTCACAGGGATGTGTTAACTCTGTTTTGTAGTCTGCAAATGTGTTCTCAGCATGAAAGGACATGTTTAAAAAAAAATTATGTTCGAGGCATATGGGCTGCAGATCTCACATTAGTGCATAGATTGCCATCTGGTGGTGGGCCCGGATGATTACACTTTGTTGTTGTCTTGGAAGAGCCTTTGTTTGGTAGATGACTCCTCCTGTAGAGCGTAGTGCGCATGGGCATCGACTCCATCTTCAGATTGTTTTTTTCCGCCATCGGGCTCGGATGTGTTTATCGTTCGGTCCCGTTATCGATCTCCTTTCGACTTCCAGTCCTCCATCATACCATCGGTATTGTCTTCGATCGTTATTTCCTGTTACTTGCGTCGAAGAAAGGCTTGCGCTTCTTGATTCCCGTGCTCGTCGGGCCCACCTGCGCCATAAGGCCTTTGGCAAATGGAAAGAACACCCTTCAAGAAGTGCCCTCAGTGTAGACACAAATTTCCCCACACTGATCTACATTAGTTGTGCAATCTGTGCTCGTCCCCAGAGCACATGAGTCGAGATTACCAGGCCTGCGCTTCGTTCCGGTCCAAGAAAACTATCAGAGACCGTCAAGCTCGAAGAGTCATGGCACAGTCCTCTTCATCGACACCAGATCTCATCATAGACGAGACTCCAATCGATCTAGAGTCCAAAGAACAACAGCAGGACGACGTTGTTTCTGAAGCAGAGAACTCAGCTTCTGGAGCCGAAGGACAATCAGAAGATGACGATCTTCTTACAGCTGGTTAACAAGTCATGAGTACAAGCGTCGACCCTGTTCACACCCCCATACCGGGCCAGGCTTTGGTTCCACCTTCGGGTCCAGGTGCACACCGATCAAAAACTTCCGACGCCCTCCTTCCGGCTCTGCAACAAAGAATCCTAAAAAGCCTCTAAGCAACTCGGACTCGAGTCAGTCTGTCGGTCCCGACAAGCAAAAGGTCCTTAAAGCCAAACTAACTCTGGCACCGAAGCAACCCTGTGTACCAAAACCGGTCGAGCCGAAAACAAGCTCAGCACCGAAAACAGTTCCCAAGACTATTGAACCGAAGCCAACTCCGGTACCGAAACAAGTCGACCTGAAGTCCACTTCGGCACGAAACACACTTCGGCACCTAAAGTTGTCGACCCGAAACGTGCTTTGGAACCAATAATTCCGGATCCGAAAACATCCGATCCGAACAAGAGACACAACACCAAGAAAGATTCTGACCACAAGTCTTCAGTAACCGAAACCAAAATCTGCTCCAAAAACTGTAATAGAGACTGCAAGAACTTCTAAGCAGCTCGGCCCCAAACAAGACAAGTCGGTGCCGAAAAAGGATAGTTACACAGAAGAGCTTTTCCACCCAGATCCAAAACGAAAGACTCTTCTTATTCACCCAAAAACTGGACATATAATTACAGTGCCTGAAAAAAGGAAGCGGGACCCTCCCAAAAACACCTCCAGTTCCTCTCAAGAAACTTGCTCAAGCTTCTCCCATAAGAATTCCTTCACCACTGCCAGAGCTACCACTGGACATTTCCCCTGCACACTCACCATCCACCACGCACAGCCCTGCACCAAAAGAGGATGATGAGGATGAGGATAATTATGCAGAGGGGGCAGAAAATGAGCAACCCATAGATGACACAGATGACCCAGACAATATTCCTGGCCCATCAGATGATCCCTGAGAAGATTATAATGTGCCAGATGCCCCAGATCTACCACAAGATGACGCATACCCTTCTAGGCCATCTCCTCCAGATGACACTATAGGGTTTACGCAACTCATTCATAGGGCAGCCACCTTTAATGGGGTAGATTTACACACTGATCCAGTAGAGGAAGACTTCCTTATGGATACATTACTACCATCACATAAAACCACAAACACATTACCAATGCTTAGGGGAGTGGTAAAACACGCACCAGAGGTATTCAAAGACCCCATCAGAGCCAGAGTAATTAATCCCAGATTAGAAAAGTAGTATAAAGCATCTCCAACTGACCCAGCATACATCAAAGGCCAGTTGCCATTAGACTCATTAGTAGTCTCAAACGGTAGGAAGAGAGCTAACTTGCAGACAACAGGGGATGCTCCACCCCCTGATAAGGAGTCCAAACTTTTAGATGCTTCAGGAAATGCACCATCTCACAAGCAGCCAATGTCTGGAGAATTACTAACACTCTAACCCTGTTAGCAAGATATGATCGAGCTCATTACGATAAACTAGAAACACTTATGCAACATTTGCCAGACAAATATAAGGCCAGGGCTTCTGACTTACAGGAAGGCAAAGTCATTACCAATACCTAAATTTGTTGTGCTTTAGATACTGCTGACACAGCCTCTAGAGCAATAAATACAGGCGTACTTTTACGTAGACATGCCTGGTTGCGCATCTCTGGGTTCAAACCAGAGGTACAGACCAGTATCCTTAATCAACCTTTTGACCAGCAACATCTTTTTGGTCCTACAGTTGATAATGCACTGGAGAAAATGAAAAAGGATACGGACACAGCAAAATCCATGGGAGCCTTACAAACTCAAACTCCCCGAGCGTCCTTTCGTCGCTCCTCTTACAGGGACGCCTGCAAAGGTTTTCAAACAGACAACGCCTCCTCTTCTTACAAGGTGCCCACCCAATCCTCGCCCAATAGAGGTTATTACAGAGGAGGATATAGAGGTAACAACACTAAAGGTAGAGGCACAGGTAACAACAACCGCAACGCCTCCAGTCCTAAGCAGTGCTTTCCCTCCCCTCCCCCCAGACCATTCCACTCCTGTCGGGGGGGGAGATTACAACAGTTCCTACCTGTCTGGAACTCCATCGCTACAGACAGGTGGGTGAGACAAATAGTTCAGTCAGGTTTTTGCCTTGAGCTCACTTCTACTCCTCCAACATTACCACCCAGACAGCGTCCCATGTCACAGGAGCATCTCACACTCCTAAAACAAGAGGTTGCTTCTCTACTGCAAAAGAATGCAATAGAACCAGTCCCAGTACACCATCAAAACACAGGAGTTTACTCCCTATATTTTCTTATCCCCAAAAAGGACGGCTCCCTCAGACCTATATAACAGGCCTGAGACCCCTAAATCTTTACATACAGTCCGACCGCTTCCATATGGTCACATTACAGCAGGTACTTCCTCTGTTAAAACAAGGTGACTTCCTTGCCACCCTAGATCTAAAGGACACCTACTTCCACATTCCCATCCACCAAGCTCACAGAAAGTACCTCCGGTTCGTAATAGACGGTCAGCATTACCAGTTCAAGGTACTCCCTCTCGGAGTAACTACAGCACCTCGAGTTGTCACAAAGTGTGTAGCAGTAGTAGCAGCACACTTGAGAAGGGACAACATTCATGTCTTCCAATACCTAGACGACTGGCTAATAAAATCCAAGTCATACCATCAGTGCGTGCCGCACAAGCATCAGACCTTCTGCCTGCTACACAAGCTCGCTTCACAGTAAATCAAAAGAAATCACATCTCCAACCATCCCTGTCTCAACAGTATCTGGGTGCCACAATAGATCCCTCCAAAGCAATTGCATCCCCAATCCAGCAAGGATACAAAGTATGCAAGCTCTTATACAAAAATTCCAGCCGCAACACTCACTTCCAGCTCGAGCGTTCATTCAATTAATTGGAATGATGGCATCTTGCATCGTCATAGTGCCACACGCAAGACTCCAAATGCGCCCCCTGCAAGAGTGCTTGGCAAGCCAATGGAACTAAGCTAAACAACAACTAACAGATCTGGTGGTGGTGGACGACCGGACACATATCTCTCTACAGTGGTGGAACACCAAAAACCTTTCAAAAGGCCAGCCGTTCATAGAGCCAGTTTCACAGGTGGTGCTAACCACAGACGCATCTCTCTCAGGCTGGGGAGCGCATTTGGAAGAGCACACAGTTTAGGGCACATGGACACCACAACAAAAGCTACTCCACATAAACCATCTGGAGTTGCTATCCATTTTCTAGCTCTAAAGTCATTTCAACATTACCTATCAAGCAAGGCTGTATTAGTCCGTACCGACAATATGACAGCCATGTACTACATCCAAAAACAGGGAGAACACACTCCTTACAGCTCTCCCGGCTGGCGCAGAGCATATGGAGGTGGGCCATTCCTCAAAAAATCTTTCTGTTAGCAGAGCATCTACCAGGCGTTCACAATCAAGTTACGGATCTGTTAAGTCGTCAAAGACAACAGATACATAAGTATGGAGGATGAAGTGGGAACTTCATCCTCCAGTTCTTCAACCTTTCTTTCACAAGTGGGGCCAACAGGAGATAGATCTGTTTGCCACACACCTCAACTCCAAATGCCCACGCTTCGCCGCCAGGTATCCATAACCATAGTCCAAAGGCAATGCGATATGGATGAGTTGGTCAGACAGATTTGTGTACGCTTTTCCGCCTCTCCCACTCATTCCGTTAGTGGTGCGCAAGCTACAGCAACACACCCTCACATTGATTCTCATTGCACCAATGTGGGCAAGACAACTGTGGTACACCACACTACTAGAGCTCTCAGTAGTACCACATCAAAAATTAAAACTCTCTCCACACCTACTGACACAGAACCATGGAGAGATCATGCATCCGGACCCCATGCAGCTCAACCTAGCGATTTGGCTCGTGAGGTCTTAGAATTTGGATACCTTAATCTTCCGCCTGGTTGCATGAATGTTATAAATGAAGCTAGACGTCCCACCACTAGAGCATGCTATGCAGCCAAGTGGAAAGGTGTGGTGTGTATTGCACAAATAACAACATTAACCCACTAGATGTTTCTATCCAAAACATCATATGTTACCTGCTCCATCTACAAAGATGTAGTTTAGCATACTCCCCAATCAGGTTACATCTTGCTGCTATAGCAGCTTACCTTCAAAACAGACCACATCTGTCATTATTCAGAGTACCTGCCATCAAAGCATTTATGGAAGGATTCAAAAGAATAATTCCTCCCCTGTATGGAATCTAAATATTGTTCTCACTAGACTTATGGGTCCTCCATTTGAACCCTTGCATAATTGTGAATTAGAGTTCCTTTCATGGAAAGTTGCTTTTTTAATTGCTATTACCTCACTCAGAAGAGTAAGTGAGATCCAGGCATTAACAATTCAAGAACCATTCTTACAACTCCATCACAACAAAGTGGTTCTAAAAACAAACCCCAAATTCCTTCCAAAAGTCATTTCACCGTTCCACCTCAATCTATTGAGTTGCCAGTATTCTTCTCTCAACCACAGACGGTTGCTGAAAGAGCTCTCCATACATTAGATGTCAAAAGAGCTCTCCTCTACTATATTGATAGGACAAAACCATTTCGTAAAACAAACTAATTGTTTGTATCCTTTTCTCCTCCACATAAAGGTAATCCCATTTCAAAAGATGGGATTGCAAGGTGGATTGTCAAATGCATTCAAATTTGTTACCAAAAAGCAAAACACACTCTATCTATTCCTCCTTGGGCTCATTCCACCAGTAAACTAGGGGCATCTATGGCATTTTTAGGAAATATTCTCTTAGATGATATCTGCAAAGCAGCTACATGGTCTACACCGCACACATTCACAAAACACTCCTCTGTAGATGTGCCAGCAAAACAACAAGCTAGTGTGGGCCAGACTGTACTCAAAACATTATTTCAAACTACTGCAACAGATACTGGTGGTCGCTGCTAAGGGAGAGAACTGCTGTGCAATCAATGCACTAGTGTGTGATCTGCAGCCCATATGCCTCGAACGGAAAATGCTACTTAACAGTATACATCTGTTCTTGGCAGGTAGGGCTGCAGAGTCGCACACGCCCACCTGCCTCCCCAGCTACCTATCTCTATTTCAGTAATATTTTGATTAGATACACTAGACATGGACTTCTTTTTCTGTACTCCTACAACTCCATCATTTCCCCAATAGCGAAAAACAATCTGAAGATGGAGTTGATGCCCATGTGCACTACTCTCTAGAGGAGGAGTCAGCAAAGACTCTTCCAAGACAACAACAAAGTGTAATCATCTGGGCCCACCACCAGATGGCGTTCTATGCACTAGTGTGTGACTCTGCAGCCCTACATGCCAAGAACAGATGCATACTGGTAAGTAGCATTTTCCTTTAATTTCAGTGTACGCCTTCTCTAAAAGTGGAAATTCATAAGCACATTGTAATGAGGTTATGCACAGCTAACTGCTTGTTAATTTAAAAACCCAAGACAGGAGTGCGAGCTATTAGCCCAGTCCTGTTCCTCGTATTCTTCTGTGGTCCCCCCTTGCCTTTATCCAGTCCATACTCTTCTTTATTGTTGTTGTTTGGAGGAGACACGTGAATAGTCTCAAGTCATGTTTCTCACTTGTGACATCATGCCACCTAGTTACACCATGCCCACCATTTTGACATTTGAGATTTCGCTGCCTCTCCTCCCATTGCCCCAGATAAAGGTTGTGCTCGTAGGGTAGCATTATGTTCTCTGAAACAAACTTGGGGCTCACTGTTCACATCTGTTTAAATGTTACATTTTGATAGACATTATGGTAGACCGCACAATCTCTGCTTGTGGAAACTGATTATTGGCTTCATATGCTCTTTTTAATTGTTAATGACATAGTAGCGGAAATCAACCCCATTTGCCCAAGAGATGAGTCCAGTAGTCTTGTAGATATGCACTCTTTCCAGTCATAATAGTGAATAGCTGCTGGTGAATGTCAAATATGTTATCCTTTAGTCTAATACTGCATCATACAATGAGTGCTTAATGTTATCTATGTAATTTTCTATTTGTTAGGCTCTCCTATCTGCTTCACGGTGATTCCTTGCAAATGGACATCATTTTAAAGTATGACATATTCAAGCTTATCACTTTCCACACCAGCATCTTCTAGTGATCTATTTCTATCCATGATAAGAAAATCTAAGCTATGCACAAAAATAAGTTGTACAGTTCTGCTAATCGGTTTCCTTTGCATATGTGTTGGGAAGAGAGCATGGACACAGTGACCTGTGCATCTCATCCCAGAAGGTGGCAAGATGTGTCTAGGGCAGATGAATATGCAATCCCATTTCATCCACACAACAGGGACACACCCCAAAATAGGTATCATCAGCTTTCTTTAATTTGACACGTGTGGCAATAAAATAAAGCTGTAGACATTTTAAATCACCAATCTAAAATAAACGTTAGTGATAGATTCCTTACCTTAGAATATACCCAGGCGTGAGACTGGATCGGGAAAGTTTTTCATCAGCAGTACCCCTGCGCATCGGTAGGTGGCGTCGTGCGGCTCCGCGTACGTCGCTGGCATCATTTCCTTTTTTTTCCCCGCCTGCAAGCACAGACCCGGTTAGAGCACGTACCCTAGTCACTTTTTGACTAACTTTTTTGAGACTTTTGTTTCTACTTCTTTTCTCCTGGTGCCACGTAGGAATGCCTGGATTTAAATCCTGCGGGGCCTGTCGCCGTACGATGTCGGTGGCCGACCCCCAAGGCATTTTTCTCTACTGTCTGGAGCGCGGCCATGACTCCTGCTCATGTTCCGACTGGTAATTAGACATAATATCAAAATTTAAATATCGATGTGACAGAATATCGATAATTTAATATCGATGGTAATATATATCGGAATATTTAATATCGAGTACCAAAATATCGTTTATAGTATGTGTGTTTTAATATCGAAAGTAAAAATATAGAATGAAAAAATATTGTTGTTAAAATATCGATAATGTGTAGTTTTTAGTAATGTGTTTAATTATCTATATCTATACTAATATAATAAAGAGAGAGCCCAAACATTTGAGGCGGGTAATCTCAGGAACCACAGCACCAATCACAACACCCAATACAGCGTTGGAAAGGGCAGTTGCAGCAGAAGGACATAGGCTATGCAGACGTCCACCATATACATTTAAAAGGTAGAAGAACCGTGCCAGCAAAGTAGTCCCTTGTGGGTGTGTATGTGTTGTGCTGTGGGCGTGTGCTGGGGGTGTGACAAACGCTGGGGGCGTGTGGTACGTTCCGCCCTTCATGCCATGTCTCATATCGTATGCTACTCCCTCCCTGCTCCCTTTAAATACCCATGCACCCCATAATCATAACCCACCCTTACTCCTTAAAATACCCCAACACCCTTAAACACTAACCCATCTTAACCCTATAAATATACCCTGTACCCCAAAACCCAAACCTAGCCCTGAACCCTATAAATACCCCTGTACCTCTGTTGTATAGCTCCTATATATCCTTATATCGTGTTAAGTTAGCATAGGTACATTTGAGATTTAAACGCCATTTTTCCTTTCTTGCAACTTCTGCACACGACCCTTAATTGTTGACTTAGCTTTCAACCTAGTGGTTTGCCGTGGTGTATGTGAGAATAATATGTTATTGCTCTGATATCAGTTTTGTTTAATAAACCATGTCTGCACGGAGAGTGCTGAAGTTTCAGGAGCAACACGATATGGAATTGTTATGAGGTCTGATCTCCACGCCTTCATAGTCATAACACAAGTGCAGCCTTTGCCAACTTGGGCTTGAGGCGGGATTGATATTGCTTTGCACGAGAATTGTTAACACACTTGATGCGGTGCACATGCAGAGAGAGCTGGTGTATGCTGATGTGATTCCTTCATGCTAGGACACTAAGGTATGGGCCCGCCCTAAAACAACCCAAAGAGACCTTCTTAGCTAATAATATAATATATGTGTTAGGGAGGGTGAGATATAAGTGTTGTTAACTCTTATTCATTACAGCATGTTAACATGCTGTCACCATTCGCTTTTTATGTCTTAGTAACTATGCTGATAATTTTGCTACTGATAATAAGTATACTTGTATTATCTAAGATACTGCGCCTGAGAAGACGGCATTAGTAAATAAACATTTCAAATGCACATGTGTCTTCTTTACTCCATGTTCTGGTTTGTAATGATAATATAACGAAAGAGTGTTCATGAGTCCCACGTACCCTGAGGTACTGTAAGTTCATGTTCTGGTTTGTCTAAACATTGGGTGTTTGATATGTCCAATGAGACACTGTAGCTAGCTCGGTAAGGGGTGAGTTGGTTGCTAAGGTAAGTTTTGGGACACCCTAATTTGCCGAGGTTCCACTCCTCTGTGCACAGTTCTGTGTGAGTACAGAAACCCTGCAACACCTCAATCCCACCCCTGAACCCTAAAAATACCCCTGTACCCCAAAACCCAAACCTAGCCCTGAACCCCAAAAATACCACTGTACCCCAAAACCACCCCTGAACCCTAAAATACCCCTGTACCCCAAAACCCAAACCTAGCCCTGAACCCTAAAAATACCCCTGTACCCCAAAACCCAAACCTAGCCCTGAACCCTAAAAATAACCCTGTACCCCAAAACCCAAACCTACCCCTGAACCCTAAAATATCCCTGTACCCCAAAACTCAAACCTAGCCCTGAACCCTAAAAATACCCCTGTACCCCAAAACCCATACCTATCCCTAAACCCTAAAAATACCCCTGTACCCCATAACCCAAAACTATATCTGAACCCTTGAAATACCCAAACACCCCAAAACATATACCCCTATACCCATACTTACCTTATCCAAACATTAAAAAAAAACATGCTTTTACCATTCATGCATTTACAACGAAACCTTGCAACATGGCGCCCAACGGTTTCGGTGGTCTTATATCATGACACTCGAGTAGTTTATCGTTCATGCCTTAACCCCTTCACGTCCGTTTCCGGAAAACGGGGTGTTGGTGAAACCTACCTATTTTTTAAAATAGGTCTTTATTCAAGCTTGAATCATACTTAAACGGTTTCTTTGAATTACTACCCAGTTGTGCTACAAAGTATTCTTTGTGTTTTCTTGTTTCCAAATCTGTGATGGCGGCAGCGGTGGCTATTGCACAGCATAGTCGCGTAGCGGTACGCAACCATCTTCAGACGTACCAGGTCCCAGTAGATGGGATGGCTGTGATTTTCGTGGTAAGTGCAGATCCGGCGTTTCCTTACGAGTTGTTTTACTCTTGGGTTACGTTTCCGGCTGTGGACGCTAATTCTGGTTTGTTCCACTCCTACACCGCCTCGGATGTCCCGGCTGAATATACGCCATACAGGGCATTGGAAATACCTATTGATCATTGGCAGCATCGAGTTTGGTTTGATGGCGCCCTCCCCCACTCTTTGTCCCGTGCGAGGTTAGGTCCACTCTCAATTCCAGGTACTAATTGGCCTGCGTTGGGTGGCTTTACCCCGCACCCGAATCACGGGGCTTGTACCCTGGCAGAAATTCGCAGGCTACATGTAGTTTCCATTTCCGTGATTCGTGCTTTAGTGCAATACATCGGTCGACATCTTCCTGGTGGTCCCCAGGGGGGTGCGGCCGCTCCCATGGAACGAGGCGGAATGCGTCTCAATCCAGTGATGGTAAATTCGGTTTTTGGTGCGCGTCCTGTTGACAACGATGACTTCCCATTCTGGCTAGCAGAGAAGTTTGATCAACTGGAGGCGGTTTTTCCGAATTCTACTCCTGCTGATAAACATAGAATGTTAACGATTACTCTACCGAAGGATATTACTCCTGAACTTGCTGACTGTGAAAGCTGGGGAAAAACTTTTGCGGCAGTTTATACGAGGTGCTTCGGCACCCCGTCTATGAATGCCCTGCCTGAAATCATTAGACGTGTTCAGAATGATCACGGTCCAGAGGCAGCGGTGGAATTGGGTATGCGCCTGTGTGGTTCTTTTGAGATTGTAAGTGATCTCATTCTCTCCAATGTTAAAGGAGATGCAGTTAACTTTCAGGTGTCGAATGCTTTGGCTGCTCTGCCCGATGCCGACAAACCCCGCCAGTTAGCAAAGATTGTAGTGGCCGCTTATAAAACGATTGGCCGCACAAGTAGAGGTCTGAAATATTTTCCAGTGAAGGATAAAAAACAACCTCAGGGACAATCTGCAGTGACAGATGCCCAGCCCAAGTCCAAGAAATCGAATTGGCCTAAAAAACAGACACAGGGGAAGCAGACAATGCAGACTCAGGGTACTTTTCCTGCAATACAAGCTCCTGCGCCACCCGAAAAAGTTTATGATTTGCGCGACCGCGCGATGATTAAATCACCTGATCGTTTTCAGGGTTCTGATCAACGCTCTCCTCGTTCCTTTCAGGACACATCGGCCACGAAGACCGGTGGAGGAGGAGGGGGTGGACGTGGACGTGGTGGCCAACAAGGACGTGGTCAGTCCCGCCAGACGGACGGCGCAGTGAAGCAGGAGGATTCTACGCCTAGGCGTCCGCAGTTTGCGAAAAAGAAAGTCGCAGCCTTAACAGCGCATCGATATGCCACAGATAGTGAGAACGCGGCTTCGGAATCTGACGTGGGCTCTGACCTTGCTGGACAGCGCGGCGGAGATAACCATAGTCAGAGAGGCGCTGCGTCCACTACTGAGGGTGACAGCGACTGATGTCTACGTTGTGATAGAAACAGCGGATACGAGACTTGCTCCCCCTGAAAGACTATATGAAATTGTCCTGTTAATTGAAGGTGACATACAGCGTACCGTTAAAGGTGTATTTTGGGAGAATCTGTCTTCTACATATGATATTTTACTTTCGGAGGCTGACTGGCCCCCACCTTTTGTGCTCGCGGCGCCGCGAGGGGAGGAGGTGATCCTACCCAGTTTCGCGAACACTGTCTCGAAAGAGCATGCGCAGCATTTTGCAGAAGAGTGGGCTCGGGCTCTCGCGCCGGCTCTGTACCGTAACCAATGTGGTTGGGATAGATTGTCGCCTTGCCACGAAATACCGTTGCGGTCTCAGCCGCAGCCTCAACCTCAATATCCCATTCGGCGTGAAGCAAAATCTTCCGTCGCGGAAATCCTTGAACAATTGGAATATCAGGGAGTTATTGAAACGTGTGTGTCACCGATGAATAATCCCCTTTTTACTGTGAACAAACCTGACGGATCATATCGTTTGGTTTTGGATTACCGGCATTTAAACTCGCATTGCCGTAACTGTGCTGTACAGAATACCCACGGCTCTGCCCTAGTGGATAGTCTCGTGCGTAAGCGTTTCAAGACAACGCTTGACATATCCAATGGTTTTTATGCCCACAGATTAGACAGCTTTAGCTCCCAATGGACCAGTTTTACGAGCGCTGGAGTCCAAAAGCAATTCCGGCGTCTTCCAATGGGCTACAAGAATAGTCCTGGTATATTTACCGCTCGAATTGTCTCTATTCTGGAGGCACTCGACCCTGATGCTTTTTCGTATGTGGATGACATATATCTCACAGACGACGATATTTGGGAGCATCTGTGTCGTGTAAATTCTGTTGTTTGCAACTTCGCAGACATGGGTTACAAATTTAACTTTGCAAAATCGCACATTGCTGAACACACAGTGTTGTTTTTGGGCTATGAGCTCAACAATGAAGGTAGAGGTTTGGCTCCTCACTTCTTAGAGAAGTGCGCACAATTGCGCGCTCCAACAACACTGAAAAAATTACAATCTTTACTGGGCTTTTTGAATTTCGGCAGAACTTACATTCCGGAATATGCCCAGCGTATCAAGCCTTTGTATGCTTTGATACAACCAACTTTCTCGAAATCATGCTGGCTGCCTGAGCATTCAGCCATTTTGCAATCCTTGCAGGCTGATCTGCTCGCTTCTAAATATTTACTGACTCGTGATAACCACACCAACCTGGTAATAAGAATAATTCCTGGGACGGTGGGTTTCACGTACCTCACTTTTAATGAAGGTGACACGGTACCTATTGCTTACAAGTCACACTTGTACACTTCGGCTGAGATGCGGTTTCCCACAGTGGAAAAGGTTTTAACTGCTGTACAGATGGCAATTCTAAAAGAACGAGCACTGTCTCAGGGGAAACGCATGCTAGTGGTAACACCCTGTCCTCACTTGGAGGCAGTCACGAAAGCCAGTGTACCGAATTCAAAGGCTTTGCACCCTCGGTGGATTCAGTGGGCAGCGTCATTGTCATCCACGGATGTCATGTTTATTTTTGACGCTTCCTTACGGTCGCAGGAGTACTTGCAGTATGAATTCGTTCATCCTGCTCCTCTGGCGATGCGACCTTTGGAGGACTTCCATTGCATCATTTACACTGATGGGTCGGCGCAGGTTGCGCATGGCTCTAAACATGCCTACGTTTCCGCATGCGCCATTGTGGTCGGTGCTATGTTGAATGATGAGTTCATTTCCAGGGAGGTACACACGTTGCCCCTGGGCGATTGCACCGCACAATTGGCAGAGCTTCGTGCTCTCTTACTAGCTTTGGAGTACGCAGATCCAAGTGTTACTACTCTAATTGTAAGTGATTCTTACTACTGTGTCCAGTCTTACAATGAAAACTTGTTCTTTTGGATTCAAAATGATTTTCATGATTCCAAGGGTAGCACAATAAAACATAAAATGATCTGGGTTCGAGTGGCAGAGCTTAAGGCTATGTTGCCACTCGTTTATGTGATTCATACTCTCGGTCATCAGCGCGTTGGAGTTCACGCTGTTGGCAACTCGCTTGCTGATGAAGCGGCGAAATCAGCAGTATCTACATACTTAGTTGCAGCAGTTACTAGGTCTAAAACCAAGATTGATAGCGACATCTTGGCAGCGATTGCTGCCTCTGAGAAGGGAAGTAAACATCCTGCGGGATTCCCTTCGAAGTATAAATACCACTTAAGTCCCGAAAAGGTTCCTTTTGTGACAATTCCTGATGTTGGGGAACGGCTGATTCCCAACTCGGATCGCAGAGCAGACTTGATTACAGCGGCTCATGAAGGTGTGGCGTCTGCGCATGCGGGCGTCTCGGCCACTGTAACTCAATTACAATTACGTTTCTGGTGGCGGGGACTGTACAAACAGACGCGTGATTATGTCCTTCTTTGTGACATATGCCAGCAGATTAAACCTTCAACTGCTACGCGTCCGCCTCAGACTCAGTTGTACATTTCAAATAAACCGCTAGGCTGTGTTTATTTAGATCACTGCGGTCCATTTTCATCTGATACTGCGTATAAATACATCTTAGTAGCAGTTGACTCATGCACACGCTTTGTGTGGGTATGGCCACATCGCAGCGCTGATTCACGGACTGTCATTAGAGATTTGCGTATCTTTATAGGGATTTTTGCCTGTGGTACCTTCCATTCGGATCAGGGTCCGGCTTTCGCCTCTAAGGCGTATAAGGATGCCATGACTTCGATGGGGGTCCAAGTCAAGTTTTCGTCACCCTACAGACCTGAGGGTAATAGTGTAGTTGAATGAATGAACCGTGATTTAAAGCAATCTTTGACAGCCCGAGTTATAGGCACTGGCAGAAACTGGCTGGCTCACCTCTATGGCGTGCAGCGTGCTCTTAATAATCTCCCTAGAAGGTCTCTGGGTGGGCGGACCCCATACGAAATGCTCTTTGGCATCAAGATGTACGTCCCTGACCTTGACGGTCTAGACTCAGTGGTTCGCGCCACTTCCTTTGACGCAGATGAACATTGCAATGTTTTACAGAATCTACAAAAGACCAGAGACACTCTTGCAAAGGAACATTTGCCCTCCACATCGGATGATGCGTTGCAGATCCCGGTAGTTGGCTGGCTACCCCAAGTTGGAGAACTGGTTCGGGAGAAGATCGACAACAAGAAAGAGTTTGGTCCCTCCTATCGAGCTCCAGTCCCAGTGCTTGGAGTGAAGGGCACAAGAACAGTCATTTTACCACCACTTCCAGGTCGTAAGGAAAACAGGTTTATTTCTATTGACAATGTCAAGATACACAGAGTGGCCGATTCTTCTTAGCATGACACCGGCTGTTTCCTGTCCTTCCATTGTGAGAAATTCAATTATGCCCACTGCTTCTAATAATGAACCTGAGGTGGCCATTGAATTACCTGCTGTTTCCAGTCCATTATTAAATAATTTGCCCGGAACAAACATGGATGAGACAGACTATACATACCCCACTGATTTGTCCATGCCTGACCTGCAAACTCGTTTAGCCACGGAATCCAGATTTTCATTTGACTCTGCTTCCCTTGTCTCGAAAAAACCCTCTCAAATTACAGTATATGCTAGCCTGTTTAAAAAACATTTTTTGATACCTCCTTGGATATACATTTGGCTGGTCCTTTTTTCGGTTTACCTTTTTATGTCAATTGGTTTTGTGTTTTATTTTTTTCGGATTATGAATGGACACTATGTCGAGGAGAGAACTTGCATTACTCATTTAAATGGAACATTGGCCCCACTTTCCTCTTCACATTCTACACACAGATTAAAAAGAGACTTGACTTTAGTTAACATCACAGCATGGCCTGTTCTGGATGGAATCGCGTGGGATGCAGTTCGTTTTCAGATTCATGGTCCAACGGAAGTCGTTAATGTTCCTAATGTACTAAGAGTTAATATGGGGGATGTGGTGAAACAAAACATTCGTTCTGATGATTGGGATGTTAATGCTGTGGAAAGTTTGTTTTCTGATTTGAAATATTATGCTGCTTTTGATGCTGAGGATTTATATTTAGAATCTGCTAATTATGGTGAATTGTTCTGTTACCAACATTATGGCAATCATTTCTTACACAAAACATCTTCCCGAAGGGAGGCTGTTAATTTTACTCAGTGGGAACATTGCCCAGCTCCTACGCAAGGGAGTTCAGAAACGTTTCTTAAAAAGTATACTTATTTCACTGACTTTAACCAGTCCAATCCCGAGTCCTTTTATTTTAAATTTCACAAACAGCCACTGTCCAAGGTTAGACTTACCGATACAAAATTGTTGTACTCGAAGGCCTTCCTAGATCAATTAGTTACTGGGGGCTATGAGTTATGGAAGGAAACAATAGACCTTAAATCAGTTTGGGGTTCAAGGGCCTGGCAGGTACGAGGCACTGAGGCTTTGCACCGTGCATGTCTCATCCCGAATCATATGTTGTTTTTAAATGAAACCATTTCCCAGACCACATGCTTTGGATTGGCTACATCTAAAAGGTTGAACACCCCGTCTTTCCCGGAGTTGGAGGAATATGAGGATTGGAGTAATTTTACTCAATTGTCCATTAAAGATATACAGGCTCTGCTTCTTAATTCCTCCTTTAACATTTCCAGTATGAATCCCAAGGGTTGGCTGCTTTGGCACCGTAGTGCTGATTCTTGCCAAAAAAGGTTTTTAAATATAACTGACGGTTTTAAGACTGTTAGATCTGATCCCCGGTTTGATTTGAGTCATACTGTCACCTCTTACTCTGTGGGCAAGTTGTGTCAAGCTTGGCTGAAACATTCAACTTTACCTGCGGTTAAGTATCACCTTTCCAAACTGAATGCAGACGTGGATTTGAATGATTTCATTAAGGGCCCAGCTAGTGGCAGGTCGAAACGGTGGTTATATGGGGTTTACAATGAAATTTGGAAACTCTCACAGATTGAGGCTGCTTCACGCCTTAGGGCTATTGATCAGGCGAATCTTGAGAAAGTGCTTGCAGTTGTTGACAATAGCATTAACGTGCTTTCCTCTAGAATTTACACATTAGATAATATTGTGTCGTCTGTTGTTGATATTGTGCATGATGAAGTATCTGTATTATACCATGGTCAAAATCAATTACGTTCAATCATGCAGTTTGCATGGACACTTCAGACTCTGAAAATGGGTAAAGTTCCCTGGGGATACATGAACGTTTCTTCTTTATTTGCACCGTTTAATTTGACAGACAAACAACGCTTGCTTTCAATGCGTGATGCTTCCTTTTCTATGCTACATATTGAAAGGTTGGAATCTTTACCTTTTTCTGTGGCAGAAGCCACTGCTGCTACGTGGCTTATCCACGGTTTAATAACGCTGCCTTTTGCTTTATATAAGTTTTCAAATTGTATGAAATATGTGCCAATAGGTCGTTTTGAACCCTTAGGTAGCGGTTTTCTTCATGAGGTCTGGTCACTCCCATACACATACAGATGTTTCAAGGATGAACAAGAAGTTTATCTAACAGGGGATGAGTGTACTGAGACGCCAGATCATTCTTTAATGTGTAGACACATACAGTTACACGGTTCATGTAACAAGGACAGACCGAATATGGCTTGCGTTTTACAGGGCACGCCAGTTCCTGCTATCATCCCCACGTTTAAATTGTTAGAGAATGGTAGTTATTTAATGCTCAATAATGAAAACTGTTGTGGTTTAATTAAAGGTATAGCTTTCATAGTAACAGTTAGTGAGCGAGTTATTTGCTGCAGAAATGTTCTTTATCCTCCCACACGTGAACATAGGGAGTCTTCCATTTGGCCACAGATACCGACCTTGGGAGCAGAATTCAGCGGCATGGCTAGAATAAGAGCTCTATTGTCCCAGAAAGAGGTGGCCTTGAGCTCGGCCCGTGAAACTTTCGTGCTTCACATTGCTAACACCCGTACGGAGGTTCAGGCTCTTTTAAATACTGATTTGCCTTTGCATTTCGGAGCCATGGTCCGTTCTATCTTTAACGCATCCTCCACATCGGGCCTAGCACATTTTTTTAAAGTTGTTAGCGGTGGTCTCGTGACTTCCTTTGAGAAGATTTTTGGAGTCATCCCTGCCTTCTTCCATTCTATTTTTTCATCCTTATTTGGAGGGTTCCCGTTTTTACTTGCATTAGCGGCTGGCGCATTGGTGGTTTTCTGCCTTTTTAAATATGGATGCCCTTCCTGTGCAAGACCACGCTCAGCTGCTACTGACGCGGTTTCGCAACCGCATGCTTGATTATTATGGCACACTGCCGTTGGCGACTCTAAGCACGGCGTTTGGATTATCTTTTCGGTTCTCCTATTTCACCTGTGTCCAGCCTGTATTTCGCTGCCTGACCTGTGATTTCCTTTGGGCCATTGATTTGTGTCTCTGCGGACCAATATCTTCTGACGTCGATTTTGATCAACTGATGAGTCCTATCATTGCTCACGAGTTGGTTTGTTCTGACGAAAGGATTATGGCCTTGGCGGTGGCACATGGACTAATGGGTCCCTGGGATGTGTTGTCGGCAGCGCGAAATTTCTTGGAACGAAGTTTTCTTGAAAACCCACCGAGCTGTCCTCTGATGGTTATAGAGGATCCGGTGCTGGAAGATCACGTATGTTCCTTTCATCTTTTAAATTGGATGGCTGAACTGTTTTCGGATGAGGACAGTGACTTCCTCCTGGAGGCTGTTGCAGCTTACTTTTCATATACAGTCTTATCATAGACACTGCCTCAAATTGACATGCTGATTGATAGCATTTCCTTGATTTTATTGACTTTTGGTCAAGACATTTTATTTTTGCTTGCCTATTGGCTTGAGCCACATTATACTTGTGGGCTATTTTTTTAGCATTAGTTTTTATAATTGAATTTTTATTCATGCTCGTTTATAAATGGATTCTGCTCTCATGTGATGGCACTTCTGTTATCTTATTTAGTCCGTTCTCGGATCATGGGGGGGTGTTGTATAGCTCCTATATATCCTTATATCGTGTTAAGTTAGCATAGGTACATTTGAGATTTAAACGCCATTTTTCCTTTCTTGCAACTTCTGCACACGACCCTTAATTGTTGACTTAGCTTTCAACCTAGTGGTTTGCCGTGGTGTATGTGAGAATAATATGTTATTGCTCTGATATCAGTTTTGTTTAATAAACCATGTCTGCACGGAGAGTGCTGAAGTTTCAGGAGCAACACGATATGGAATTGTTATGAGGTCTGATCTCCACGCCTTCATAGTCATAACACAAGTGCAGCCTTTGCCAACTTGGGCTTGAGGCGGGATTGATATTGCTTTGCACGAGAATTGTTAACACACTTGATGCGGTGCACATGCAGAGAGAGCTGGTGTATGCTGATGTGATTCCTTCATGCTAGGACACTAAGGTATGGGCCCGCCCTAAAACAACCCAAAGAGACCTTCTTAGCTAATAATATAATATATGTGTTAGGGAGGGTGAGATATAAGTGTTGTTAACTCTTATTCATTACAGCATGTTAACATGCTGTCACCATTCGCTTTTTATGTCTTAGTAACTATGCTGATAATTTTGCTACTGATAATAAGTATACTTGTATTATCTAAGATACTGCGCCTGAGAAGACGGCATTAGTAAATAAACATTTCAAATGCACATGTGTCTTCTTTACTCCATGTTCTGGTTTGTAATGATAATATAACGAAAGAGTGTTCATGAGTCCCACGTACCCTGAGGTACTGTAAGTTCATGTTCTGGTTTGTCTAAACATTGGGTGTTTGATATGTCCAATGAGACACTGTAGCTAGCTCGGTAAGGGGTGAGTTGGTTGCTAAGGTAAGTTTTGGGACACCCTAATTTGCCGAGGTTCCACTCCTCTGTGCACAGTTCTGTGTGAGTACAGAAACCCTGCAACACCTCAATCCCACCCCTGAACCCTAAAAATACCCCTGTACCCCAAAACCCAAACCTAGCCCTGAACCCCAAAAATACCACTGTACCCCAAAACCACCCCTGAACCCTAAAATACCCCTGTACCCCAAAACCCAAACCTAGCCCTGAACCCTAAAAATACCCCTGTACCCCAAAACCCAAACCTAGCCCTGAACCCTAAAAATAACCCTGTACCCCAAAACCCAAACCTACCCCTGAACCCTAAAATATCCCTGTACCCCAAAACTCAAACCTAGCCCTGAACCCTAAAAATACCCCTGTACCCCAAAACCCATACCTATCCCTAAACCCTAAAAATACCCCTGTACCCCATAACCCAAAACTATATCTGAACCCTTGAAATACCCAAACACCCCAAAACATATACCCCTATACCCATACTTACCTTATCCAAACATTAAAAAAAAACATGCTTTTACCATTCATGCATTTACAACGAATTTCGTTGTAAATGTATGCGTGGTAAAAGCATATAAAATGTAATGCCATGCGTTATAATGGCATTGCGGAGTCATGGTACTTTTGTAATGAAAGTTTGCGGAGTGATGGTGTGCGGAAAGAAAGTTGCGGAATAATGGGTGTTTACCCTCCCCCAGTAAGTACATTGGTGGCACGGCAGCCCACATCTCCAGCAACATACTCATATTTTTTCACCACCAATTTGAAAAATGCACAGGTCTCTCTCATTGATGGCCAGCACCGACATACACTTTTAGACACACCTCCCGCCACAAGTTCTAGATTTGCGAACTCTAGAGCTGGGGAGCTACGTTCGAATCTCGGCATCAGCTCAACATACTGTGATTCCAGGCAAATCGCTTTGTCTCCCCGTGCCTACCACAAATGAATGTGTTCTTCTGTAATGTAAATTGTGCTCATGCCATGTTGTCGAGTTCGCGCTATATAATACTGCAAGGAAGAATAAAGTAGGGAAACTCGCACTCTTAAGTGCATCAGCAGTGCACTGTGAATCGGAGCGTTTCACAGGCCTGTCACAGATAAGAAATGCTATCAAAACGAAATCCTACAAAACAATATACTACTGGCCGGCAGCAATTCATAGCCGGACAACGTCGGGACGGGCTGCTAGTGTTAATATATTTTGTTTGTATTTAAAATTTGTAATTTTAATGTGTTTATAAAATTTAATTTTTTCATTTTTGTTAAAAAATCATATATAGTTTTAGGAGCGGGATGTTGGGTTTATAGGGGATAAGGGTGGGGAGTGTTTTAAAAATGATTATTAAATTTTAAAAAAATTACAAAATTTGTTTTAAAATTTAAAAACAAAAAAAGATTTTTTAAATTAAAAAAAAATATTATAGAGTTGTAGTGTGGATAGGGGTTGTTTTTATTTAGAAAAAGTTACATTTTTAAGAAGAATATTTTTTTTAAATAAAATAAAACATTTTTTTTTTAATTTGAAAAAATATTTTTAAAATTTAGGATTGAGTTGTGTTTATAGTGTAATGGTGGGGAGTGTTTTACAAATGCATATTTAATTTAAAAAAATCCAATTATTTTTTTTAATTTGGAAAGAAAAAAAAATTACATTTAAAATAAATCTGATTTAGTTGGAGTGTTTATAGTGTTTAAGGGTTGTATTTTATTAAAAAATTTAAACATTTTAAGAAATAATTCTACATTTAAAAAAATAATAATAATTTTTAAAATTTGATAAATATTTATTAAAATTTAGGTTAAAGTTGTGTTTATAGTGTAAGGGTGGTGAATGATGAAAACATTTATTTTTAAAATGTACAAAATTTCAAACATTTAAAATTCTTTTTATAATGAAATAAAATTTAAATAATTAGTAAATATTATGAATGAGTTGTAGTGTTTATAGTGAATAAGGGTTGTATAATTTAGGAAATTGTTAATTTTTTAAGAAAATATTTCAAAATTAAAAAAAACAAATTCTTTATAAATATTTAAAAATTGATAAATATGTTTTTTCAATTTAGTATTGAGTTGTGTTTTTAGTGTATAAGGGTTGTGTGTGTTTGTAAAAAGTACATACTATAGCAAGATTTGTAATATTTAAAAAATTGAAATAAGAAAATAAATATAATTTTTTTTATATTCAATAAAATAATTTTCTATTTAGGATTGAGTTGTACTGTTTACAGTGGTTAAGGGTTGTGTTTGTTTAGAAAAAGTCTATATTATAGGTAAAACATTCAATATTTTTAAAATTACAAATGTATAATTGATAAAATATTTAAAAATTGGAAAAAATAATTGTTTTTAAAAAGAAATATTATATTATTTTAGTATATTATATAATTTTATTATAAAAAATTTATTTGGTATTATTATAAGTATTTATTTTTTGGTCAGCACTTACCCCAAATTAACCACATGGATGCTGCACATATTCCTCTGCTGTGCTGGACAGCAATAAAAACGGGTGTGGTCATGACGAGCTCAGCTCGTCATGAGCAAAGGAGCACTGTACTGCATGACGAGCTGAGCTCGTCATGAGCATGGAAGGGGTTAATGTTGATTGGAATGGGAATAGTAAATTAGAATTAATTAGTGTCCAGCACCTACCCAAAATTAATGTAGACTGGTGTGGGAATAGTAAATTATATTTAATTAGTGTCCAGCACTTACCCCAAGTTAATGTAGATTGAAGTGGGAATAGTAAATTATATTTAATTAGTGTCCAGCATCTACCTCAAATTAATGTAGAGTGGAGTGGGAATAGTAAATTATATTAAATTAGTGTCCAGCACTTACCCCAAATTAATGTAGACTGGAGTGGGAATAGTAAATTATATTTAATTAGTGTCCAGCACCTACCCCAAATTAATGTAGACTGGTGTGGGAATAGTAAATTATATTTAATTAGTGTCGAGCACCTACTCCAAATTAATGTAGACTGGTGTAGGAATAGTAAATTATATTTAATTAGTGTCCAGAACCTACCCCAAATTAATGTAGATTGGAGTGGGAATAGTAAATTACATTTAATTAGTGTCCAGCACTTACCCCAAATTAATGTAGACTGGAGTGGGAATAGTAAATTATATTTAATTAGTGTCCAGCACCTATCCCAAATTAATGTAGACTGGAGTGGGAATAGTAAATCATATTTAATTAGTGTCCAGCACTTACCACAAATTAATGTAGATTGGAGTGGGAATATTAAATTATATTTAGTTAGTGTTCAGCACTTACCCCAAATTAATGTAGACTGGAGTGGGAATATTTAATTATATTTAATTAGTGTCCAGCACCTACCCCAAATTAATGTAGACTGGTGTAGGAATAGTACATTATATTTAATTAGTGTCCAGCACCTACCCCAAATTAATGTAGACTGGAGTGGGAATAGTAAATTAGATTTAATTAGTGTCCAGCATCTACCCCAAATTAATGTAGACTGGAGTGGGAATAGTAAATTACATTTAATTAGTGTCCAGCAGTTACCCCAAATTAATGTAGACTGCAGTGGGAATAGTACATTATATTTAATTATTGTCCAGCACCTACCCTAAGTTAATGTAGTCTGGAGTGGGAATAGTATATAGTTTATGAGAATAAATAAATTTCATACAATTTGTGTATAGTTGCGTTCTTTTTATTAACATGACAAAAAGTAAACAAAAGAATTAGTATGACATTTTTATTTGATACAAATATATTTAGTCCTATATTTGTTAAAATATTTTATGGGTAATTTTTAATTTAAAAATTTTGATTGTAATACTTTATTTTATTACAAAAACATCTTTCATGTACATGTAAGTATTATTTGAAATTATAAAAAAATACAATATTTTCACAAAATATATACAATTTTTATATTGTCATACATGTTGGTTATACATAATATTTTTCTCTTAATATTAATATAAACACTAATAATAATACATTTTTAAACAATATATTTAAATGAAGAAAATATTTTAACACAGCTATATTTATATACATTTTGAAATATTTTTTAAAGATTTTTGTACAATTTTTCCAGATTTTAAGAATTATAATAATCAATATTATGTATTTTATAATATTTATTTTTATAATTTTACAAAATATGTAGATTTTGTTAAGTATTTTAATACAACTAAAAAATAATTTTTTTTTACATAGTATTCATTTTTTATTCTGTAAAGGAATATTTTTAAACATTAAATAATATGTTTGTTATGTTAATCTTTTTATTTAGTTTTGGGTCATTTATTTTGTAACCGATTTAGGTCGTTTTGTGTCATTTGGATGAAGACAAGCTCGCGGTTGGGAGACACTTCACGTCGCTGAAGGTAAGGTTTGTTTTATATGTTTTAAGTGTGTTTTAAATTAATTTTGATAGTAGTTTGGTACTATTTAGTGTGGTTAGAAGTAAGTTAGTTGTATTAGGCATTTGGATATGTTGTATTTACGTATGGTGTATGTACGTACTTTTTGGCGTTGTATAGGCTTGTTTGTAGTGTTAGTGTTTCTATGTTTAATGTTTATTAAGTGAAATCTAATGTTAGTATAACTGTTAGTAGGAGTTTATGGGGGCCATTAGTATGGCGGGCGGGCTTTGCCCGCCCGCCACCCTATCGGGAAACGGGACCGCCCCCGCCTCGAGGGCGGGGGTCCCGAAATGTGCATTAGGATGCGTCCGCCACAGTGGCGGGCGCAATCCTCATTTTAACATTCTGACGGGCGGTGCTCACTGCACCGCCCGCCACAATCTAACAATCAAATGCATGCATTTGCATACACGAAGCGGCAGGCACCCTGCGGTGCCTGCTGCTTGGTGTATGCAAATGCGGGGGGGTACCACAGGTACCCCCCCATTGCACCAATCCCCTCGGCCATCACCAGGGGTGCCCGCAGGGGGCCCCCAAACCAAAGACCGCCTGCCTTTCCGTGGCGGCATTGCCGCCACGGAAAGGCCTGACAAAATGCTCATTATAATATGGTTGGCGGTGTCAAACAGACACCGCCACCATATGTAACACATTCCGCCCCGGCCGCAAGGCGACCGGGGCGGAAAACAGGCGGGCGGTGTTTTGCACCGCAGCGGTCCCCCCGCCATCCTAATGTGGCGGGGGGGGGAATGGGGCAATGGATGTCGGGCGGATTGCCTCCGCCAGGCCGGCGGTGGCTGCCGCCAGCCTGGCGGAGGCAATCCGCCCGACATCATAATGGACCCCCTATGTGTTGTTTTGTGTGAGTGGGAATGTATGTTTTATGTCTTTTTGTTGCAGAAGTTTGTGATGTCGGAAGGAGTCGTTTTATTTTTAAAGAATTTGTTAGTTTTATTAACTAATGGATTTTGAACACTTCTTTATATTTTTCGGTTTTCCTGGAGCGTTTGTTGTATTTTTTAACATTTTTCGGGATTTTTATGGTTGTTCAAACGACTTTCGGAAAATGTATTATTCAGCTTTGGAACAGTTGGATTTTTTCATTTTTTTTGGGCACACTTTTTCTTAACTGGATTGTTTTGGTGGAAATGGAATCTACAGTCTTTGGGATATGTTTGGTAAGTGTTTTAAATTTTATTTATTGTGGGTGGGTAATGTTATTATGATTATTGTTATGTTTTATGTATTTCAAAAATTATTGTGTTTATATATATATATATATATTTAAAAAAATATAATATATATTAAACAAATTAATTACTTTTTTTTTTTGGGTTCGTAAGAGTTTTATTGACAGTTATTATCATTACATTCAATGCGCCTACAACCCTCAGGCCGGCTACGTTTCTCAGACACACTTGACGGCCATATGGTACACAGCTGTTTAGCCGACAACCAGCGGTCCGGCAGCGAGTGCATCGAATTTACTTGCACATTAGAGTATATATCATTGCTGAATTTCAGTAGCTCTTACTTTTGTATTTAATAAACCTAACTTTAACTCTTGATCCAGTAATTCGAAGAACATCCTTAAACTCTGCCCTGTGTATGTAGCTTACCCTTCCGGCGGTCATTCACGCTCCCTTTCTTATGACTATGTACAGTTAACCCCCCCACAATTCCGCCCCGTTGTGAAATACTCGCTAATGAGCCCCCTAGGTCCACATTCATTACCTTCATTCATCCGAGTCCTCCTCTTCTGAGCTGTCATTTTCATCTTCCTCCAGCGGGTCACATATGTCTCCCCGGTATTTATTCCAGGGTGACCACACTGCATTCCATTTGCACGGGTTGGCTCTCTTCTTATACACCGCCCTTTCCGTCACCATAATCATATCCATATTTTTGCACCACTGGCCTAGTGTTGGTGTCTCCACCGCCCCCCCACTTTTGTGCTTTTTAGCTACCATGCATCCCACAGTCGTCCATACTTGCCCCATGCGTGTTATGTCCGTCGGTCCCCATATATGTAGTAAGGCCATACGGGGGTCTGGCACCAGTGTCGTTTCTAGCGTCTGTGCTATTGTGCGAATTATACGTCTCCAATATTCTGAGATCTTAGGGCACTCCCAAAGTGTATGCAGGAAGGTACCCTCCCCACCACAACCTCTCAGGCATTGTGGGTTATCTGCTCTGTGTAGTTTATGTAGGGTTGTCCTTGTGAAGTATATTCGGTGTAGGACCTTCAGTTGGACCAGACGGAACCTCGCCGAGATACCCGCCTCTCTGGGGGAAGCTAGTGCCGCATTCCAGTCTGTTTGGTCCATGTCACCCAGTTCTCCTACCCACTTCTCCCGCAACTTGAGTAGGGGGTCCGGCAGATTATGTAGTAACTTACAGTAAGTGAGGGAAGTGACGCCCGTTTGCATGTACTCTGTCAGCAATCTGTCCTCCAACGGAGATGACTCCGGGACTGTGGTTCCCGCAGGTATTGCAGTCATCAGTGCGTGCCGAATTTGGATATAGCGGTACGTTTCATTGGGGCCTAGTTGGTAAGTCTGTTGGAGGTGGGAAAATGGGACTACACCATCAGCCGCCCACATGTCTCCCACCGTAGATATACCTATGGTGTCCCATGCATTGAAACCTTTAGTTTGTTGGAGGCTCCCGAGTGCCCTAGTGTCCCACAAAGGCGTCAATTTTGTTATAACACCCCTCCATTTAAGCTTAGCCTGTGCGCTGTGCCAGAGCGTCACTGTGTGTTTGGTCGGCCCCAGTAGCTTACTCGCCTTTCCCCCATGATACAGCGGCGCGAGCAAGCTTTGTACGCCTAGTTCATGTCTGTCCGCCAAGTAGGCCGGATCATCCTGTGGGGCGTGTAGCCAATGATTGATGACTTTAAGCTGCGCCGCCCAGTAGTACAGTTGTATATTAGGCAGGGCTATCCCGCCGTCATACCAACTTCTAGTGAGTTTCATCTGCGCTATTCGTGGCGGGCGTTCGTCCCATAATAAGCTATTCACCTCTGCAGTCACCTTCCGTAGATAGCTCCTGGACACTACACTCTGGGCGTTCTCTAGTACATATAAGAATCGAGGTAGCGCCAGCATTTTAAACAATGCTGCCCTCCCTAACAACGTCAGTGGAAGGGTCTTCCAGTGTCTGACGTCTCCCTTCAACTTATTCAGTGGTGGCAGTAGGTTCTTCTCATAAAAGGCCGTAGCGTCCCGCGTGACGTGGATGCCCAAATATTTGAAGGACGTGCCCGCCGTCTCCAAAGGGCAGTCAGGTGGTAGAGCGGGGGGTGGTCCCTTCAGCTCGTATATGACAGATTTGGTCCAGTTTATCTTATAGCCAGACGCTCGTCCATGCTCCTCGCACAGAGCCAGGAGTACTGGGATCCCTTCCTCGCGGTCTGTGAGGTAAATCAACATATCAGCGTACAGGGAAAGTCTGTCTTCCCAGTCGTTTCCCCACGCGATCCCCCGAAGCAGTGGAGTGGCTCTAAGTACTACCGCCAGCGGTTCCAGGACTAGTGCAAAGAGTAAAGGCGAGAGCGGGCATCCCTGCCTCGTCCCTCTGTTCAGTGGTATCTCACGGGAGACATGCCCATTGGCCGTCACTCGCGCCACTGGATCGGTATACAAAAGCCGTACCCAGGCAATGTATTTCGGGCCAAAGCCCATATGAGCCAGCACCGCGAGGAGGTAGCGCCACTCCACCATATCGAATGCCATCCTGGCATCCAAGGACAGAATGGCCGTTGGTTCAGTCAACATCGATGCCCGTGCCAGTGCACCATGGACTCTCCGGAGATTCAATGCCGTACTTCTGTGTGGCATAAAGCCCGATTGATCCGGGTGAATTAGCTGGGCGAGATGCGGCATCAACCTGGTGGCCAGTAGCTTTGCTAATATTTTAGCCTCTACATTGAGGAGTGATATCGGGCGGTAAGACCCGCAGTCCTCAGGTGGCTTACCAGGCTTCGGGATTGCCACAATGATGGCCTGTCGCTGATCGTGGGGCAACATCCCTCTAGCTAAACTGTCCTTGTACATAGCTAACAAGTGTGGGCTCAGCGTTTCTGACATCGCCTTGCAACATTCGATCGGGACGCCGCTGGGGCCCATTGCCTTCCCAGAGTGTATCATGTTAATGGCCCCCTGTACTTCTTCCACTGTAAAGTCGGAATCAAGTTCATCTGCAGCGTCTTGCGACAAGGTTGGCGTCGGCACACCAGTTAGTGCTGCCTCCGCCATTTCCGTCGTGACAGAAGTGTTTGGGGTATAGACCTCCTGGAAGTGGTCCGCTAGCAGTTCTACGATTGCCGCAGGACGTGTGTGCGCCTCTCCACCCTCATCCTTTAGTCGCATTATACTCCTGGCTCCTCCCCCCTTCTTTTCCAGCCAGGCTAGGAGCTTGCTGGCCTTGTCCCCAGCTTCATATACTGTCTGTGCCGTGGCTGCCACGTGTTCCATAGCCCTCTTCTTAAGGTGGTCTGTGTGAAGTTGCTGACTTAATTGTAGGGAATGCAGGGTGTCTGTCGACGGGTCTGCCATGTGCGCAGTGTGCGCCTCTGCCAGTTTTAGCTCCAATTGTGCGGCTTCTTTCTCCTGTGTGCGTTTGTACCCTTTTATAGTCGAAATGGCCTGCCCCCTTAGAACCGTTTTGTACGCTTCCCACAAGGTCGTGGGGGAGTCTACCGATGTTATATTTTCCTTAAAATAATTCCGGGTCACCTTTTTCAGCTCCCTTTTTATCGCTGGTATCGCTAGATAACCCGGGCGTATCTGGTACATTCTCTCATATGCCCTTTCCGGACACGACAGTGTGAGGCTCAAGGGTGAATGGTCAGATATACCCCTCGGTCTAATGTGGACATCATCTATACTAAGGCGACCCTCTCCTAGTGTGAAGAAGTAATCAATGCGGGATAGGCTGTTATGCGTCGCTGAGTAATATGTATATTGTTGCTCACTGGGGTGCATACTTCGCCATATGTCTACCAATCCCTGTGATTCTACGAACTCACGGAATCGGGAAGGGGCTGGGGTACGTGCTCGTACAGGGAATCTGTCCTGAGTGTTATGTATGACTGCATTGAAATCACCCCCTATGACCACGTCACCCTCCGGGAGCTCCAGTAGGAACCTCCCCAGGTCAGGGAAGGCTATGTTGTGTAGTGCTGGGGGAATGTAGACCGATATTATATTTAGTGGTTTACCCTCCCATTGGCCGCAGGCTGCCGCGAATCGGCCCTGGTCGTCCGTTTTCGTAGAGGTAAGCAAGAACGGGGATGATTTACGCAGTAGGATTCCCGTTCCCCTTGATCCCGAGGTAAAGTCAGAATGTACTATCATATGGTAGCCCTTCCTATTTAACGCCTGGCTAGCAGTACCCACTAAGTGAGTCTCCTGGAGGAGGACCAACGCCGGATTCACTCTCCTAATTCCCTGTATCACTAGACCCCGCTTAATTTTATCTCCCAATCCCCTTACATTCCAGGACATGAGCTGCAGTGGAACCACTGGTACCATTTGGGGGCCTAACCCTGGGGCGTCCGCCTGTACATCGTGTGCCATGTTTCAATATGTGGTTGAGCCGTCTCGTCCGCCACTAGGGAGTCCCCATATATGCACCGGAAAATGACAGTGTCTATGTGCAGAGCTACCTCGCAGTGTGTTCTTTCATTCTGAGTCAAATTGTCAACAAACAGCACCTCCTGTATTGAGGTGTAAACATTTAAACTCACCCCCCCTCGAACATCCCCCCTCCCTGCCCTCATGCCAAACGGACTCATAACTGCCCGCCCCCCCAACCTAGCTGAGTGCTTAGCCCCTAACTTGAACTTAATACTTGCTCGTTGAGGTGAGGAATGCCCCACAATCGGCGGCCTCTCATACTCTCCTCGGGGGCCCTTCGCCCGATATCCAATGGCAGTTTCTCAGGCAGTTATCGCATGTGTCAATTGACCCTTATCCATCGGGTGATCAGTGTCCCGTGCCAGGGTCTTCCTCTACCCTGCCTGACACCGATGCACGGTCCCCTCCTGTGTGGTCTGGGGTCAGCGAGCTCGCGCGACCCTCCGCGGTACGGTCGCCTTTTGTCCTGCCCACTCTATGGTGCCGGGCGGCCGGCCTCCACCCATCAAGCTAGTCTCGCGCCATCTCAGGGGTGTCAAAGAACCAAGTCTTGTTTTCCGCTACTATCCGCAGTCTGGCTGGGAAGATCATAGAGTATGGAATGTCTCGTGACCTCAGTTCTCTTTTGACGTCCAGGAACGTTCTCCTGCGACGTGCGACCTCCGCTGTATAATCCGGAAAGAAGGCAAGTGTCGCATTTTTGTATCTTGATGGGAGGGGCTCTCCGGGCTGCCTGTAAGATGGCGTCTCTGTCACGGAAGTTAAACATACGAGCCAGAATGGGTCTCGGAGGGGCTCCCAGTTGTGGATTGCCCCCCGGTACTCTATGCGCTCTTTCCACCGAAAAGAACGCCGACAAACCCTTGGGCTTCAGTTCAGTTTTGATCAGTTCTTCGACGAATAAATCCGTCGCTTCCGTGCCTTCCGATTCCGGAACTCCCAGGATCCTTATGTTGTTTCTCCTCGACCTCCCTTCCCGATCGTCCAGCTTTTCTTTCAGTGCTCTATTCTCCGCCGTGACATATTCCATCGCCGTCTGTAGCTCCGACACATCCTCCACCAGCGATTTTGTGACCACTTACAGCGAGCCCACCTTTTCTGAAATTTTGTGAAGGTCCGCTCTTAATAATGTGATCTCTGTGGAGAGGGAGCCCACTGTGGTTTGCACCTGTGTCAAAGTGCGCATAACATCATCCAGCATTGCCTTCGGTCCCTCTCCGGCCCCATCCACTGACTTCCGGCCGGGTTGAAATTAATTACGTTTGAGATAAAATAAATTATTGTGATTTACATTGTATTGTTTGTATTTTTTTAAGTTATGCTTTGTTATTTAGAGTAATTTAGAGTAGTGTTTTGGCTATTATGTTGAGGTATTCTATGCCTTTAGTGCTAGGGTACAGCTTTACTTGTTGCTCTAGGTATTTGTGCATTTGCTTGGTCTGTTTAGATGTTTTTGGAGTTAGTCCAGTAATGGATTGTTCCATTCTGAATTCTTGATAACTTTGTTCTTTTTGGAGGCATTTGATAAATTTTTCTAAAGTTGGTTTAGTTCTGCCTGTTGATTGGAGGAAGGCATTGTGCCAGCCTTCAACAGCATTGTTTGTTTTAGATTCCCCGTTTAACCCCTTCGCTGCTAGGCCTTTTCCCCTCCTGTGCTAAGCCTTTTTTTGGCGATTTGGGGTAGTGCGCGCTTAGGCCCCTGTAACATTTTGACCACATAAGGTATCCACGCCAAATTTGCGTCCTTTTCTTCCAACATCATGTGGATTCTAAAGGTGCCCAGGGTTTGTGGATTCCCTTGGAGGGGTCCCAGAAATTAACCAAAATATAGTGAAATTTTTGTTTTTTTCAGAAAAATGGGAAAAACGGGCTGCAAATGAAAGCCTATGGGTTTTTCCCTGCAAATGTTATCAAAAAAGGGTTTGTGGGACTGAAATCTCCATTTTCTCAGCTTTTAGGGAATGGCAGTCTTTTGTCAGAAAACCAAAATCTTTCACACAGTTTTGGCATTTTTCTGGGACATAGCCTATTTCTGCTATTTTTAGAGCTTTCCACCTCCTTCCAGTTAATGCTAGAAATGAGTTTGAAAGCAATAATAGAAAGCTATACATTTTCGAAAAGTAGACAAAATTCTGAATTCAGAAAGGGGTCATTTGTCTAAATCCATGAAGGTTTCTTTATAGAAACTAACAGTTAAATATTGGAATAATTGAAAATTTGTTGAAAAAAACAGCCTTTTGTCTCAACGTTTTCACCTATAACTTCTTGTAATTTTGACAGCTCTTGGAAATCAATATACCGTTACATCCGTTAGACCTTCTTGGTTGTGGGGATATATAGGACTTGTAGTTTCACCAAGAACCCGACGAACCCCGATCCAAAAACTGAGCAGCAACTTGCAATGGTATTTTTTTATTTACTGGGTATGTACACATGGAAAAATCTGTATGAAAGACACCTATGTATTTCTGAATTGGGTACAAATTATAGAGTTTAGAAACAGTATATAATTGTACATTTTCAAAATTGGGAATACTCATAGAAGCATGAGAATTATTGGTCATTTTTTAAAAAGATTTATTTTTTATACAATGTCTTTCATTGGGAAGGGAGAAATGCATGTAAACTCAATTGGTAATAACAGTTGATTTACAAATTAGAATTACCTAAGTCTCCTGATAAAAACGGTACCTCACTTGTGTGGGTCGGCCTTGTGCCTGCCACAGGAAACGGCGCAAAATGCAACGTGGTCACACCTCAATTTTGCAGTTAAAAATTGACCCTTTTATGGCAAAGTGCCTTGCTGTAGTTTTTGTACCCTAGCTCTGCCGGCACCTAAGGAAACCTAGCAAACCTATACATTTTTGAAAACTAGACACCCAGGGGAATTCAGGATGGGGTGACTCGACTGCCTACCACCAGGTTCTGTTACCCAGAATCCCTTGCAAAGCTAAGAAATTGACAAAAAAAGAGCATTTTCCTCACATTTCTGTGGTGGAAACCTCTCGAATCTGCGTGGATCAACAAATTTCCACCCACCCAGCGTTCCCCCGAGTCTCCCGAAAAAAATGGTACCTCACTTGCCTTGGTAGGCATAGTGGCTGCAACAGGAAAAGGTCCAAATCGTACGGTGGAGAATTTAAAATAACCTATAGCAAAACTACCTTGATTTTTTGGGGGGGTGGGGCACCTGAGTTTTTGGCCCGGGGCTCGGCGGCCATCTTTGGAAACTACCAAACCTAAACAGTTCTGAAAACTAGACACCCGGGGGAGTTCAGGGAGGTATTGCATGCGTGGGTCCCCCAATGTTTTCCTACCCAGAATTCCTTGCAAACCTTAAAAGTAGGTAAAAAAAATCACTTTTCCAAACTTTTTTGCGTGGGATCTCCGTGCCGGCAAAAATGTCCTACCACCCAGCGTTCCCCTTGTTCTCCCGAGTAAAATGATACCTCACTTGTGTGGGTGCCCCAAAGCAGAACAGGCTAAAAATGAATTTTTAAAAAATGTAGTATTTAGGTTTGACAAATTAAGCACCCCACCTTAGTCACAGGCCTTTGGCCCACCCACACAAGTGAGGTATCATTTTCTCGGGAGATCAAGGGGAACGCTGGGTGGTAGGATATTTGTGCCGGCAGGGAGATCCCACCCACAAATGTATGGAAAAGTTTTTTTTTAACCTAAATTTAAGGATTGCAGGGATTTCTGTGTAGGAAAACATTGGGGGACCTACGCCTGCCATACCTCCCTGGACTCCCCCGGGTGTCTAGTTTTCAGAACTGTTTGGGTTTGGTAGTTTCCAAAGATGGCCGCCGAACTCCGGGCCAAAAACTCAGGTGCCCCTCCCCCCCAAAAAAATCAAGATAGTTTTGCTATAGGGTATTTTAAATTCTCCACCGTACGATTTGGACCTTTTCCTGTTGCAGCCACTATGCCTACCCACGCAAGTGAGGTACCATTTTTATCGGGAGACCTGGGGGACGCTGGGTGGGAGGTAATTTGTGTGAGCCCAGTGATGCCACGCTTTCCCACATAATAAAGTGCGAAAAAACTGATTTTTTTCAGCTAAAATTGAGGGTTGCAAGGGATTCTGGGTAAAGGAACTTTGGAGGATCCACGCAAGCCATACCTCCTTGGAAGCCCCTGGGTGTCTACTTTTCAGAAATGTGTGGGTTTGGTAGGTTTCCCTAGATGGCCGTCTAGCACGGGGCCAAAAACCCAGGTAACCCCTCTTGCAAAAGCTGGTGGATTTGACAATGGTGACAATGCAAATCTCGATTATAGCTGAAAAAAATCAGATTTTTCACACATTTTTGTGTGGGAAAGCGTGGCATCACTGGGCTCACACAAATTTCCTCCCACCCAGCGTTCCCCCAGGTCTCCCGATAAAAATGGCACCTCACTTGCGTGGGTAGGCATAGTGCCTGCAACAGGAAAAGGTCCAAATCGTACGGTGGAGAATTTAAAATACCCTATAGCAAAACTACCTTGATTTTTGCGGGGGGCACCTGAGTTTTTGGCCCGGGGTTCGGCGGCCATCTTTGGAAACTACCAAACACAAACAGTTCTGAAAACTAGACACCCGGGGGAGTCCAGGGAGGTATGGCATGCGTGGGTCCCCCAATGTTTTCCTACCCAGAATTCCTTGCAAACCTTAAAATTAGATAAAAAAATCTCTTTTCCAAACTTTTTTGCGTGGGATCTCCGTGCCGGCAAAAATGTCCTACCACCCAGCGTTCTCCTTGTTCTCCCGAGGAAAATGATACCTCACTTGTGTGGGTGCCCCAAAGCAGAACAGGCTAAAAATGAATTTTTAAAAAATGTAGTATTTAGGTTTGACAAATTAAGCACCCCAACCTTAGTCACAGGCCTTTGGCCCACCCACACAAGTGAGGTATCATTTTACTCAGGAGATCAAGGGGAACGCTGGGTGGTAGGACATTTGTGCCGGCGGGGAGATCCCATGCAAAAATGTATGGAAAAGTGTTTTTTTTTAACCTAAATTTAAGGTTTGCAGGGATTTCTTGGTAGGAAAACATTGGGGGACCCACGCATGCCATACCTCCCTGGACTCCCCTGGGTGTCTAGTTTTCAGAACTGATTGGGTTTGGTAGTTTCCAAAGATGCCCGCCAAGCCCCGGGCCAAAACCTCATGGGAACCCTCTTGCAAAACCAAATTGTTTTGAATGAATTAAGTTTTCAATTTGAGAGCGTGCGACTCTTGGGACAATATTGCATGGAAATTGTGACAGAATTTCAAGTTTGCAGGAGATTGTGGATAAAAAACAACAATAGAATTCACCAGAAAGACATGACCATATACTCCCATGGTTAATAATATCGAAATTTAGTAAGTTATTTATAGCTATAATGTACACCTTAACAGAGTTACTCAAAAGTCAAACATTCAAGCACAGCTATCTATTCGTCAAAGACACACACATACAGGTTGGATTTGGCACGAGGGCGAGTGATGATTCAGTACATAAAATTTAATTAACAAGATATTTCAAAAAAATGAAATGCTCTGTCAATAAATAAATGCATAAAAACCGAACCAGTGACTCGCATCTCGTGAGCTGTAAAGCCACGACAAGGCACCAACCGTTTTACAGGCCATTCACGCACCTTTCATACCTGATACAAACCAGACCATTGACACCATCCGGAAGGAAAAGCAACACATTACACCAACCACAATAAGGGACAAGGTACACCCTACTTCAGAAAGAGAAAAAAGACAAATATTACTGCACAGCCATCTAATCCGCAGGCACACACACATACTGGTTGGATTTGGCACGAGGGTGAGTGATGATTCAGTACATACAATTGTATTCGCAAGTAATTTCACAAAAATGAAATACACTGCGTATAATTGAAAGTATGATAAACTGAACCACCGACTCACAGCTCGTGAGCTGTAAAGCCACGTGAAGGCAACAACCTCTTTACAGGCCATTCATACACCTTTCGTACGTGTGACACATACAAAACATTCACACCGCCAGCCGCGGACCCATCACATTTCAACACTCACACCAGCAGACAGCGCCATTCAAGGGCCCATCACTTTCACACGCCCACATTTCTGACATTGCAACTACACAAAATGATGGACTGCGTGGAGTGTCACTCAACTAGCAGTGTGTGTAGTGACCAACAGAAAGTAACTACTCACACACCGCCAGCCGAGCGCCAGTCCACCCACACCACCATCCAAGCACCAGACCATGCACACCGCCAGCCAAACACCACTCAGCGCACACTGTCAGCCAAGTACCACTCCACACACACCACCAACCAAGCACCACTCCACGCACCCTGCAAGCCAAGCGCCACTCCACACACACCGCCAGCCAAGCACCACTCTGTGCACAGACAGCCAAGTACCACTCCACGCACACCATCCAGCCAAGCGCCACTCCACACACACCGCCAGCCAAGCGCCACTCCACGCACACCACCATCCAAGCACCAGACCATGCACACCGCCAGCCAAACACCACTCAGCACACACCGACAGCCAAGTACCACTCCACACACACCACCAGCCAAGCGCCACTCCACAAACACAACACCAGCCAAGCACCAGTCCGTGCACAGACAGCCAATACCACTCCACGCACACCATCCAGCAAAGCGCCACTCCACACACACAGCCAACCAAGCACCACTCCGTGCACAGCCAAGTACCACTCCATGCACACCACCAGCCAAGCGCCACTCCACACACACCACCAGCCAAGCGCCACTCCGTGCACAGACAGCCAAGTACCACTCCACGCACACCATCCAGCCAAGTGCCACTCCACGCACACCATCCAGCCAAGCGCCACTCCCCACACACCGCCAGCCAAGCATCACTCCGTGCACAGACAGCCAAGTATCAGTCCACGCACACCACCAGCCAAGCGCCACTCCACACACACCACCAGCCAAGCGCCACTCCAGGCACACCACCAGCCAAGGACAAATCCAAACACAATACCAGGCAAGCGCAAGAGCATGCACACCGCCAACCAAAGACCAGACCACGCACACTGCCAGCCAAGCACCAGTCCACAGACACCGCCAGACAAGCACCAGTCCACAGACACCGGCAGCCAAGCGCCAAACCATACACACCGTCAGACAATGGACACTACACGCAAACCAACATCATACTTTAGATTTTTTTGAAAATAAAAGAGAAACAAAAACAAATTGCAAATTGATACAAATCTACTAACTCAACAACTAAATCTAAAAAGACTACACAAATGCCAACTTTGAAACTGAACAATAAGTTTTAAAGAATAAAGACCAACCAGTTCACTTTACCACTCATGGATGCTCCCAAAAATTCTTTTGCGTGTGGTACAATCTAAAATAAGCAGGTACACACAGCCCGGGGTTTGAAGGGCAGTCGGGGCAGTACATACGAACCTCCTTCCGCAAACCTCTTCGCCAACAGACTCTACATCTCCGACTGGGAAAGTCTTTTAAAGTTGTAGGAGGAATTTGATCATGAAAGTGGCGATCTTTCAATCTGGCAACATCCTCCACCACTCCAACTCTAGGAACACTTGCCTGTTCCACTAAAACAAGGCTGCCTATTACAGACTCCTGAAACTTTACAAAAGTCATCTTTGACTGGGGACAAGATTTCTGGAACACAACAAAAGCATTAAAGGTTGCCAAGTGGAAAAGATGGATAGCCAACTTCTTGTACCAAATGTAAGCCTTACGAAGAGCAGCATACGGTTCCAACCTCTGATCTACTCTGTTAACACCACCCATGTGCCTATTATAGTCCATTATGCACACAGGTTTGCGCACTTCTGCAACCGGACCCCAAACAGTCACCGGTTCAGTGCTTCATCATGTATTGTAGTCAACATGTAGACATCTCTCCTGTCTGAAAACTTCACAGCTAGAAGCTCCTCACAACGCAATACACTGCACTGTCCCCGAGCAAGCTTTCGACAAACAAGTTCTTTTGGGAAACCTTTACGGTTTGAGCGGATTGTGCCACAAGCAACAGTGTCCACTTTGGCCAATTCCCTGAACAACCGCACACCAGTGTAGAAGTTATCGACATACAAATGATGGCCTTTGTTAAAAAATCCACGACCAAGTTCCCACACAATTTTCTCAGTCACTCCAAAAGTCGACAGACAACCAGGGGGGTTAATCCTGGATTCCTTACCAGTGTACACCCTGAAATTAGAGACATATCCAGTCTCACTGTCACACAGCATATACAGTTTGATTCCATAGCGTGCCCTCTTACTAGGAATGTATTGCCGAAATACCAAGCGGCCCTTGAACAACAGCAAAGACTCATCCACTGCAATTTCTTTCCCAGGATAAAAGATCTCAGGAAATCGATCAACAAAATGATCAATGACAGGCCGAATCTTGAAAAGACGGTCACAATCAGGGTGATCTCGTGCCAAAGCAGAACTATTATCAACAAAATGCATCATCCAAAGCAGAAGCAAATACCTATCACGACTCATGACTACCGGAAATATAGCTGTTGCCATCAAGGGACTAGTAGACCAATATGAAGCCATTGATGGTTTCCTAAGCAAGCCCATCAAAAAAGTTAAACCCAAAAACTTTTTAATCTCCTCCAAATTTGTGGGAGTCCACCGGGTAGCTCTAGCGTGGGGCTTAAGGCTGGCACTGTTCACTCTCAAAAAATTTTCAGCATACAAATTAGTCTGCTCTACAATCTCTGCCAAAAACACACCATCCATAAACAACTTGAAAAAATCAATAGGCAAAAAGTTTTCAGTGTTCACCCTACACCCTGGAACACCAGTAAATTCAGGCAATGCCGGCTGCACCATGCCTGGTGCAACCCAGAGGTCAGAACTTTCAACGTCAAGTCTTGCAGCCGCAGGCTGCCGCCCAGCTGCCTCATGTCTCACTACACCAACTGGAAGTCTAGCAGCCCCAGGCTGCAGCCCAGATGTCTCTTGCCGCACTATTGGCACAGCAATGTCCTCCGCAACCACAGGCACTTCATCCACACCAAAAGTAGCTTCATCAGCACTCAGAGTGTCTTCATCATCAGATGAAGCCATGTGTAGAGAAAACTCACTACCTGAATCTTCACCTCCCACCTCTGGCTCAGAATCAGAGTCAGTCTCTGGACCATGGTCAGAGGAAGAATCAAAAAGCATTCCAACAACTTGCTGAGCAGTAATCCGGCGGCTAGCCACTATCCTTACAAATAAAGGAGTCTGCACAAACAACTCAACAACTCCAACACTGTGCAAAGTAAGATAAAAAATGTAAGCCTTTATCACAAATATCTATATTTAGAAAAAATATACAATTCACTTACAAGAGACAACTACACTCACCAGCACCTACTCTGTAAAGACACAGCAAATAGGCAACGATATCCCACTAGAAAGAAGAAAAAGAAAACTTACATCTACAGAAGGACACATCAAAAACAAATGCAAAACATGTTTTACAATCACAAAAAACAGAAATCAAACATAATCGTATTACTACACAGTTTGCAAAATAATCAATTACATTACAATTGAACAAAAAACAGGTCTCTTACCAAACACATGCAACTACAGAAACAGCAGAACAACAGAACCACCAGTAACGGAACCGCACACTGCAACAATCTAAAGAGAAAAAAAAACAATACACATTAGAAGAAACAAAAACAACACACATTACAACAGGCTATGTCACAGGGTATGTCACAAATGGGGTGTCTGTCCCCAAGGGGGGCAGAATATAAATCATTATAAACGTGGGCCCCCTGGAAGCAACCCTACGGAGGGCAGAGAGGCCAAATAAAGACACGGCAGAACATACTTTTGAAAACAAGTGGGCCCAAGGAAGCAACCCTTGGCCAAGGGGCCGCTCACTATAAAAAAAAAAAAAACTGGAGTCTAGTGGGCTTTTCTATCCCCCCTGGGTCCAGAAACGGTAAAAAAAAACAGGCGCAGAACAGTCTACAATATTTATAATGCCCCCTGGAAGCGACCCTTGCCCAAAGGGTCGCTTCCTTTATAAATATAATAAAATCCCTGGTGTCTAGTGGGCTTTTCTGCCCCCCTGGGTCCAGATGCGGCCCAAAAAATGGCTGATCTGCCCCCAACGGGGGCAGACAAGTCTAAAAAAAATTATGGGCCACTAGGAAGCGACCCTTCCCCAAGGGGTCGCTTCCTTTATAATTATAAACAAATCCCTGGTGTCTAGTCGGCTTTTCTGCCCTCTCTGGGTGCAGATCGGCCAAAAAAACGGCCGATCTGCCCCAGGGGGGGGGCAGAAAAGTCTGAAAAATAATTTGGCCCCAAATTGGAAGCGACCCTTGCCCAAGGGGTCGCTTCCTGCACATTTATAAACTCACACACGCAATCCCTGGATTCTAGTGGGGCATTCCTGGTGCACGATCGCGACGCTGTGCGCGATCGTGCACCAGGAATGCCCTGCATTGGGACATCAGGGGAGAGGAAACACAGTTTCCTCCCCCCCGATGCCTCAAGGCACCGAAAAACGGCCCCCCGCTCCACGGGAGCAGCAAACACCAACCTTTGTCCTGGACGCGCTGAAATGAAATGGATTCCAGCGCGTCCAGCGCTTCCTGATGACGTCGGCGCGCGCTGTACGCGCTGATGTCACCAGGAAGCGTGGGGGGGCCAGGGGGTGGCAGCGGAAAGTCTTCCGCTGCCACCCCTCCTAAAATGACCACGATCGATGCCCCACCCCAGGGCTGTACTGATGACGGAGCGGTTCCGTCATCAGCACCGCCCAACCGATGCTGATGACGGAACCGCTCTGTCATCAGCATCGAAGGGGTTAAGATGCTTCGGTAAACGTTCCACCAGGGTATTAAGAATTTTGGATTTCTCCTGTGGCCAGATCTATGGAGCCTACCTACCCATGTGTCTTCAAAGTAGTCTAAGAGTGGAGTTAATTTTGCTTCATTTTGTTTGTAAAATGTGGTATCAATTAAAATGCTGTAGTGTTCGGCCACATCTGTTTCTGGAACATAAGCCAGTGCTATTAGTTTTTTTATTTGATATGCAAAAGATGAATTGGTTGCATATTCTATGCTTAGGGTTGTCTTTTGTAAGTGTCTCCATAGACACTGATTGAAGTGATAATAGCAGCCTTGGATACAGGTATGGGGGTGTATTTTTAAAATACTTGAAAGCATTGCTTGTTCAAAATCAAGTATTATTTTTTCTGGGGAATAGTCATTAGTTTTTTGTTTGATAGTGTTTAATAATTCCATATATGTTGAATTAGTTTTATTTGGTAGAAGTGCATAAAGTAGAGGTATATTGCAGTTTTGATATAGGCCATGTATCGTGTATATTTGGTAAAAAGGTTTGGGACAGATGTTAAAAGTCCCATCCATCATCCAATATTGGGTTTGTTGGAGTTTTATGAGGTTAATGGCTGTGCCAAAAATTATTAGTCTTTTCTCATTTTTTTCGTTGTCGTAAATGACAAAAGGTCGTTTGTTTAAAGTTATAGTTTGGTCAGGATTTAAATTTATATCACTATATGTTCTAGGAGGTGGTGTGGTAGTGGTAGTTGCTCTTTTGCTACGTGATATTGTTCTTTTGAGGGAAACTATATTTGGCAATTGGGTAGTGACTGTTTTAGGTATTTGAGGAATCTGTTCTTTTAAGATTACGCTTGTTGGTTTTTGGGAACCTGTACTAGCTTCTTTAATGTTTTCTAAAGCTGTTCTAACTTCTATTTTGGTTATGTTTGGTGGGTGGTTGTGTTCTCTGGTATAAAGGATTGTTGCTTCCCTAGTTGTTGCCCTTCCATAACATTTGTTGGAGTAATATTTGCAACATTTCCAATTTACTTTCCTTCCAAATTGTTTTTCTTGGGTATAAGTGTAACCCATGTAGCAGAGTAATAGTTTTCCTTTTTGGCTGGTGACAAATCTCCTTCAGTCATTTTCTTGTTTGTTAATCTATAAGAAATATATGTTATAGTTATTTGAAATATAGATGTATGTATATTAAATACAATTTAAAAACATTTCTATCGTGCACGTTTACCTTTTTGCCAATTTAGTCTTTGATTTTGATGTTCTTTACTGTTTAGTTGTGGTCTGTATTTTCTGTGTTTTTTTTACCTGAAAAACAAAATTAATTTATTTGTGTTAATTGTTCTGATATATGTTTTAGGTTGCAATTACAGTTTTTGCTTACAAGTTTTAGTTTAGATTTATTTTATGTTTTTATAAAAGTCTTTGGACATACTTACTTTCTTAGTTGTATCTTGGTTTTCTCTGTCCTGTTCTCTGTTCTTTGTCAGTAGAGTATTCTGTAGTGGTGCTAGAAAATAAAAAGTAGATATGCATCAGTAATTGGATCATGTTTGTTATTTTTTACAATTTAGCAGTTAGTTTTAGTGAGTTCATGTTATTTACTTACTTTTTATTTACTGATTTTAGGTTGGGTTTTGATGTTCTTGTAGTTGAAGTCGAATGTATCTAATGTTTAGTTGTGGCCTGTATTTTCTGTATTTTCTTTATCTGTAAAAATAATGCATTTATTTGTGTTAATTGTGTTGATATAATATTTTCTATTGCAGTTGCATTTTATGCTATAAGTTTTAATTTAGATTTATTTTATGTTATAAAAATCGTTGGACATACTTTGTTGTATCTTGGTTTTCTGAGTTCTGTTGTCTGTTCTTTGTTAGTAGAGTATTCTGTAGTGGTAGGAGAACAAACAAATAGATATGTATTAGTTATTGGTTCATGTTTTTTTTTTTACATTTTAGCAGTTAGCTTCATTTATTTTATTTAAGTTACTTACTTTTAATCCTCTGAATTGTAGGTTGAATCTTGATGTTCTTGTTGGTGTAGTCGAATTTATCCACAGTATTTTCACCAGTCCTATTTTTTCCAGGTGGTTTGTGTTTAGTGTTTAATTGTTTATATAGTGGTTTGGAGTTAGTAATTAGTTTGCTATTGGTCAATTTATATTTGCAGTGTTTTTATTAGTTAGTTTGTATTTGGTATTTATTTTCAATATAAGGCAAACGCTAATTAATATTTTGATGAGATAATTTTATATAATTTTTTTAAACAGTTTTTGTTACATTTGTATCGAATTTAATATATTTTAATTGTGAAATGTAAATATATTTATAGTTTGTTATGAGAGATGTTTAAATTTGTAGTAAAGGTATTTTTTAATGTTAAAAAGTGTTATTATATATTAGTAAATATTTGCGATGTTTCTAATTTAACGATATTTTTGTTGTCGATAATTTAACTCTCGATATTTTTTACTTAGTGTGTATATTTTTTAATAGTCGATATTTAAATATTACGATATGTATTTTGTCGATATTAGTGAGATCGATATGTATGTAGGTCGATATTTAATTTCCGATATTTTTGTACGTTTTTAGTTATGTATAGGATGTCGATATTAATGCCTCTGATATTTTTGTGTCGATATTTTTGTAGGACGATATTTTGTTGTTCGATATTATGTCAGTGATTCGTTCCGACTGTATGGCCATGGCTCCAAAGGCTTTGCGGGAGCGGTCCCTAAAGCTGCTAGAGGCCCGGCAGACGTCTGCGTGCCTTTTGAGGTCCAGGGGTCGTTCGAGGGACCGATCGCAAAGCCATCATCATCGCTCCTCGGGGTCGAAGTCTTCACCCTCTGAATCGGGTAAGAGACGTCACAAGAAAAAGTCGAAGAAGCGTTTACGCTCTCCGACGTCCCCCGTTGGTCTCCGGACGCAGACGAGGGGGCCAGGGGTTCTTCCCCCGCGGCTCCGTTGGAGCCTGAGAGTCCTGCAGCCTACCCACCTTATCCAGGTCCATCAGCGACTCCGGCCCAGGTGCTAGAATTTCTTGCAGCCATGGGCGCGCCTTCAAGCCCCGTGGTCCCAGTTGCTTGCTTGCCGCCGGCTCCTCCTCCACCGACGGCTCCGGCCCGCACCCCTTCGGCTCGGTTCCCGGTGCTGCAATTGGTCCAGTTCGTTCCACCTCCAGCCTCGCCCGGGTTGCCAGACAATTTTGCTCCGGCTTGGGACCCTAATTGGGGCATGGAGCTGGATCGGTGCCGTTCCCGGCGTCGTTGGATCATTTGTATTCCCCTGTTCCTCACACACCGGAGCAGCCTGTGTCTCTGGCCGTGGACGAGGGGGGATGACTGGGAGGGTTCTGAGGACCCTCTTGCACGGCAGTGGGAGTCTGAACAGGAGTGGGCAGAGGAATTGGAGGATGCAGGTGGCCTTGACCTCTCCTCTGAGCCTGGTTTTCTGTCTCTTCCAGCTGTCATGGTGGAGGGCGCCACATAAACTGTGCTAAGGCCCATGACCTTGATCTGCCTACTGTCACTCTCAAAACAAACCTCCTTACTGAAGTACTTCAGCCGGCGGCAAGTTCTATGGAACCTCTGCTTCCGTTCAATGAGGCTTTGACGGATGTTTTGATGGGCACCTGGTCTAGACCAGCCACAGAGGTTCCTGTGGATAAAAATGTGGCCAGGCGTTATCACCCGGTGCAGGGTGACCCTGCCTTTTTAAAGAACCATCCGAGTCTGGAGAGCCTGGTCATCCAGGCCTCCACTTCCCAAAGCGCATTCCCTACCGCCCCACCGGATAAGGAATCAAAGAAGCTGGAGCAGTTTGGCAAGAAATTATTTTCCTCTGCCAGCTTTGGGCTGCGGTCAGTCAACACTGCATGCCTCTTGGGCCGCTACTCTCATGCTGTGTGGGACACGGTGGCGCAGACACGGCCCCAGTGCCCGGAGGAGGTTCGGGCTGTACTTTCCCAAGCTGTTGCAGAGGGGAAGGAGGCTGCAAAGTTCACCATCCGGTGTGGGCGGGACACCGCAGACTCTTTGCGTAGGGCGATCTCCACAACAGTGGCCCTACGTCGCCATGCCTGGCTGCGGTCTACGGGGTTTTCAGGGGATGTCCAGAGTTCCCTCATGGACATGCCTTTTGATGGAACTCGCCTGTTTGGCGATAAGGCAAACCGTGCGCTAGAGCGTTTCAAGGACTCTCGGGCTACGGCCAAGTCCTTGGGTCTCTTCACCACACCCCCCGACCACGTCTACCTTTTGTTCCTTTCGTGTCCACGGAAGGGGCGCCCCTTCACGTTCATTCAGCCAGAAGCCTGCGCAGAACCAACCTCAGCACGGCAGTGGGCGTGGTGGCCGCCGTGACAGCACAGGGGGGCAGTGTGCGGGGCAGTCCACCTCCACTCCAGCAGCATCCGCCTCCAAGCCTTCCTAGTCTGAGCTTTGGGGTGCACCCCACACCGGTGAGCGGCAGGATTCAGCATCACCTCGCCCACTGGCGTTCTGTCACTTCAGACAGGTGGGGGCTGCAAATCGTCCGTGGGGGCTACTCTCTCCCCTTCGAGTCTACCCAGCTATGCCACCTCAGTTCCATTGCATGTCGGGGATCACTTTGCGCTTATCCAACAGGAAGTTGCGGCCCTCTTGGCCAAGGGGGCCATCAAGCGTGTTCTTTGGCCAGAAGTAGGACGTGGTTGTTATTCCCACTACTTTCTGGTCCCCAAGAAGAAGAAAGGGGGCCTGCGCCCCATCTTGGACCTCAGGAATGTCAATCGCTTACTCCGGAAAGAGAATTTCAAGATGTTGACTCTGGCTCAGGTCTTGGCTACCCTGGAGACTGGATGGTAGCATTGGGCTTGCAGGACACATATTTTCACAGACCCGTCCTGGCGGCCCACCGGCGTTACCTGCGGTTCACGGTAGGCCAGGAGCATTTTCACTTTTCCGTGCTCCCCTTCGGCCTTACCAGCGCCCCTCAGGTTTTCACGAAAGTGAGGGCGGTGGTCGCAGCTCATCTGTGCAGGTCAGGGGTTTCAGTCTTGCCCTATCTCGATGACTGGCTGTTAAAGGTGGGCTCGCCCCAGGCAGTCGCCTCCCACCCCCAGACTAGTTTCCGACCTCCTGCATTTGCTGGGGTTCTCCATCAACGTGCCGAAGTCGCACATGAGTCCCTCTCAGAAGCTCCCCTTCATTGGAGCATTTCTGGATTCGACGCGGTTACGGGTTTATCCCCCCGAGCAGCGAGTCTGGGATATTCCGGCTATGATTCCGATCTTTCAGCCTCTATCCTGGGTTTCATACAGAATGACCCTCCGGCTCCTGGGACTAATGACCTCCTGCATCCTGCAGTGGGACGGAGTAGTTTCTGTCCTGTAACTCCAGTTCTGTAGTAGGGGTATCTCTGTTACAGTCATAATCTAGTGAATAGTCCCGCCCATGTGCGTGGACCCCGGAGCAATCAAAAATAATCTCTTACAGTGTCAAAAAATGCAGAAAAGCATAGACACTTAAGAGAGAATTTAAAGACAGATAATGCAGCCTAAAAAGCTACACTGTCCAGTACTTCAACTAGAAATTCCACCATAAAATCCACAAAACAGCAAAAAGCCTGTACAGATTTCCCTTGCTTTAACAGCAAACTCCCTCAGGAATGATAGAGAGAAGAACCTGGACAGACAAGCCCCATAGGCTGCCATTATGTGGCTCAGAACAGGATACTGTGCCTTTAAGAGAATCTTCCAGAACCTTCTCCCAGTATCCCAGAATGCATAGCAGGTCCAACTTACTTTCAGTTCTTTTTGAAGGCGTAACACGCCAGACCTGTAGCATTCCTTAAAGGAATATGTCTCTCTCCACCGGGGAGGAGGGCGGGCGCTTATGACTATAACAGAGATACCCCTACTACAGAACTGGAGTTACAGGACAGAAACTACTCCTTCTGTAGTAGGGGATCTCTGTGTATAGTCATAATCTAGTGAATAGAATGGCAAGCCCATCCCCACACCAAAGCGGCGGTGGAGAAAAGAGAATCAACACCACTATTGTGCGAATAGATTCCGCAGCGAAGCCTGTCCAACCTGAGCATCCACCCTAGCATCAGAGTCCAGGCAGTAATGCTTAGCAAAGGTATGAACCGACTTCCAAGTGGCCGCCTTGCAGATTTCTGCAATCGGAACATTACGGAGCAATGCTGTCGTGGCAGCCTTGCCCCTGGTGGAATGAGCCTTAGGCTTACCTCCTAAGGTCTTTTTGGTAACACAATTGTATGCAGGACACAATCCACCGCGAGATGGACTGTTTAGAGGTAGCAAGACCGGTCCTGACTAATCCATAATTGATGAACAATTGGTCTGACCTACGAATATCCTTGGTTTTATCCAGATAAAATTTCAACACCCTCCTAACATCCAGGGAATGCAAAGACCTTTCCGCTGGAGAGGAAGGATTCTGAAAGAACGTAGGTAAAGTTATAGTCTGGTTGATATGAAAATCAGAAACAACCTTGGGAAGAAACTTAGGGTGAGTACGCATAACAACCTTAGCAGCATGAAATACAGTATAAGGTTCTTGGCAACACAACGCCTGAATTTCACTCACCCTGCGGGCCGATGTAATGGCCACGAGGAACGCCGCCTTCCAGGACAGGTGCTGCAACGAAGCCTTATGAATAGGTTCAAAAGGCTCCTTCATCAATCTGGACAGCACCACATTCAAGTCCCATGAAGGCGAAGGAAGCCTGACAGGAGGGAACACTTTCTTCAAGCCTTCCAAAAAATCCTTGATCACAGGGATCTGGAAGAAGGAAGTCTGTGAAGGGCATTTCCTGTAGGCAGTCAAAGCAGCCAGATGAACCTTAATGGAATGGACATTAAGGCCAGACTGTGCCAGATGTAGCAGATATGGAAGGATGACATCTTCCTTGCATGTCGTAGGGTCATAGTTCTTAGACTTGCACCAGATGCAAAACCTCTTCCACTTGTAAGCATAAGAAGTCCGAGTGGAAGGTCGCTTAGCCTCCTTCAGTATGTCCATACAATCCTCTGGGAGATTCAAATGGCCATATTGCACTATTTCAGGAGCCATGCCGCCAAACTCAAAGACGAGAGGTTGGGGTGCACCATCCGCCCCCCGAACTTCGCGAGAAGGTCCGGCCTGCACGGCAGCTTCATGTGAGGAAGGAGAGACCGGTGAAGCAGGTCCGTGAACCACCACTGCCTGGGCCATTCCGGGGCAATCAGAATCATCTTCGCCCTGGATTGGGAGAGCTTGATGAGAACCGCTGGAATCAGGGGAATGGGTGGAAAAGCGTACAGAAAGCTGTTCGACCAGTTGATCCATAACGCGTCCCCCAGCGTCCCTGGCTGGTAGTACCTGGAGGCAAAGTCTCGGCATTTGCTGTTTTCGGCGGTGGCGAACAGATCGATGTCTGGAGTGCCCCACCGTGCGAAGACTTCTCCTAGTACTTCGTCGTTTAGGACCCACTCGTGGTTTTCCTGAATCAGTCTGCTCAGCTCGTCTGCCTGAACATTCTGCACACCTGGCAGATGAGTGGCCGTTATCGAGAGTCCTCGAGCCAGAAGCCAATGCCAGATCGCCTGCGCCTCCTGAGACAGAGTGCGTGATCTCGAGCCCCCCTGCTTATTGAGGTAATACATCGTGGTCGTATTGTCCGTCTGTACAAGCAGAGAGTTGGTCCGGAAGGACGGTTGAAAAGCCTTCAGCGCCAAGTGAACAGCCCTGAGTTCCAGGAAATTGATGTGGTACGTGGATTCCGACGGGGACCACTTCCCTTGAATCTGCAGGTCTCTGGAGTGCGCTCCCCAACCCAGGAGAGAAGCATCCGTCACGATAGTCTGAGTGGGAATGTCCTTGTGGAAGGGAACCCCTCTGAGGAGATTCTCCGCTGAACACCACCACTTCAGAGACTGAAGAGCATGTAGAGACAGTCGTATCTTGTCGTCCCAAGATCCTCTCCTCTGGTCCCACTGATCTTCCAAGCACTCCTGCAGCGGTCTCATGTGCAGCCGCGCATGCGGTGTCAGGAAGATGCAAGAGGCCATCGATCCCAGCAGAGAAGACACCGTCCTCACTGTCGTGGATGGAGTGGACATGAGAGCCTGAGCCTTCCGAAGGAGTGATAAACGTCGCTCTTCCGAAGGAGACACGCTTGCTGACAGCGTATCGATGGAGGTGCCCAAGTACTGGATGCACTGGACCGGAGTCGGGACAGACTTGGACATGTTGATGTGCAACCCCAGCTTGTTCAAGAGAACGCACGTCTTCTGGAAGTGTGCTTGAGCTTCCGAGAAGGAGGAGGCCTTGATCAAACAATCGTCCAGGTACGGGTAGACAAACACCTTGTTCTTCCTCAGGTGTGCCGCTACTACTGCCATGCACTTCGAGAACGTCCGGGGCGCAGACTTCAGCCCGAACGGAAGTACCGTGTATTGATAGTGATTGGTGCCGACTTGAAATCGCAGGAACTTCCTGTGTTTGTGTGCAATGGGCACATGGAAGTACGCATCCTGTAGGTCTATGGCGCAAAGCCAGTCTCCCCGCTGCAGCTGAGGATAAATCTGATGCAACGACAGCATGCGAAACTTTTCTCTGCAAATCCATTTGTTCGCCTGTCGCAAGTCCAGAATGGGCCTGAACTCGTTCTTGTCCTTCTTGCGGACCAGAAAGAACCGGGAGTACAGACCTCTTCCTCTTTGAGACAGAGGTACGTCTTCTATCGCCCTTTTCCTTAGAAGGATGTCGGCCTCCGCCTGGAGCTCGCGCAGTTGATACTGCGAGCTGACTGGAGGAATCGATGGAGGAGGGCTGATGAACCGAAGACTGTATCCATTGCAAACAATATTCAGCACCCACTTGTCCTGAGTAATTTTTCTCCACTCTGCCAGAAAAAATTGAACGCTTCCCCCCACCGGAGCGGGTAACGGACGAAGGGGAAGTAACCGCTCAGGGTCGAGGCCCAGCCGGGCCCTTGTTCGAGGTAGAGGACTGCTGTGCACCTCTACCCCTCTGACGTTTCTGGAAGGGTCTTCTGTATTGCTGCTGTTGTTGCTGCTGCTGTTGTTGCCCAGAAGACTGTCCCCTTCCTCTACCCTGCGACCCGAACCGTCGTTGGAACTGGCGGTAGGGTTTCTTTTCTTTGGGCTTCTCCAAGCCCACAGCCGTCAGGGTTTCAGCCTCGGCCTTCATCCTGGCCATTTCGTCATCTGCGTGTTTCCCAAAGAGGGTGTCGCCGGAAAACGGCAGATTTGCCACTCGCTGTTGCGCTTCAGGCTTGAGCGACGTCAGCCGGAGCCAAGCATGGCGTCTCTGATTGATACCGTGGCAGTATCCATGCGCGTCCAGCAGGGAGATATCCGCCGCGGCGCTGATGGCCTGGTTCGAAACCAGCATCCCTTCCTGGACGATCTCCATGAAGTCCTCTTTCCTGTCGCGCGGGACAAGGTCTGCAAACTGTTCCATGGAATCCCACAGTGCACGGTCGTATCGTCCCAACAACGCCGAGTCACTGGAGGCCTTTATCGTCGTGGAAGACGTCCCACACGCCTTCCGTCCAGCTGAGTCAATCCAGCGGCTCTCCTTATCCAGAGGCACAGTGGAGGACGGGGAGGTAGCATGTAGTTTCCGAGCCGCCGTCACAATCACCGAATCAGGCACTGGGTCCTTCCGCAAGAAGGCCGGGTCCGACTCTGGAGCCCTGTACTTCTTGACGAGCCTGGAGGGAGCAGCTTTCACCACGCCGGCGTAAGGAAGAGCTGTTCAGCAGGCTCAACCAGTCCTGGCACCAATGGCAGTAGGGGGCGAGACAGGTGCTTCGTGTGCAAAGTCTCGAAGATCACAGAAGTTGTGGGCGTAGGGGCCGTCACCTTGATCCCCAACTTCGCAGCCCCTCTCAGGAGAACCTCCTGGAACGTGCCAATGTCATCTATTGGAGACACCCTCGTCTCCGGTGAATCCGACAATGTAGGCGAATATGAACGGGTCCCAGAGGCCGAACGGGACCTGGACCTATGCCTCCTATGGCGATGTCTGGATCTCGAGGAGGAACCGTGTCCACTCCTAGATCTATCTCTCCTCCCGGAGCGTGACCTCCATCTCCTGGGTCTGGGATGCTCCGCCGGCTTCCCCTGGCCGGACGTCTTGGGTTGAGGAGGAACCTTCGACTTAGGAGTCTTCTTCGGAGGTGTCGGAAGTCTGGGCATCGACACTGATCTCGGCGGAACCGGAGGAGGAGCACCCGGTACCGGGGCCTGCGGTCCTGACGGAAGAGCAGGTAGAGGAGGTAATGGAGGAGGAGTCGAAGTCCTCGGAGGAGGACCTCCAGGCAAAGGAGTAGTAGGAGGCGGCTTAACAGTCTTCCTCGGGGTACACACCTCTGAGTACGCCGTTCCCGGCGAGCCACCATCCTGACCTGACTGAGGGGAGCCCCCCACAGTCCTCGGCCTGTCCTTACGACCCCCTGACGTCGATGACCGGTGTTCAGACGTCGACCGTGGTTCCTTCAACGTCGAGCGGCCCTTCGGCGTCGACCGTTCCACACGCTTCGGCGTCGACCGGCTTCTATGCCTCGACGTCGACCCCGACCAGATGGACGATCCACGAAACCTCGACGACGGGCGTTGACTCATCGACGGCGACCTCGACCGCCTCGACGACGACCTCTTCGATCGCCTCGACGTCGACCTCTTCGATCGTCTCGATGTCGACCTCTTCGATCGCCTCGACGTCGACTCCTTCAGCGCCGGAGACCTCTTCCGCCTCGACGGCGACCTCGCCTTCCTCGACGGCGGCCTCGACGACGAGAATCCCCTCGACGATGACCTCGCCCTCGACGGCGAACGGCGGTGTCGCCTCGACGGCGAGCGCCGACGCCGGGTCCTCCGATGTCGTCCACTCGACGCCTACGGCGACGATGAAGAAATCGACACCGGGTTCGACGGCGGCCTGTGTAAGTCCCTCGACGTCGACGGGCGACGTTTTCTCAACCCAGAGCCCTGGGGAGACTGGGAACTGGCCGTGGACCTTCCTCTCGACGTCGTGGTCAGCGCAACCGACCCAGACGGAGACCTTAGACGTTTGCTGGACTTCCTGCCCCTGGGGAGCCCCCCAGAGGCCTCAGCATGGGCAGTAGAAGCCCCTCCAGACCCATCTCGAGCCTTCAGTCTTCTTTCTTCAAGTCCCTGAAGTCTGATCTTCCTCCTGTCCTTCAGGGTCCTGCCAGAGAAGCCTCTACAGATCACACACTCCTCTGGGATGTGGGAAGAGGGAAGGCAGAGGATACACACCTCATGGGGGTCTGACTTGGCCTTCTTCCTGGAGCACTCCGGGCATTTGTCAAATAATGCAGGCATTATGGACAACAAAAGAGTGCAGAAAACCAAGAAGAAAGTCACCAAAGTACTTTAAAAGTACACAAAATCGAATTTAGTGAAAAAACACCAACAAAACCCTTGAAAAGGGAGAGCTCAATGCTCCAGGGTCCTGCTTGCAGGAGCCGGAAAAAAGAACTGAAAGTAAGTTGGACCTGCTATGCATTCTGGGATACTGGGAGAAGGTTCTGGAAGATTCTCTTAAAGGCACAGTATCCTGTTCTGAGCCACATAATGGCAGCCTATGGGGCTTGTCTGTCCAGGTTCTTCTCTCTATCATTCCTGAGGGAGTTTGCTGTTAAAGCAAGGGAAATCTGTACAGGCTTTTTGCTGTTTTGTGGATTTTATGGTGGAATTTCTAGTTGAAGTACTGGACAGTGTAGCTTTTTAGGCTGCATTATCTGTCTTTAAATTCTCTCTTAAGTGTCTATGCTTTTCTGCATTTTTTGACACTGTAAGAGATTATTTTTGATTGCTCCGGGGTCCACGCACATGGGCGGGACTATTCACTAGATTATGACTATACACAGAGATCCCCTACTACAGAACTGAAGTTTCAGTGGGCACAGCATCAGGGCAACTTGTCCGATCATGTCCAGATCTCGGAGGACACTGCACGACAACTGCAGTCTTGGCTCACGAATCGCGATTGGGTCAATGGCAGATCCCTCTCCTGTCCCCAACCGGAGCACAAGGTGGTGATGGATGCGTCCCTCCTGGGATGGGGCGGCCACTTGGGAGAGACGGAGATGAGAGGCCTCTGGTCTCCAGCGGAGTCCTGGCTCCATATCAACCTTTTGGAGCTTCAGGCGATCCGACTTGCACTGAAGGCATTCCTTCCCTCTGTACGGGGAAGTGTAGTGCAGGTGTTCACGGACAACACCACCGCCATGTGGTATTGCAACAAACAGGGCAGGGTGGGGTCATGGACCCTATGAAAGGAGGCTATGCGCCTCTGGACATGGCTGGAACATCAAGGCATTTCCTTGATGGTTCAACACCTGGCAGGTTCTCTGAACGCCAGAGCGGACGAACTCAACCACCGGTGCTTGATGGCTCACGAAAAGCGTCTAAACTCTGTTGTGGTGCAAGGTCCCTTTTTACAGTGGGGAGAGCCTTGGTTAGATCTCTTCGCCACTGAAGAGAATGCGCAATGTCATCAGTTCTGCGCGTTGGAATTTCCAAGGCGGCACTCGCTCGGCGACGCTTTTCGCCGCGAGTGGAGTTGTGGTCTGTTGTACGCCTTTCCGCCTATATCACTTCTGCCCAGAGTGCTGAAGAAGATTCGGCGCGACCAGGCCCAAGTCATCCTTGTGGCTCCGGATTGGGCACAAAGATATCCCCCGATCCGACTGCCTCTTCGGGAGGATCTTCTGTTACAGCAGCATGGGATGTCCTCAACCCAAACCTGTCCAGCCTCTACCTCCATGCGTGGAGATTGAGCAGCGACAGTTGACAGCTTTCGATTTTCCTCCCGAAGTCTGTGATGTCATTCTGGCAGCCAGGTGTCCCTCCACTAAGACGGTATACGCCTGCAGGTGGAACAAATTTGTGGCATGGTGCACAGCAAAGGCTGTGGATCCCCTTTCTGCCCCTCTTTCTGAGTTCCTTCTATCATTGGCCCAGCAGGGCTCTGCTCTGGGCACTATCAAAGGTTATCTTTCGGCCATCTCTGCCTTTCTACGGCTTCCAGATCAGCCTTCTCTTTTTAAGTCCCCGGTTGTTAACCGTTTCCTGAAAGGCATTACGCACACGTTTCCTCCCGTGCCTTTCATAATGCCTCAATGGAACTTGAATCTTGTCTTGACCGACCTGATGTGCACTCCCTTTGAGCCCCTTCATAACTGTCCTTTACGTCTTCTCACCCTAAAGACGGCTTTCCTGGTAGCTAGCACCTCTGCCAGAAGAGTGAGTGAACTCCAGGCTCTTTATTCTAAATCTCCTTTTCTCTCTGTTCATCCGGACAAGGTGGTTTTAAGGACTCGTCCTTTTTTCTTGCCCAAAGGTTGTCACGCCCTTCCACATTGGGCAGACCATCACTTTGCCCGCCTTCTTTCCACCTCCACATCCCTCAAAAGAGGAAGAGAGGCTCCACCGTCTGGACCCAAAACGTGCGCTCTTGTTCTATCTGAGGCACACACAACAGTTCCGGGTGGATGACCAGCTCTTTGTTGGCTACGTGGGCGCCAAAAAAGATCAGGCCGTGCACAAACGAACCATCTCTTGGTGGGTCGTTCTGTGCATGCATCAAATCATGTTACTCCTGGGCCAAGAAGGAGCCTCCATTGGGGCCGCGTGCCCATTCTACCAGGTCAACGGCAGCCATTACTGCCTTGGGACGCGGCGTTCCCTTGCAGGACATGTCAGGCAGCTATGTGGGCCTCGCAGGACACGTTTACCAAGCATTACTGCCTTGACCATCAAGTTCGGAGAGACGGCTTCTTTGGCTGTTCTGTTCTCCGTGACTTTCTGATGTAATCTTGTTTGCAGACTCACCGCCAGGGTTGGTATTGCTGGGGTATCTATTCTAAGGTAAGGAATCTATCGCTAACGTGTCTCTTTCAGATGCACAAGTTACTACTTGTGTAACGATATATCTGTAAGAGACATTAGTTGGTGATAGAATCCTTACCGCCCCAGCTATCCTCCCCGTTCTGCGAACTGATTTCTAGGATTAAGGTCATCCCTTTCAGGGCCCTAGTTTTGTGGCACCAGTGGTCAGTTTCTTGCATGGCTCTGCGTTCCTGGCGCAGAAAGTCGTGTACAGAACTGATGTCGGCACGCATGGGTGGCGCCTAAGTAGTCTCCGTGATGTCATCTCAGCGCTTACGACGCCAGCGACGGACGCTGAGCCGCCACCTACCAACGCACAAGGGTACTGCTGACGAAAAACTTTCCGGATCCAGTCTGACGCCTCAGGTTATTTAAGGTAAGGAATCCATCACCAACTAATGTCTCTTACAGATATATCGTTACACAAGTAGTAACTTGTGCGTTAGGCCTTGACATTTCTCAAAATGTTACTTGTCAATTTACAACACCTCTATCACTCCTCATCTGACAATCTTACTCCAATATTTAATTTTTATTCCATCCTCCTCTCTGCAGTGAGAGTTGGAAGTATGTCCAGTACACATGTGTAGTGTGGACATTTGGCCCTGTTTCTAGGCTCCAAAATCATGCCCGAGAATTGCACTGTGCACCTGCTTTTTTTGGTGTAGACCTGTTCATACCTGTGTGATTATTTTATTGTGAATATTTTGTCAAACTCAATGAAATCAATTAGTCCCCTGATTTTCTTGACTATCATGTTTTAAATACTGTCTAACAGTAATACCAAACCACATTCCTAAAATGCACAAAGGGCTCCCATTTTTGGTGAGAAGGAAGTTAAGATAGAAAGGCAATAGGTATCTCATTTACTAATGGGTACTTGTCAACTGACACTTTTCCAGTAACCTGTAGTACTGTCTCAGTTGGGGTCAGATCTAGATAGCCCAACAGTTCCACCATAAAAGTGCATTTATTCCACCTTGAACCTCTTCTTCTGTCTAATCAGCGGGATGTGCCAGTTTAAGCTAGCTAACATCTCATGAAGGAAGCATGCCCAATAGTTTTGTTGTGCGTGAGGAACTGCAAGCCCACCCTTCCTATGGGACATGTGTAGAAATTCTCAGCATAGTGCAGGTATTTTATTCAGCCTAGACAGAACTTAGCAGACTCATGTTTAGGTGTAAAAGGGTTTGAAACATACAATGGGGCGTAGGTCCACAGGTTAGTACGGATGTTTATTGCGTCGCTTCGGTTTCCTTTAAATCTCCTCCATGACCTGTATGGTATTCCATTTCTGAGTGGGATCCTCTGTGTGCCTGATTGTCTAAACTGTTTAGTGATAACACTTAGAAACTATTTGTAGAACACATCTTTATATTCTAGAGCTATGGTTCTTCTTAGCTGGAATATCACTCATTGATCGCAATTAACTGTAAATCGCGCAGATGGTAAGAATCACAAATATTTACAATACCTCTTGTACTGAGAGCATGTATTGTAGTAGAAACACACCACCACTGTGCTCGCCTACAAGATTTCTTTGATGTTCCACTGTGATGGCATATTTTCAACTGTCTCCACCATTTAATCCTAACCATATTTCACTCTACACACCAAAAAAAAGTTGGGAGTCCCTTAATGATTTTTTTTTCTCGCAACAATGGAGAGAGAGAGGGATAGTAATAATGGCAGGCACTATGTGAGGTGGGAACTCCTGGTCCCCCAATTAATATGAAAAAACAATAGAGGAGTAACCCCTCGTGGGTAGAGAGAAAAAACTCTCTAACAATGAGCACAAATGCTCTGGTCAGCACATTTTACCCCAACCTGTTACTGGATAATACATATCCTTATAGAAGACCCCTCACTCACCAACCTGGTTGGTGACATGCTTCATCATCGGGGTCCCACCCCATAGGCCGAGTGCCTACAGGGTGTGCTGCGACACCTGATTACAGGGGAGCTGGTTTTGTTTTTATGTGTTCAAGACTATCAAAATTGTGTTCAAAAAGGGCCAACACTACTCACTTCAAGTATTTTATTCTTGAGTGCTTGAACCCTTGGTAAAATTAAAGTGTGGCACCTTTGCCTAATTAGGAAGGCTTTGGTGTCAAAAGTCGTATTTAAAATATATAAAAATAGCGAGAGTGTGCTATGTGAATGTGAATATACAAAACTATTGTTTAAAAAGGTCTACATGTTTCAACCCATACATGGATTCAAGGGTTTTCGTCAGGACCGTGGTGATTTGAACTGGGTGGTCCGCCCACGCTAAGGAGCGTCCTGCCCTAGTTCAAGTTAGAGACCATAAATAGTGATCTCGTGAAAAAAGTGCGTTTTTCTTTTTGAAAAAACCTGTGAAAAGACAGGGAAACAAAGAACAGGAAGGGGTCACACACTGGGGTAGACAAATTGGATTATACCACATATAACACATACGTTCATGGTCAGTAGCACAATCGTAACTTCCACTTATGGAGTCATGCCAGCATATCAATATCGTGAGTAGAACATATCTATTGCGTGGATGGCAACAGAACTACAGTGATAAGTTGCCGGGTAGTGCCTTTCAATCGAAGGGCAGGCGCCAAAATGAGGGGTGTCGAGATGGTTTTGGCATCTGGAATAAGTGAAAATCAGGGGTCGGTAAATGGGAGGGTGACCTATTAGCGTGCTGCGATGTGAACGGCTGCCAAACATTTGTGAGCAGTCGTGCAAAAAAACCGTCTCAATTGCATGGAGGCGGCTAGTTTTTTAGTGCTTACGCTTAGAAGCGGAACTATCGCTTCATGGGCACCAGCGTTACCAAGTTGACAGGATTCCGTCTCCTGTAGGTAGAAAAACATGTATCTAGTGTCAGCTATATAGTCACTGAGTGCTGACAATCGAATATTGCCTCAAGAGAAAATACGGTCAATCATTACCGCATTACGATCCATCAAGTGTACTTACTTGTCGCTTCTGTTCATCAGACCAAAAAACCTACTTGGTTCTTGCTCGGCGTGCCCCGTAGAGTGTCTCCGGTACCTGAATGCTGCCGGTAATGTGAGCACTTCCTAGTTGGGCGTGGCCGGGTCACGTGTGTTAAGCACGTGGTATAGTGATAGCCACTCACGATGTTTTTGTTAACATAGTAAAAGGACTACACTTGCACAGATGGGTCATTGTGTACATCGCTATGGTAACGATGTGTTTTGATCTCGGGCGAGCAGCGTTTTGTGAGCGCATAGACAATTAGAACTGAGGCATAATTCTAGAGTGTTTTTAGCGTTTGTGAGGGCACAAACACCAATTCAGATTGGGACATAATTACAGGGTATTATTTTACAGAGAATACTTCAGGACAGAAAAAGCGGGCTGGATTACCGTTTTTTTTAATATGAATTAAATTAAACAGGCACATAGTGATTCAGTGCGGTGGAGTCTGGATTCTGATGAACCCTCTTATGTCGATACATTATTCCACGGTATATTGTCGTTTAAACCGGTTTTATGCGTGGAAAGTCTGTAGACCCACCTCTGTTCCTTTTCAAATAAACGTTTGTTCAAGTTTGTACCTGGTTGGACTTGTTCAATAATTGTCCATTTAATGTCATCGGCAGTGTGACCTATGGACAAAAAATGTTCAGTGAGCTTTGTATTAGTCTTCCTGCACCTGATGGTGCTCCTGTGCTCTCCGATGCGTAGTTTTATCTTCCTACTGGTCATTCCTACATAATGTAGGTCGCAGTGGCATGTCAATCTGTAGATGACGTTCTCGCTATTGCAATTGGTCTGCCCTCTGATTGTCCACACTTTGTTTGGTTCCAGAAGTAATGTTTTTGTATTTGTGGTAAAGGGGCAGACACTGCAACTTCCACATTTGTAGTGGCCAGTTACCTTCGGTAGACCCCATAGGTTTGTTTGTGTATCTTTCCTTGGGTATACCGCTAGGGGTCTTGTATTGACCACTGCATCCTTTATGCTTCGTGCCCTTTTAAAAGAAAATAAGGGTTTGTTCCATCTGAGTTTGCCTGTGTTCAGAATGTTCCAGTGCTTTTTTATTATCCTTGACACATCATTGGATATTGTGTTATATGTTGTAACACACGTCAAGGGAATCTCTTCCGGGACCCTTTCTTTCGGTTCCAATAAAGCTGCGCGAGGTTGATTACGCGCTCGCTTCTGGCTTTTCTGGAGGATTCTGTTTGGGTAACCTCGGTTTTGAAGTTTTTGGGAGAGATCATTGGCTTGTCTCTTGTAGTCTTCTAGTTCACTACAGTTCCTACGGATTCTAAGGTATTGCCCGTATGGTAAATTTTCACGTAGGGGTCTGGGGTGGAAGCTTTCAAAGCGGAGGAGGTTGTTTTTTGCAGTTGGTTTGTAATGGGTAATAGTAGTCAGTTTCCCATCTTTTTTTGTAATTTTTACGTCTAGGAAGACCAGAGTGTCACTGTTTTTTTCATATGTGAACTTCAAATGATTGTCTCGGGTGTTTATCCAGTTGAAGAAAGAGGTTAGCGATTCCTCTGAACCTTTCCAAATGGTTAGCACATCGTCGATGTACCTAAGCCATATTAGGAGATTGGAGCTATAGGGGTTTGCATCACTGAGAATGTATTTCTCTTCAAAATCAAATACATACAAACCCGCTATGCTTGGAGCAAAAGAACTGCCCATGGATGTCCCACCCGTCTGTAGGAATATTTGGCCTTCAAACTCAAAATAATTCCTTTTGAGTGCTAGTCTCGCACACTCTAGGCCAAAATTTTTTGGTGTTCTTGATGTCCACGTTTCTTTCTCTAGAGCTCTTTCTAGTACTTCCAGTGTTGCATCCTGAGGGATGCTGGTGTACAGGCTCTCAATGTCAAAACTCACCAGGATGGTGTCACTATCCACGGTGAGTTGATCTAGAATTTGTAAAAGGCTCTTTGTGTCCTGTAGGTATGTGCTAGTTCTTTGCACCATGGCTTTGAAAAATACGTCGCAAAATTGCGACAGCGGTTCGAGGACTGATCCCAGACCAGAGACAATTGGCCTACCTGGCGGTGGTGTCCTGTTTTTATGTATTTTGGGGAGGGTATAGAAGTAGGGGATTTTCCCTTCACTGTTACAAAGGAAATTTGCCTCCTGTTTAGATATGAAACCCTCGGTTTCCCCGTATTCCACTAGCGATGTTATCTCACTTTTCAGATCTTCTGTTGGATCCACCGGTAATCTGCGATAGCTGTTGTCATCTGCTAGAAGTCGAAGACATACGTTTTGATAAGCTGTGCGATCTTGCACAACAATTCCTCCACCTTTATCCGCAGGTTTGATCACAATGGTTTCACAATTCCGCAGAGTTTCAAGGGCGACCCTTTCCTGATTGGTCAGGTTCATGAATTGTTTCTTTGGTTTTGTATTCTCGATTTCATTGAATACCGCCTGCTCGAATGTGGAAATTTCCACAGGAATCAAGTGTGGCGGAGGGGTGAAAGTGGCTTTGTTCCTCAGACCTGTTTCGTTGGGGTCTGTGTTCTCTTCTGTGATTGGTCTTTTTTCGAAGAAAGCTTTTAACCTGAGTTTTCTAAAGAAAGCCGAGAGTTCACAGTGAAGTCTGAATTTATCCAGATTCGCTGTGGGTACAAATCCTAAGCCTTTATTCAGGACTGATTCTTCGTCTGTGCTCAGTGGTCTAGTTGCGAGGTTGGTTATCAGGTTCTCCGGTAGCTCGGTCCTGCTTGTTGTGGTCTGGGCTTGTTCTGGTTCGCACTCGGATCTTCCGGTGCCCAGTGTACATGAGCTCCCTGATTTTGATTTCTTCTTTTTCCCCTTCCCCTTCCGCCCCGGTATAAAAAAGGCGGTGTGTAGGGGTTTGGTTGGAAAAATGGCTGCTGAAATGGTGGTTGCCAGCCATACATCGGCATATTTTGTGGGTGGTAGTATGGATCAGGTGGTCCTTGCATTGGTACTGGTGCATAGTGTGACCAATTTCCTTGACCTCTACCTCGTCCTCTCCCTCTTGGTTTGGAGTTGCTGCTACCTGAATTCACACTTGAATTAGAGGTATTGCTTGAGGCATTACTGGAGGCATCTGAGTTGTCTTCTCCTTTAGATTGAGGGGTAAACTCTGAATCAGAGTATGGGTATGCCTTGGTATAGGAGAATTTCTTTAGATCTTTCTGGAACTTTTGTACTTTCTGCTGGGTCAAATTGTCTTTGTAGTCTGTCATTTCCTTGTTTAATTCATCAAGCTTTTTCTTAAAGCCTGTAATCGTAGTTTTCATATGACCTTCTGCCACCTGGATCTCTACTTGGATTTTTTCTGACAGTCTTAAGGCTGTCTTTAATATCAGTACTATCCAATCGTGCGTACAGTGCCATGCTATGGCTGCCCAGTCTTTTCGAAAAGCTTCGTCTTCAAGGAAAATGCGGGGTGCATTTGACACCAATAGCCCTTTTGGTGCCATACTGTTGCTTAAATATTCTTTTAGAATTGTCCCATGCAGGATAGTCCTGATTCTGTTTCTCTTCATCTCTGTAAGATTTTCCCAATCTTTTGTTGTTGAAATACTTTGTGCTATATTCGCATCTGCGAACGCAGATAGGTCACTCATGATCTCATCAACCTCTGCAGAGGTATATGATAGACCCTGGTTTTCGGCCATATTGCCAAAGGGTTTGGCCAATGTTGTGTGGTGTCTTATGTGTTTTATACAACTCTCGCAGCTGTGCGCTGCCTAAATCTTCGCAACAATGGAGAGAGAGAGGGATAGTAATAATAGCAGGCACTATGTGAGGTGGGAACTCCTGGTCCCCCAATTAATATGAAAAAACAATAGAGGAGTAATGATGCCTCTATGAAAGAGAAGTTCAGAAATAGTTCTATTTGTTTAACACCATCCAGTTGCATGATCATACAGTATTGAGATCCACCCAATGAAATAACCATCCAACCTGATCCTCTGCATTACCTTGTACAGCCATACCCTACTCTGCAAATTTCACCCTTAAAAGCAACCACTGATTTTTAGCACTAGCTCCCTGTAGCGCCATGGCAACCAATGGGGACTTCTAAGCGACTGCAAAGCCTCCTCACCATAGCAAATTGTTTCCTAGCTGGATGGGCGGGGTAGAGACTTGTACAAGATTTCCCTGGGAGGAAACCTGAATACTTTCCCACCCCCTGCTCCTCTGCAGGAGGAAAACAACTTTGCAGAACTACTCAGCAGGACACATCAAGTCCTCAAGTGAGAACTCCACCCCCAAGTCCTACAAAGGCACTTCCAGTGTTGTGACACCCCACATATAGACCTGTTAGTCTTTCCTGTAAATGCAGAATGCCCAGACTTTGCCTCCAGGTACTCACACTCACAGTCCAAGGGTAATGCTCTATGGATGAATTGGGCAGGGATCTTAGTCCACGCTTTTCCTCGTCTCCCACACCTCCCGTATGTGGTGAGGAAGGTGAGGCAAGTACATAGGACCCTCATTCCTGTTACCACATCCTGGGCTTCTGGAAAGGTCCATCAGTCCGCCTGAACATTTTATGCTCAGGCCACACCTCATCCAGAGATAACGCCAAATCAGACATCCAGACCTCAGTCTGTTTCACCATGTTAATTAACACTGGGCAAAAAATAATAAAAATCTCCAACGACTGGATGATGCTATCATTCCAATATGATAACATATTTTATTTTGTCAAAATTGGTCTTTCAGTTCAAATTAAATGTCCATGCATTACCTAAGAGCGTGGAGAGGCTTCTGATGCTTTTGTTTTCACAGAACAGGTGTTAAAATAATTGTTACTCTTTCTCAGTCAGGAGACGTTAAGGCATTTAAATATACCTAGGCAGTAGACTTCTGTTTTGTTTCCCCCGCTGCCCTTCCCAAGGACAGAGGTGGTGTATTATAAATCTTTCCCAATGTTCACAAAAATTGACGTGGGAAAAGGTGACTTAACACTCTTGACTTGCCCATTGCCAGAGTGGCATTAGGAGCCTTATGCCCCCCCCCCTACCATGGCTCATTCGTGGTTTCATAGGTCTCTTATGGCCCCGCCTTGTCCAAGTGTGGGGAGAGTTTGAATTTATTTAGCCCCTCCTTTTGGCAAGGGCGGGTGGGTGCATTAGAGGCCTGAAACCCTTGTTGAGAGTATTTTTTTTATTGTTATCGCCTTTTTACACAAGGGCTGGCAGAGGTATATGTGGCCTTTGTCCCCCCCAGACCCCGTCTTACCCAAAGGCAGGGTGTGGTGCCCTTTTTGCCAACTTCTCCCCTTCACCCTCCCCCACATGCATTTCAATAGCACATCTTAGCGGATCCTTTCGCCAATATGTGCACAACCTGAATCCTACCCGTGAGTACATTAACATTAAAACTACATGGTGATTCTTTTGTATCTATATATGTATTATAGTATTATTATATGTAAGACATTTGTGATGGGTTTAATTGACAAAGCAGACCCAATTTAATCTGATTTTACACTGTAGCCACGGTCCTCTTACGTGACACCTCCTGCTGCACAGTGGGAACAGCCTTGTACAGGGCAATTCTTTCAAGTTGTACCATTGATTGGCCTGCATACGCTTTTGTATTCCCCAAACCCAAGTCCTTGCAGATGGCCTCAGCTCTTTGTATTAGGAGATGATAAGTAATGTCAAGGCTTAAAAATATTGAGATTCACAACCTGAAGGATAAATTGCTCATTGTGGCAAATAACAAGACACTATAGTAATTGCATAGAAAAGGCACATGCTGCATAATTCAGAGCACTGCCTTACCTTTGGATTCTGGAAGGGTAAGGAACTAGTCTAAAAACGTATACATGTATGTATGTAGCCGTGTATTTAAGACTCTGGCCTAGGCGCTGTCTAATACAGTCCACCTCTTGTACTGGGGTGTCCTCATCTAGTCTTATCCTGTGTCCCCTCACATCCCTACCCACGTTTGCAAAAGGTGCACGCGCCACAGCAAGTCCTTGATGGTTGTAACTCTCATAGTGACATTTTACTGCCAGCAGATTATTTAAAGCCAGAGCTATCTGTTTATTTTGTTTAGTTGTAGTCGTGCTTAGTGCCAACAAGGACAATCTGTCGCAGTGGTATGTTTGAAGAAGGGGACGGCATGGCAGGAAGGTGCTTGGCTGAAAGAGTGCTCTGCGTTGCCCATGCCCCTAAGCAAGGTGGGGGCATCAGGATATATGCACATGCAGACTCTACTGGAAGAAACTTGAGTTTGTTGCAGTCCCTTGCCCATGTTATTCGGACATCCACTATCATGAGTTGCATTGGACAATGCTTTATTTTGAGACAAATCTGTTTTCCTTTATTGTTCCACTAGTATACCTATTTGCACTTGTGATTATGGTAAGTAAGGCCAGAACATGTGGTCGCTGGTGCTCTCATTCTTCCTTCCACCATACCAATCGTGATCCAATCGGGGTATAAGCTTTGGAAAAACGTATTTGCTGCTAGAACTTCTCTCACTAAAGTAAGAGAGCAAATCACCAAAACTTGAAGAACGTTTTTAAGGGGCTCCAGGGCAAGCAGAGGTTATGCTGCTCCAATTGTGACAATTGGAGTTCCTGGGCCACTGTGCTTTCGACCGCAGACTGATTGCCAACTAGTCCCCTTATGTATTTGACTCGCAGGATAGTGAGATATTTTAAGACTTATTCCAAAAAGTGGTATAGGCTAAAAAGTCAGAACAGATAAAAACTCAGTAATTTTACTCTATACGGTTTCTCCTTGTTGGGAAATAAAAGCCCCCTGCATGGCTTGGGAAAGTGTAACGCCTAGTCTGCATTTCCCATGGCGAGTTTATAAAAAAAAATTCTTTAACTTTTTGCCCATGGTGGTCACGACAATAATGTACATATGCTGAGGGCCGACTGCAACATAGAATGTGACCTAAAGTCGTGGACCGTGTACACCCCTTTTTTAAATTTATTTTTTAGCATGACTTCTGTTGGATCACCGGCTTTGGTGGACTCAGGTGGCAGCAGCAGAGCATAGTGGCAGAACAGACTGTGACCTGCCAGAAATAGTTGCTTACTGGCCGCTCCTATTTTAAATTGTTGTCAGTCCACTGTAACCTGGTCCTTTGCTCTATCCCTGTGGCACATGGATGACACGGTTATGATTACCCTCTGTCCGTTATGTAGGATGTGCTTGGAGTGTATTTGAAGTCCTTGAGTGTGGCAGCCAAGGAATCAAATGTGATTTCCTGCACATGAGTGGCACCTAAGATGAAGGTTGGAGAGACCTTGCCAGACAGCAATTTGTAATGCAGGTTTCCTCCAATGCATACTTTCAGTCCTTCATACTAGGCCAGACTCTAGGATGGGAGGATAGGAGACAGAGGGACTATTTGTAGTGTAATGACAGCCCTTGCCACCTTCCTTAGCCATTCTTCCCCAGAAATGTTACCTTGACATATACACACACTCACACTTCGTCCGAAGCAGGCTCAGAGGCAGCTGAGTGAAGCAGCCATTCACATACAGGGAAGTCAAATTAGATTCTCTGCTTTACCCAACCAAAGATGCATAGGCCACACATGCAATGTACTTATAGCTTTCATTCAGAGCTCACATAGATGAGTGTGAAGGAGCACTCTTAAGGGAGACTGGCAGAACCTTTAAAACCGAGTCTTTTGGGCATCTGCTTCCGAAGGAGACGGGTACAAACACCAGCCCCTTTACTATGAATGATGCTGCCGGGGTAGAGAGGGCAGTAGTCAGTCTTTCAAAGAGGGGTTCACTTTAGGTGCCCTCTAGACCAACTCTGGAAACTAGGCTAATAAACGGAAGACCCAAAGAAAGAGTGCATGATTTTCCAGTTCCATGGGGCAACAAATATGTAGTGTGAATTACTGAGGGGAACAGCAGGTGGGCACACTTTTGAGAACCATGCAGGGAGCCTTCCTACCCGAACACCGACTGTCAGCCAAAGCCTTAAGAAACAGAGATGCAATACTACATCTGTTGTTTCATGTGGTACCTTCCTCATTTCTATTTTGTAATCAACAAAGTACTTGACAACTATGTGCCTAAGCCCGAGAGAAGGCCTTTATGATTTGGCCAGTTGAGAAAAAGGGCACTAATGAGAAAGCTTAAACAACAAATAAGACAGAAAATATGGCCCCAAAAGAACCATTAACACTGCTCACTCTTACTTCGTGTCAGTTTAGCGATGGGATCTTGGTGAATTTGAGCTAGGTGGGCCTCCGCACGATACCCCAGCAGATATGAGCAGTGTATGGCCAGGCAGCAGCTATCGTTGCAAAATGAAAACGAAGAACTTATAGAACTGCAGTGGCAGGTCCAGTTTTAAATAGTAAGGAATCCTGGAAGGGCCAAGTGTTCAGAAATTACTACGTTTATGGCAGAACTCCTCAAGGCCTTTCCAAAAGCGGATGCGATCCGGCCAGGAAAATCCAACCGGCACATCTTTTCTTTCATATAAATTCTGAAGCCATGCCATTTTATCACTTTAGTATTTTTTTACTACAAGAACAACTTGCAGATGTTTTATGTCTAGCCAAACGCTGGCAGAACAGCCATACCTCTTTTCCAGGAGTGACATTTCAGGGCCTCAAAGCTCAGGTTTTTCCTTATGGCAGCTCTGGGCTTAAGTGTCATTCCTACAAGAGGTCCATTTCGAAATGCCTCCTCTTTCCAAAGTTGATCATCAGACTAGTAAATTCGATGCCCTCTAAGATGTCAACAAAATCCCAATGCAAAGAAATGTAACTCACCTTGCAGCCAAGCGAATGTCACTGGACTGTCTCTTCTCCTTTCCTTCATGGTGCTTTCTACCACTTTTTCAGCTCTGCTCTGCCTGAGCCTTATACCTCTCCTCAAGGCAGATATAGTTCAGATAGTGAGGGTTAAAGAGGGAAACGGTATATGGGTGCCCCTGGATGACTCCTTCTACAATGCCAGCATGCAACATGGTAAGCTGCTGGTACCAATTTCAAGGGATAGGTTATATGACTGGTTCACGTACAACAGAAGTTTTGGGCAAGAAGCTGTATTATTGAGGTACAAGATGGGGTCAATACCCAGCAATACAGTCCACACCAATAGTACTCACCATATTGTCCTGGAATGTGAAGTTGCTCTTTACCTATGCAAAAATCGTCCAGAGAGTGACTTCAGGAGAAACGTTCCATCTACAAATTAAATAAACTTTAAGCTGTTCTGTCGGGTGAGTCATTTCCCCACTTGCGCGGACACAGTAGTTGGTAGAATACCATTGACTAATCGCAATCTCCAGCTCAATGAGTCAGCTGATCTTTTGATTCAAGGATCCGAATAAATACCTAGCTACTTACCTGACCCTCGAGCTGAACAAATCAGCCGTGATTGAATTAGAAAAGATCTCATTCATAGCAGATACAGATATATGGCAGTTGCACATTTCTGTCTGCCTCTACATGAAGATCTCATTCGGGTGAATGGAATCCAGCTTCTAATCACCTATGTGCGGGCGCTTGGTCACTACAAAGATCCCTTATTTAGAACAGCGCCATCTCAGCAAAGAATCAAACCAGTTGGTGGATTTTCCACTTGTTTCCAAGCTGATCACTTGGAATTCAACTCCACCATATCTGGCTGTCCGTATCCACCTTACTGTCCTGAAGAAGACCCGTTGTGACGTTGGCTTAGTAATGCACGCTCCTGGGTCGAAACGTCAACGCCTCATACCAATCCATGTCCTACAGTCTCCGCACCCCAAAATTGAACAAGCATTGGAAATGCAATAGGTCTCGCATTAGAAAAGTTGGAGCTATTGGTCTTGTAAATGACAAATATTTTATTTATTTGTTGGTTTTTAAAATAGCTAAATTGATAGCTTTGTAATTTACAATGCCAATAGTTATAACTTTTGCGAATGTGACACCTATAGCATTTGGAATGCAACATGTTTTGTATTTACGTGACTTAGATGGCAGCTCTGGTTGTTAGGCCACATCTCTAGAGAGCAGGAGAGTGCAGCAGGGGAGAGAAGCACAGCAATGCAATAGGTCTCGCATTAGGAAAGTTTGAGCTATTGGTATTGTAAAGGACACAATTTTTATTTATGTGCTTGTTTTGAAAATAGCGAAATTAATAGCTTTGTTATTTACAATGCCAATAGTTTTATCTTTCGCAAATGTGACACCTATTGTAACACAATATGTGTTGTAGTACTGAGTGGTGTGAGGGTGAGGGGTGTGAGGGTGAAGGGGTGTGAGGGTGAGTGAGGGGGTGTGAGGGTGAGGGTGAGGGTGTGTGAGGGTGAGGGTTAGGGGGTGTGAGGGTGAGGGTGACTGAGGGTGTGTGAGGGTGAGGGGATGAGGGTAAGGGTGTGTGAGGGTGAGGGGGGATGATGGTGAGAGGGTGCGAGGGTGAGGGGGTGTGAGGGTGAGGGGGTGTGGCTGAGTGAGGGTGAAAGGGTTGTGAGGGGGTGAGGGTGAGTGAGGGTGTGTGAGGATGAGGGGGTGAGGATGTGTGAGGGGGAGGGGGTGTGAGGGTGGGTGAGGTTGGGTGAGGGGGTGAGGGTGGCTGAGGGTGAGGGTTTGTGAGGGTGAGAGGATGTGAGGGTGTGTGATGGTGAGGAAGTGTGAGTGTGAGGGTGACTGAGGGTGTGTGAGGGTGAGGGGGTGAGGGTAAGGGTGTGTGAGGGTGAGTGGGTGTGTGAGGGGGTGTGTGAGGGGGTGTGAAGGTGTGTGAGGGTGGGTGAGGGGTGTGAGGGTGAGTGAGGGGGTGTGAGGGGGTGTGAGGAGGGTGAGGGGGTGTGAGGGTGTGAGGGTGACAGGGTGTGTCAGGGTGAGGGGGTGAGGGTAAGGGTGTGTCAGTGGGGTGAGGGTGTGTGAGGGTGAGTGAGGGTGAGAGGGTTGTGAGGGGGGTTGAGGGTGTGAGGGTGAGTAAGGGTGTGTGAGGATGAGTGGGTGAGGGGGTGAAATGGCCTTGGTAGTGTGTGAAGCAACATCTAGGTCCCTTTGGCTGTATGCCTGTATGAAAAAAAATAACACCTCAAATGGCTGGGCTCCGCGGTTGCAATGGACTGTGCTTACGACACAATTCAACAAGCACTGGCAAAGGCAGAAGCTAAACGGCTGAGAGAGGGGCCTCATCCTGCACAACAGGGCACTGAGCTGTGAAGAGGTGCAGAATGAACTGTTGCACAGGGAAAAGGATCTTCATATAACCTCACCCTATCACAACACCCAGTCGGAAAATAATGTCAAACTCATGCAGCCTTCCTTACATTGCCATGACTATCGTACCAGTGGATAAAAAAGTCAACAGCAAATGGCTGGACCAAAAGCACACTCTCTCTGTACTGTGTGGTAAAATGGCATCGCTGATGAATAACTACAGCTGTCTGTCCGCAAGACCTAAAAACATTAAAGTGCACAATTCTGCAACACTGATTAAGAATTCTATTTTCAGACTGCCATGTGATGCTAAAAAGAAAGAAAATGAACGTTTCCGGAAGCATTACACAAGACAAACCATTGCGGCCAGGGACTTGAAGTGGGCCCAGGATTGGGGGTGGGGGGGAGGGAGAGAGAGGACATGCGAGTGCACGTTATTAGGATGGAGGGTGAGGAGGTAGTGTGAGACGCACGGGAGAACGAAGTACGCATGAGGATGAGATACATGGGAGTGGATGGAGGTAGACTAAGAATACAATCAATATGGAGGAATGGTGTGAGGTGAGGTTAGTTCACAGATCCGGGCTATGAAATGGAGGAAAGGGGACAAGTAATGGAAAAACGGATAGAGGCAGAAAAGAAAATGTTAAATTGCACACAAACATTTTAAACAGAGAAAGGAATGTAGCGGAGTACATGGTTAAGGAGTAGAAGGGAGAAAAGATGTGTTTTATGACTAGCCAAACGCTGGCAGAACAGCCATACCTCTTTTCCAGGAGTGACATTTCAGGGCCTCAAAGGTCAGGTTTTTCCTTATGGCAGCTCTGGGCTTAAGTGTCATTCCTACAAGAGGTCCATTTCGAAATGCCTCCTCTTTCCAAAGTTGATAATCAGACTAGTAAATTCGATGCCCTCTAAGATGTCAACAAAATCCCAATGCAAAGAAATGTAACTCACCTTGCAGCCAAGCGAATGTCACTTGACTGTCTCTTCTCCTTTCCTTCATGGTGCTTTCTACCACTTTTTCAGCTCTGCTCTGCCTGAGCCTTATACCTCTCCTCAAGGCAGATATAGTTCAGATAGTGAGGGTTAAAGAGGGAAACGGTATCTGGGTGCCCCTGGATGACTCCTTCTACAATGCCAGCATGCAACATGGTAAGCTGCTGGTACCAATTTCAAGGGATAGGTTATATGACTGGTTCACGTACAACAGAAGTTTTGGGCAAGAAGCTGTATTATTGAGGTACAAGATGGGGTCAATACCCAGCAATACAGTCCACACCAATAGTACTCACCATATTGTCCTGGAATGTGAAGTTGCTCTTTACCTATGCAAAAATCGTCCAGAGAGTGACTTCAGGAGAAACGTTCCATCTACAAATTAAATAAAATTTAAGCTGTTCTGTCGGGTGAGTTATTTCCCGACTTGCGCGGACACAGTAGTTGGTAAAATACCATTGACTAATCGCAATCTCCAGCTCAATGAGTCAGCTGATCTTTTGATTCAAGGATCCGAATAAATACCTAGCTACTTACCTGACCCTCGAGCTGAACAAATCAGCCGTGATTGAATTAGAAAAGATCTCATTCATAGCAGATACAGATATATGGCAGTTGCACATTTCTGTCTGCCTCTACATGAAGATCTCATTCGGGTGAATGGAATCCAGCTTCTAATCACCTATGTGCGGGCGCTTGGTCACTACAAAGATCCCTTATTTAGAACAGCGCCATCTCAGCAAAGAATCAAACCAGTTGGTGGATTTTCCACTTGTTTCCAAGCTGATCACTTGGAATTCAACTCCACCATATCTGGCTGTCCGTATCCACCTTACTGTCCTGAAGAAGACCCGTTGTGACGTTGGCTTAGTAATGCACGCTCCTGGGTCGAAACGTCAACCGCCTCATACCAATCCATGTCCTACAGTCTCCGCACCCCAAAATTGAACAAGCATTGGAAATGCAATAGGTCTCGCATTAGAAAAGTTGGAGCTATTGGTCTTGTAAATGACAAATATTTTATTTATTTGTTGGTTTTTAAAATAGCTAAATTGATAGCTTTGTAATTTACAATGCCAATAGTTATAACTTTCGCGAATGTGACACCTATAGCATTTGGAATGCAACATGTTTTGTATTTACGTGACGACTTAGATGGCAGCTCTGGTTGTTAGGCCACATCTCTAGAGAGCAGGAGAGTGCAGCAGGGGAGAGAAGCACAGCAATGCAATAGGTCTCGCATTAGGAAAGTTTGAGCTATTGGTATTGTAAAGGACACATTTTTTATTTATGTGCTTGTTTTGAAAATAGCGAAATTAATAGCTTTGTTATTTACAATGCCAATAGTTTTATCTTTCGCAAATGTGACACCTATTGTAACACAGTATGTGTTGTAGCACTGAGTGGTGTGAGGGTGAGGGGTGTGAGGGGGTGTGAGGGTGTGGGTGTGTGAGGGTGAGGGGGTGTGAGGGTGAGTGAGGATGTGTGAGAGGGTGAGGGTGTGAGAGGGTGAGGGTGAGAGGGTGAGGGTTAGGGTGTGTGAGGGTGTGTGAGGGTGAGGGGATGAGGGTAAGGGTGTGTGAGGGGGGGTGATGGTGAGAGGGTGTGAGGGTGAGGGGTGTGAGGGTGTGTGGCTGAGTGAGGGTGAAAGGGTTGTGAGGGTGAGTGAGGGGGTGAGGATGAGTGAGGGTGTGAGGGTGGGGGGGTGTGAGGGTGGGTGAGGTTGGGTGAGGGTGGCTGAGGGTGAGGGTTTGTGAGGGTGAGAGGATGTGAGGGTGTGTGATGGTGAGGAAGTGTGAGTGTGAGGGTGACTGAGGGTGTGTGAGGGTGAGGGGGTGAGAGTAAGGGTGTGTGAGGGTGAGTGGGTGTGAGAGGGGTGTGAAGGTGTGTGAGGGGGTGTGTGAGGGGGTGTGAAGGTGGGTGAGGGGGTGTGAGGGTGAGTGAGGGGGTGAGAGGGGTGAGGGGGGTGAGGGTGAGGGGGTGTGAGGGTCAGGGTGTGTCAGGGTGAGGGGGTGAGGGTGTGTGAGGGGGTGAGGGTGTGTGAGGGTGAGTGAGGGTGAGAGGGTTGTGAGGGGGGTTGAGGGTGTGATGGTGTGTGAGGATGAGTGGGTGAGGGGGTGAAATGGCCTTGGAACTGTGTGAAGCAACATCTAGGTCCCTTTGGCTGTATGCCTGTATGAAAAAAAATAACACCTCAAATGTCTGGGCTCCGCGGTTGCAATGGACTGTGCTTACGACACAATTCAACAAGCACTGGCAAAGGCAGAAGCTAAACGGCTGAGAGAGGGGCCTCATCCTCCACAACAGGGCACTGAGCTGTGAAGAGGTGCAGAATGAACTGTTGCACAGGGAAAAGGATCTTCATATAACCTCACCCTATCACAACACCCAGTCGGAAAATAATGTCAAACTCATGCAGCCTTCCTTACATTGCCATGACTATCGTACCAGCGGATAAAAAAGTCAACAGCAAATGGCTGGACCAAAAGCACACTCTCTCTGTACTGTGTGGTAAAATGGCATCTCTGATGAATAACTACAGCTGTCTGTCCGCAAGACCTAAAAACATTAAAGTGCACAATTCTGCAACACTGATTAAGAATTCTATTTTCAGACTGCCATGTGATGCTAAAAAGAAAGAAAATGAACGTTTCCGGAAGCATTACACAAGACAAACCATTGCGGCCAGGGACTTGAAGTGGGCCCAGGATTGGGGGTGGGGGGGAGGGAGAGAGAGGACATGCGAGTGCACGTTATTAGGATGGAGGGTGAGGAGGTAGTGTGAGACGCACGGGAGAACGAAGTACGCATGAGGATGAGATACATGGGAGTGGATGGAGGTAGACTAAGAATACAATCAATATGGAGGAATGGTGTGAGGTGAGGTTAGTTCACAGATCCGGGCTATGAAATGGAGGAAAGGGGACAAGTAATGGAACAACGGATAGAGGCAGAAAAGAAAATGTTAAATTGCCCACGAACATTTTAAACAGAGAAAGGAATGTAGCGGAGTACATGGTTAAGGAGTAGAAGGGAGAAAAGATGTGTAAGAGTGAACAAATTAGATGAAGTAAGGGAGAAAAAGATAATCTGTGGGACTGCATCTGCCAGGATGGATGGGAGAGTAGGAATGAAAGTTCAGTTGTCGAGGAAGTGCCATTATTTTTTTCTGCAGGGAGAGAGAGGGGAGGTGCTGGCGGCTGGGGAGGGGGAGGAGAAATGCGAGCAAGGCTGTGTGCGGGGAGAGAGAGGGGAGGTGCTGGCGGCACCAAGCTGGCTGGGGAGGGGGAGGAGAAATGCGAGCAAGGCTGTCTGCGGGGAGAGAGAGGGGAGGTGCTGGCGGCACCAAGCTAGAGAACAGATGGCGAAGACTGGCGATTTGAAGCTGTGCACGCGCATTTTAACTCATTGCGCTTGCGCATTGAGCTAAAAGCGCACATGCACTACATCAAATCACCAGTCTAGTTAAACTCTGTTTAAGCCCCTATATTCTCGCTCCGCTCAATGCGCATGCGCATTGACAGGCGAGACCTAAAAAGGACTCCACTTAGGGGTCTTGAGATTACCTTGAATAGGGACGGATGTCAATTGATTCATACATGTTATATTATCTCCTCACTGTATATATTGCATGCACATTATCACCTTGTTACTTGCTTTCACTTATTCACCTAAAAGTCACGCACTTGTTTTCCATTGATAAAATTGTGTATGTGACAGCCTTGCATAAAAAAGAAAAACAGAATAATACACTAATTATTCAAATCATACAATAATACTCTTGGTGTGTCTTGGTACATATTAATTATGAAAAGCTAAGAAATTGCTCTCCCGAAAGAACCGCTTGTAGTTCATTGTGTAAACGCCCAGGTTCTGAGGGACATAGGGTCACCCCATTACAGTTCATATTTATAAATAGAAAGCTTTTCCGCGACGCTGAGTAACAAGACAAGCAACTCGTATTAAGGAAACTGAAATTTTGATATAACAGCACTATCACGTTTTCAGAAGGCTTAAATTGATAGGGTGGACCACAATTCTAATGCAAACCAAATTGGATATACGAGAGGCCCTCCTAATGCCCTGGATTCTTGCCAGGTGGGGAGGGCCAGCAGTCAAGGCTTACTCCGGGAGGTGATGGGCTGAGAGACTTAATCAGTGTGACATATTGGATAACACACATACCTTCATTGGCAAGTCAGTGCTTCACTTCATTTAACAAAATGGCTTCTATTAACTAATAAATAAATAGTACTTTTAAAGCTAAGTTCGTCATCAAAAACCAGAAGGTCCTAGGAACTTATGACCACATTTATAACTACAGTTTCCTTGCACTAAGGGCTCAGTTACCATTTAACATTGAACCATATTGATAATGTTATCTAAGGATAGGTGCTTCGAGTTTCCTTATTTTTAGAGTGCTTTGCTTGAGGTCATACAGGAAAATATACTCCAATGCGAGATTTACTTTAATGCACTGATTTCGTGTCCAAAGAATGCTTGGTGAAATAATGAATGGGCAGTACTAGAGGCGAAAAAATATGGTTTTCCCAGAAACCCACCACCCACATAATTCCTACCCACTGGAAAATCTTGGGGAGATCACTAACGTGTCCAGGTGGCCAAGTGTCTAGTCGTCAGCGTTCACAGTTCAATCACCGGTAATATGGTCCAGTTAAGGATTCAAATGTTCCTTTTTTGCTAGGTTTTGGGGACAGTATAGTCACATAAGGGGTCTTAAAGTTCAGGTGCCTCTAACTCAGGATGTACTGGGGGCAGAAGAGTTTACTCGTGAGAGGGCACCCTTAGGAACCGATGACACTCACAACAATCCTAGGTGATATCGTTGGCCATAGGCAACTCGTTAATATGAAATAAGATTTGATCACAAATTTGGTGGTAACTACAGACCTGTAAGAGCTAGAAACAATAGAATGGTATTTAGGATCACCTTCAGACTGACCCTACACCAGGGTTGTAAAGATGACCATCCTCTGAGGGGTAGAAAAGATGAGAAGGGTCAGTCTTGGGTCACAGATTGATTCACGGATGTCGCTGATTCACATTTCTTGACTTGTGAAGGTGCTGGAGTAGCTCCTTGATCCTGATGTCCTTCTTGCTGCTTCTGGGCAGCTGGGCTGGGATGAGTGCAGCTCTAGGGCAGTTTTATGATTCAGATCTATTTTTATTGTTATTGCAAACATGTATACATAGCAAAGCAATCCACGATCGGTGTCCCTCAGGGTCAGAAGAACACAAAAACAAGCCATACAACACCCCCAACTATCCCACCCCTCTCCAACTCTCCCCCTCCTGTACTTCCACATTAAGCACCTATGCGTCAGTCATCCCGTTCGCAGCCAACATCCCATTTCACGCCAGCCTCAATCTTGTCTCCTATCTCTGACAAGTACAATAAGCGCAAATACTTAGGGCAAGTCAGTCCATAGAAGTTGCCAGACAGTAATAAGATAAACGGTAGCCACAAGTCTCGGTAAACACCTAGCTGACGTGTTAAGGCAAGGGCCATGCGTTCCATGCCCAGTATGCACCATAGTCTGTAGGGCCAGTCAGTATGGGTTGGGGATTTCTCCGAGCCCTATAGCGCAAGGATGGCCTGTGTCACTGCTCTTCGTGCTAAACCAATATGTAAACCCCTTCTAGATTTAGATTTAAGTGGAAATGTCAGGGGGATGGGCAGCCCCAGTATAATGTATGCAGGGAAGCGGGGCAGCTGAGTTTTGAACTGTTTACCTATGTCTATCAAAACCATTTCCCAGTGTCGGTTAAGTTTCGGACAAGCCCAAAGGAGGTGGAGTAGGGAGCGTGGAGCCCCGCAGCCCCTCTGAGGGCGTTAGTGGGGGGGAGGGGGTCCTAGAAAATGAATAAAATCCTCGAGAGCAGAGTCCTTTTCAGAGCCGCCACCCTTCCAAGCCACGAAAGGCGATAGTGTTTTCATTGTGCGAAGTCCATATGGACCTGTTATAGTAAAGCTCTGAAGTTGGTAGCCACTGTCTTGGTTATGGTAGGGGCTATCTATATTCTGAGATACGTCACCGAGGAGTCTGCCCATGCAAATGGACGCAAGCAACCAGCTGAACCTGTACAGAAGGAGGGGACGAAATGTTAGGCGAAGCAACTTTTGTAAGTTGATTCGAAAGCCCGAGACCTCCCTGAACCGCTCCAGTGTAGCCAAGAAGGCTGGCACAGCCCGCAATGTGCCCTCCAGTGCCACAATAATATTGCCCGCATAAAGGCTTGCAGTGTGCTCGTCACCTCAAATCCTCACCCCGGTAATGTGCTGGTCGTCCCTAACCTTCTGTGCCAAGGGCTCCACGAACCGAGCAAAAGGCAGAGGTGAAAGCAGGCAGCCCTATCTAGTACCCCTACCAGGCTCACCTGAACTGTCAACTTAGGTGCCCCATGGTTGCTGAAACCCTGGCAATCTGTCTCCCAACGCCAAAAGCGTTGATAGTTAAAACCATTATTTCCCGTCGTGAGCATTTGGTTTTGTCATCGACGTGGCGGATTCGCGTGGTGTTATCTCCACATTGGCGGCCAGGGATAAGCCCGGACTAGTCAGGATTTATTTGGCCTAGCATAAGGGGTCCCAGCCGGGGCCGTTAAAATACTGGTGAAAAGCTTGGCATCCATGTTTATAAGCTAAAGGTGCAGATATGAACCACACTGGTGTTTGTCCTTCCCCATTTTGGGTAAGTTTGGGTATGATCGTGATAGATACCTCCAGCATGGATCGTGGGAGGATGCCCATATGTGCCACTGAGTTAAAGAGTCGAGTAAGAATAGGGGAAAGTACCTGGGAGAACGTTTTATAGAAAAGGGCTGGTAAGCCATCTAGGGATTTAAGAAGCTTCTGACAGGCAATGACTGAAATTACTTCCTCTATACGTATGGGCTGATCAAGGGACATGGCCTGTTGGTGTATCGGCCAGGGTGTGTGCATCCTGCACATAGGCCCGTTAATCTGTAGATGGCAGGTCTTGCGTTGCATAAAGGGTCCTATAAAAGTCCCGGTCCTGTACCACCAAACTTGTAACCAGACCCTCAGTATCTAAGTTGCTGAGTAGCTTGGCAATGCTTTAGGGTATAAGGCAAATCTGGAAAAGACCAGCACTAGACTGACCAATGAAATTCATCCTAATCCCCTTTATGTATGACTAATATTTGAATATTTTGGGATTAAGCTATCTTTTTAATTCAATAGTGCCAGGTAGGTCAGTTGTTTAACCTTTTTAGGAATACTTTCCGTCTTGTGTTTTTAACATGGTGTAATTTCATTTTAACAATGACTGGACAACCCAATAGGTTAACACTTTAATCCTCCCAAGATGTCATTACCTTTTTAGCACTTACACTGTTTTGCACCTGCTTATATTTTAAGAGGCTTCATGCAATTGTTACCCAGTTTGCCTGGGGAAACGAGGGAATCTATTAGCTGGAAAGTGGCTTCACCATCTGCGCAACGGGGGCTGGTGAATCTTCTGAACTTTAAGGTGTGCTACTTAGTTACACTGGGAATGGAGTCACTGAACACGACTTCCATTCTTGCCTCCCAGATATTGCGTTCATCTCTCATGGGCAAAACAGATTATGTGAGCACGCCCTAAAATCCAATAGCGCTCCATCCTTCCAACTATTCAGATTTAAGACTGCAAACAACCGATCACTGGAGGTCAAAGTTCAGAAGGTGTCTTCAGGTGGCTTCATAAAACGATCTTTGTAATACACCAGTCTTTTGACTACTTGCTGCAACAAGGTTCTCCTATGTCGCAGATTCTGTGGTGGAAAACTCTGCGATTAGCGCATTTGAAGTGTCAGAGAATATGTTAAACTTGCTCCAGGCAAGCTTCTTCAGCTATCTTCAGTATGGATCATCATTATTCCTTGGCTGATTTGAGACTTTGAGAGGCATCCAAATGTAATTATTCTTTACTGAATATTCAATCAACAGAATAAGCCCTTGCTGGTTTCAGCCGTGCCAGATGATTGCCACATTTTAACAGTCAACAGGCATCTGAGTACCGCACAAGTGTAACCTCTGGCTTCAGGATAGAATGTCTGAAATATACAAAGTGCTTCCTGCCTGACACCCTTGGCATGCATCATTTTACTACATTGTTAAAAAACGAAATCAGGACCACCGTAAATGACTGCTGGTGCTGCCACCAGAATGGCACAGAACTATATTCCACATTGTCCTTTGCTTGCCCCAAGAACTTCTGGGGCAATTCCTCTTACATTCTGGCTTGACCATTTTCGGTGTGAAAGCTGTATTAGCAGCAAGGTATGTATGACCAATGTATTTACATCTCTTCCCTTATTCCTTAGTCGTAATTCATTTTCTTTTGTTTTTACACTTGGATCCGAATATTAACTGGGATGAATGTATTGTCCCTTCATCACTACTTGAAAATGCTTTGAGTCCTGAACTTCAGTGATTGGTCTCTCACTGAACTATCTTGCTATTTCTGCGAGGACCACTTTATATTTGTGCAAGAGAATCCTGCATTGCTTATGCCCTTGTGGTACGTGTGTTGTGTGTGCAAGGGAAGCTTGCACTGCTTCTGCCTGTGTCTGGCCTTTTTTAAGTCGAAGCCTAGTCAGGTTTGCCAACTACTTCTTGTGGGCATTATGAAAGCTTCCCTGGGAATGCATTCCACCCCTTGCTTACCATTGACTTTGTGGTTTGAAACTCACAGTTGTCTGGTTTTTATTTGCTGGCTTTATTTGTTTTAGGATGTCCAGCTTGAGTTTATCCCTCCTGTGGAGCATACCTTGTTTAATATATTCTTCCTCAAACTCGCTTTCTGTCAACAGGCATTTAAATCTCCTGCTTATATTGTCACATTGTCTGTAAATTGAAAGACAGAGGTAGCATGCCAGGCTTTGTCTTTTGAGAGAACTGTGTTTACTTTTCTTTCTCTGACTTCAAAATTAGAGAATTATTGTGACAATCTTACTACAAAAGGAAAGGCTATTTGCTAGCACACAACAACATTTAAATGTCTAAGTGAACAGTGTCGATATTCAAGAATATTTCAGAATTAGGACAGTACAAATGAAGCAATTTTTTTCTGTTATTCCGAAGTGTGCTGGAAACAAATATTTGAATACGATCAAAACACATCAGTATACTCGATGTTGACATTTCCACACATTACGGTTTGTGCGCAGTAAAATTGAATGTGTGTGCAAATGTAATGGTCATTTCAATTGAACATGTGTTGTCTATAATGGCAGTATGCTACAACCCCCCCATGCGTACTCCACACTACCCGACTCTACTCAAATCTACGACACTACAATCTTCTCCAATCTACCCTCCTGCATTTCACCCCACTCAAATCTACCTCAATCTATTTGACTCCATCCCACCCTACTAACGTTTAGTCATGCTGAACAGCAGCCACACTGGTGTACAACATGGCTAAAACACATTGCCAAACCTAATAGCTCTTGCATAGGTGAGACCTATTGGCTTTGCCAATGCTTGTTTCTATGTGTATGAGTGGGTGGGTAGCTTTTACGACTGCTGCTTATGTGGTATTTCTTATTGTGGGGGTAGTATTTTGGAGTGAACTTCACCTGCTGTTCTCTGCACTGTGATTTTCATTTATGCAAAATAAATGTGTCCCACTACTACTACTGCTGGTGCTGCACAGGCTGCATCTGTTCTGCTTTAGGGAAGCAGGTAATGATGCTGCATAGGTATTGGCATGTGTATGTATTTGTAAGGCATATATAGATGCAAACTGCTGCACGAGTGTGCGGGTGTGTGTTGGTAGCTTGCTCTGATTCTGAATGTCAGCTGTACCTGTCGTGGTTATGCGAGAGAAGCCTGCATTGCTGCTGCATGTGTGCGTTTATGCATGTAGCCTGCTCTGCAAACGTGTGCTGTACCTGTTGTGTCTGTATATGCGAGGGAAGCTTGCATTACAGATGTCATATTGTACCCCTTCTGTTTTTAAGGAAGCTTAAACATCATTTACATGATAGAAAACCCTTATTCGTAGGCATTGTAAATGCTTATTTAGGGTTGCCATCTGTGTTCATTGCTACCTTAACTCCACTGAAAATGTATTTTTCCAGTTGATTTCCATATTTTATAAGTGAGAGGCGTTAATATAAGGCGTAGTACATGGCTTTCCAGTTCTTCTATGTATAGCTTTCACATTTGTTGAGTGGTTCTCATATTTAATATTGTGTTTTTACCTTGGGTGACTCCGACTTCATTTATGGTCCGTACACTTATACATGTTTACATTTTTTAGAATGTTTTTAGATTGTTGATTCTGTTGTCTTTGTTGGAAGTATGTTTTTTTAAGGAAAGTTCAAGGAAGGGTGAGCAACCCAATATAGCCTTGCGGGCTTGGGCAAATGATAAATTGAGAAAAATGGGCCAGCAAGGGATTTTATTCAGTTTGTTACTATCAGTAGCTAGGTAACTCTAATTAATTGAGAACCCACACTATTAAACATTAGTGGCTGAGAATAAAGGTATTTTTAAAACTAGAAAATAATGTTACCACACTAACAAAGTAAATAAATACAATAACCAGGTTTTTGTGTCAAAAGATTATTATTTTCTTAGAGACAACAGAATATATTTTTGATTTAACAGGGTACAAAAGAATGCATTTCAGATATACAAGGGGTATCTTATACACTCCTATGATAAATCAGAAATAAAGTCCAAACTGCTAAGACATAAAGTAACACAATGATTTCAATTCCATGGTTAAATGAAAATCAATCGTGGTTGATGATTAACGTGCAGAATTGGACTCAGTAGTCGACGTTTCGGTCTTGGCGATATTATTTCATAAGACCATCATCAGGACATAGGCTTTATGCATCTAAGTGATGACCCTCTGCAAGAATGTAACAGAATAACATAACATTATCACCTGGTTATATTGATCTTACTAAATTAAATCAACAATATACATGACCATTGTAACAAAGATAAAAATAACATACAGTTTATTACGAATACTCCACATGTTAAATAAATACAACATACAAATCATGGCTAAAACTCTTTATGAGTCGGTGTGGCGACTCAATAACGATTTTTGCGTTAATGGAGAATCACAGAAAGGGAAAAAAACACTTACTCCACAACATACAAGGTCCACTTCCTAATCGGGTCAGTGGTATTGGCTGATATAAATCAGGTGGTGGGGATACCGTCAATATTAGAACGGAAGCTTAATTGTAGCAAATGCTGCAAAAAATGAATTAAAAATAATTTGTTCAAGGTGCAGTCCCAGGATAGTGTATTGTACACGGGTGAGTCATGGAATAGGTAAACGTTACCTTAAAATATATTTTGAAAGAAACAGCCACCATTCACTTTTATAGGGTTTGCTAATTTGCTTGTAGCCGGCTGGTCGGACGTCACGATCCACAATGGTGAAGGGTAGATCTCATTAGAATGTCCGGTTTTAAATCGATTATTAATGAAAGAACTAATCCAGAACATAAGAATTATACTGTTTGCATGCTTCTAAATGTATATACACAGCAGAAATCACGACTTAATTAAATGTGAAGGAGCTACGACTGGTAAAGACAAACATTGGGACTAAGAGGTTGATACGTAGCATCTGTCCGTAAATGACCATAACAAACCATGTTAGAAATTGGCCATATCAAAATGGTGTCAACAACTTAAGGTATTATAGACACAAACGGGACACAAACATGAAAATGATGATTGTGTATCAAAACTTAGTTACTCACTGCAAAGCAGATCAGAAGAATAGGGACTTTAATATTTACAAAAGGATGCAGTTGGTAACGTCCGCTATGAGTGTAAATGGAAAGGAAACCATAGTCCGGTGCTTGAGTTTTAGTATGCACCCGAATATAGCATGGAACGCAAAAGTTTATATCTACTGAAGCATTTATTCTGATTTTTTTATCAGACCCATTGTAAGTCGAATCAGAAACCTACATCAGGGACACTACATCAGTGTTAAATAGACTTGAAAACCACCACTTCAACCCAGAAGAAGAATATTTGGTAACGATGGACATCACAAGCCTTTACACAAATATTCCTCAGGATGAAGTCCTATTGATAATCAATGACATGTTGGATTGTCGTGTGAGACCACATAATGTACCGACCGAATTCATAGTCGAATGCATTGGGATCTCCATGTGTGAAAACTTTTTCCTTTTCGAAAAAAACTTCTATCAACAACTCAAAGGAGTTGCTATGGGGCGGTCTATGCCCCCAATATAGCTAACATTTACGTCTCCGACTTTGAAAAGAAATATCGCCAAGACCGAAACGTCGACTACTGAGTCCAATTCTGCACGGTAATCATCAACCACGATTGATTTTCATTTAACCTTGGAATTGAAATCATTGTGTTACTTTATGTCTTAGCAGTTTGGACTTTATTTCTGATGTATCATAGGAGTGTATAAGATACCCCTTGTATATCTGAAATGCATTCTTTTGTACCCTGTTAAATCAAAAATATGTTCTGTTGTCTCTAATAAAATAATAATCTTTTGACTCAAAAACCTGGTTATTGTATTTATTTACTTTGGTAACATTATTTTCTAGTTTTAGAAATACCTTTATTCTTAGCCACTAATGTTTAATAGTGTGGGTTCTCAATTAATTAGAGTTACCTAGCTGCTGATAGTAACAAACTGAATAAAATCCCTTGCTGGCCCATTTTTCTCAATTTTTAAGGAAAGGGCACATTTATGTAGCTTTTGTTGACCTTAGGGCAGCCTTTGATTTAGTTTTACGTGATCGTCTATGGGATTGTTTGTTTATGTTGGGGTTGCCGGTCTGCCTACTTCATCAGATCATAAGACTCCATGACAATAACTATGCTAGAGTGCGTTGGGGACCAAATGGGGAACTGTCCAAATCTGTACCCATAAAGCGGGGAGTCCGTCAAGGTTGTGTGCTGGCTCCCACGCTCTTTTCACTATTTGTTAACGACATCCCAGCTCACTTGGAAGATTGTAACAACGATTCACCCAAGTTGAATGGAACAGGGGTCCCCACACTTTTATTTGCGGACGATACTATCCTGATCTCTCAGACTCCTAATGGTCTTCAAACCCTTCTAAGTAGATTCCAACATTACTGTAACGAGAAAGGGCTAGAGATAAACGCGAAAAAAACTAAATGTATGGCCCTAAATCCCCATAAATCATTTAAGGGGAACTTTTTTCTAAACAATCAAAAACTGGAACTTGTATCTAATTTTATTTATTTGGGAGTCTCCTTAGATTCGAAAAATTCATTGAAAACCCAAATTGAAAATAGTAAAACTATTTTAACCCAGAACTCCTTACCAATTTTAACCACTACAGTGCTAGAGGGGTTTCCCGCTGTGCGCTGAAGGTTCATAAATCCCACTTTACATGACAAAGCCAGCTCGTCATGAGCGCAGCGCAGGTAACGCCCATGACGAGCTGGCTTTGTCATTAGCATGGAAGGGGTTAAAGAAACATGGGGCGAGTCTTAGCAAATCAATTTCACCAGCATTAGAAGTGTTTAAATTTAAGGCCCAGTCTGCAGCTTTATATGGCGCAGCAATTTGGGGCCCAAAAGCTGAGAATTTATTTGCAAAGAGTGAAAACAAGTTTTATAGAAGTATCTTAAGACTACCCAAACGTACCCCACTTTTACCGTTATTGTTAGACCTAAGCTCAAAACATACAGATCATTTTGCCATTTTACGTCCTCTTTCTTACTGGGTGAGACTCTGGTGCACACCAGAACTTGGAGACTATAGAGATGGACTCCTCGAACTTAAGAGTCTGGATCTTTACAATTCGAACCCCTGGCTGAAACACGTTCAAACATGGCTTAGTAGAATTGGGCTGTCTAATTTTTGGGAGGAACCCCAATGTCTTACACCCAGCTGCAAAAAACTAGTTAAAATAAAATTCTGGGCGTACATAGCATACAATCTCCCAAATAGCCACACAGGCAGTACCATTACAAGGAGTTTCTTGGCATTCAAGGACTCCCCATATTTTGAGGACTTTTTAGACGAGGTTCAACCACCCCTGACAAAAAGCCTATATCTGAAATTCAGATATGGAATACTTATAACTAACGTAATGTTAGCCAGTTGGTCTCCAACGGTGGGGTCTCCAAAAAGTGTGAGGTGTATGTGTTGTCCGTCCAGTCCAAAAGAGGATGATAATCACATCCTGTTATTTTGTACTGCATATTTATTAGCAAGAAAAAGATGGATTAAACCACTGTGTAATGCCATGGGTGTACGCTCCTATGTTGAAGCATATAGGATTATTAAAACTGATTCCAGACAATTGTTTGTTTATTGTATAAGCAGATTTTTATTGTCCGTATGTTATACCCGTAAAAAATTGGGACTGGATTTATAAATGGTTAGGTCTGTGTATATTTATTTGTGGTGGATAAGGTTGTTCTGATCTTTTATTGATTGTATAATAATGAATTGCTCCTAGGATTCAGATAACTGGTTTTGTACAATTGTTGTTAAGTAACTGTTTTATACATGCCTTCTTAACTAATTTATGGATTTTATGTATTCCTGCAAACCCCATCCGACATCATGTAAACTGTTTTTCCTCCACTGTGAAATGTACTTTTGGTTTTATGCATCTTTTATTGCCACAAAGTGCCGAAATAAAGATTGATGAATGAATGAATGAATGTGCGTTCATCGTCTACGTGAAGGCGCATTCGATTGCGTACATACAGTCTGGAGAGTTCACTGAATGTGCTATTTAACAACTTTAACTGCTTGGCGTCATTATTAACGCATTGTATCAAAGTCTGCGTTATGGATTTGGATACTTCCTATGCTATGTTTCTGAATACCTAATGAGGGCGACTTTACTTACTCTGCGAGTTCACAAATTATAGATAAACCCAATCTCATTTAAATTCCTTTTTTTTCTCAAATCACAGTAACACTTTCCAGCATTTTTGGAAGCGCACCGGTCTTTCAAGCGGTTTATCTGCATGTGAAATCTGATCGAGGCTGACACCCTGAGCCATTCCTGCTATGAGGCCTCCATCACACTCAGTGCTCTTTAAATGTTACATGAACAAAGAAAAGTTGACACCGGGTTACATGATTTTCTATATCCTTCGCTCTGAACATCTGCCTCTTCTAAGTGATGTCATAACCGGTGTTACTGTTACCCAGTTTAATGGGGCTCAATTACCTACACTGGAAGGATTGAAGGTACAGACTAGACTGCCTTGCTGAGATTTGAACCCATGACTTGCGTGTCAGCAGCAAGCCATCAACGATCTGTTGTATGACTTATCAGTTCTTCTACTCAATGCATGTGTGATATGCATGTGTGTGGTTATTATATGAGCCAGAATCGTGCCCGTGGCAGGGATCTAAGTGCAGTCTGCAGGTCAGTTTGAATCCCATTGGAGGCATCTCAGCTTTTCATCCTTCTAAGACTGATACAAGGTATTACTGGGTTGACTAAAGGACATTTCTTAATTATTGTGGTCCAAAATCTGCTGTAAATAGTGGTACCATGAAACACAACGAATTATATTTCTATTAAATGATAACGAATGTCAGTGAAAGTAAAGGTTACAATTGAGACAAGTTCCTAAAAATGTAAAGTCTCAGATGTATTGAAACACATCTATTAAGGTACTTTATAAGGCGTTATAGCACTATGCAAATGTCTTCACTTTTGCTCATTAATGCATAGGGCCATGCAGTAGGTGGCGGGACAATGGTGATCGTTGAGGGGTATGCATAAAACTCGGAACATTGTAAATAATGTACCACTGGTATAATGCGCCACTTGCTGTGTCCAGCCAACAGTGCCATATTGGAAGTGGGAGCTGCAAGTAAGCCCCTTTTTTTTTTTACCTGTGCGGGTGTGAAGCACTACGGGCACAAATATATTTTTGACAATAAATGGTTTCCTGTGGGGCTGATAATCCTTGCTCCTTTCCCATCTGCACCCTCAACTGTTATTGGAAATCTTGTATTATGTGAATAGCGATGACTACACAGAGTTGTGTAGCACACAGTATAGATGTCTCTTTTCTATGTTTGTTTAGCAGAATGAACGTGCAGAAATAGTAGAACGTGCAGAAATAGTAGGATTGTCCGTACAAACTATTGTTTTTTTCAAGATCTGTTGACTTTGTGCATCTTTAGTTACCTCTCGTAAATGTGAAGTGGACATACTGTATGTCTGTATACTTGTTAATGTGAGAGTGTATTCATGGTTCTAAACGTAAATTTTTGGGGGCTATTTTATACTGGTAGATTCTGTTGTACATTAATTTATTCATATTAATTTATATGAATCCACATTAGTCTGTCCAAATCTACATTCATTAAAGCAAATGTAGATTTGATTAGTCAGAGATCTGAATGTTCCAGGCAGCCAACAAAATGGACTTCTAGCTGACGTCTTTATGTTAAGTTTTTAGACTAAAAAATGAAAATCCTCTTTGAGTTCAAAGTGGATGAAAGAACACATTTCTCACTGAAATATAGCGCTAAATGTTGGATTTAAATTTTCAGTAGTTTACTCAACATTTTGTGTAATTACACAACTTTTGTACACATTTTAATGATAATGCTAACTTAGAATATAACATGCTGATATTTGTAAATATGGTGAGCACAATAAAGAGAAGAACCTGCCAGATAGGTCTCAGGGGGACGGTGCTCAGCTGGTTCTCATCATTTCTAGCCGACCGCCGACAAACGGTCTGGACCCCGCCGGACTCTGCTGTGATGCCGCCACTGGGTGTTGGGGTCCCTCAGGGCTCTATTTTGAGCCCGACCCTCTTTAACATCTTCATGACCCCTTTGGCGGCACTGGCGGAGTCTTTCGGAGCCCGGATCGTGTCCTATGCAGACGACACTCAGCTCCTCTTCTCCTGTGAGAGGGGAGGAGATTTTAATTGGGAGAGCATCCGGGATTGCCTTGGGGCTGTCTTCAGATGGTTTCATTTGAGTGGCCTCAAGTGCAATCCCGAGAAGTCCGAGGTGCTCTTCTTTGGGTGTGCGTCGGATCCTGACTGGCATGACTGGTGGCCGACCGACATGTTTCCTCCTTCCTCCTCATCTCTAGTTGCTAAGAATCTGGGGGTGAAGATGGACAAGGGCTTGTCGATGAGAGCCCAGATTCTGGGAGTGACGGGCACCTGTTTCGGTCTCCTGAAGGTACTAAGAAAGTTTCTACCCCTGTTGTCGGAAGAACACCGGAAACTGACTGTGCAGGCTCTGATCGGGTCCAGGTTGGACTACGCCAACGTCCTCTACCTGGGCCTGCCGGAGTATCTGCTACAGCGCCTCCAGGTGACGCAGAACGCTGCGGCAAGAGCTATTTATGGCTTAAATAGGCGAGCAAGGGTGGCGGGCCTCTTGAAGGCCCTACACTGGCTGCCTATCCGCAAGCGTATTATTTTTAAGACCCTGACTTTGGCCTATAAGGCCCTGCACTCTGGAGGCGCAAAGTACCTCCAAAGGAGACTGTCCTTTTACCATCCGGCCCGGTCGCTCAGATCGGAGTCACAGTTTTTGGCTGTGGTGCAGCGCGTTCAAAGAGCCCGCATCGGGGGTCGCTCCTTTGGGTTGCGTGCCCCCCAGCTGTGGAACGCCTTGCCGCTGACACTTCGGGGCGCTTCGAGCCTGTTGGCTTTTAGAAAAGGTCTTAAGACTTGGTTGTTTACTTTATAGGCCTTTCTTTTTTCCTTTTATTTTATCTCCTCTCTGTTTTTATCGTTGTGTTGTGTTATTCTCCCGTAGGTCTCGCTGTGAAAGCGCTGGGATACTCTTTTTGAGTCGCCGCGCGCTATATAAAAGAAACATAACATAACATAACATAACAATATCATTACTGACAGCATACCAGATATACAGCGACTATTTACTACTCAGCTGATACAAGAATCTTTTGGATTGGCTGCCCCCACTCTCTATCGCCTCAATATATGTAGTTTCCCAGTACACTTTACTTACATGTTCTTTACTAAATGGCATACAGCATATTAAGTTGTGTATTTAGAATTAAACTCAGTGTACTTTTGATGTAGTTCCACCAATTTGAAGTAACAGGACAGTCTATGAATATATGAAGAGAATCTGCAAGTGGTTTCTGCCTCTGAAATTGATTTCCAATAAAAAAACAACTCAATATTTCCATCTTTTTAGGTGTCTAGTTAATTCTCTGTTAAGTTTTGTAAACGCATTGGCCATTCTAATTATGTGAAGTTATACTTTCGCTCAGTCTCCAATCACTCTGTTTTTTAAGACTAGATGGACGTTGCCATTAGTTAAATGTTTATCTATTTTGGAGCTGGAATTGGTTTTCCTGTTTTAATTGATCTCAGTGCTAGCAGTGAAACAAAGAAGCAATTACATGACTTGGGTATTCACCTCCTTTCACTACATAATAGTATTGTGCAATGTTAAGCAGGCCTATACTTCTTACTGGGGAAACGGATGTCTCCTTTTCAGTTCTGTGAAGTGTAATATTGTTTTTCTTTTGTACTGATTTGCTGAATAGTGATCATGCTACAGTCTATTCAGGTTCTCCATACAGCAGGTTTGTTTCATACCGGAATATAGAGTTTTCCCCAGAAAGAAGCCTCATGTAATTGTAAATCACTCTCTCGTAGTTTCTTCATTCAGGTTTTAAAAGTGCGCTTCATTAGGAAAATGGTGTCTCTGTGCAGGACTTGTCATCTGGGTTAATTTGCACATAAAAATAAAACAAGCACTGGTAAAACCAATAGGTATCACCTATTCAAGATCCATTGGCTTTGTCAAATTTTATTTAGCCATGTTGTTGTTCTTTATAAAGTTGTTTTCTGGCACTATTAAGATAGACCTAGAAAAACGTACTTTTATTTTGCTAATTTTGTGTCCAACTGAATTTAGTAGCTTTTTTGCTAAAAGCCCTTTAATGTAAATCTTACACAATTTAAGCTTCGTGAGTACCTCTAGTAAATGTATTTTTCACGTACAATGTAAATAGTCCAGTGAAAAACATCCCAGTAGAGGTAGAAAAAAGCAATGTTCTAAGTGGTGTAAATATCAGAGTAAAAAAAAAAAAAAGGCTTTTGCCATAACTGAGCAAAACCAAGGGGGATGATGGACGAAGTGTTGAACATTGCAAGCACTCACCCCCAGTCAACTGATCTGGGTTTAATCCATCATCATTCTTTAGCTCACTCCGCCATCTCCAGTTCCGACATGGCCATATGCAAATTAGTCTGACCCTGTGCCTCATGGGAACAGTCCAGCCTGAACTGCCAAGCCATAACTGGTCTCCACCCACTCTATATCCACTGGCGCAGGTCCCGCTCAGAACTCTGCCCGCGCGGTTAAAAGCTCTCGAAGAGAAAGAGCAAGGGAATTGAGGTTCTGTGAATTCTGAACCCGTGGGTTCCATTTTGTGTATGTCAGCCATTTTGTGGTTGCCCTCACATAGGCCGATGATTGTGGCTGAACTAGTCTTTTAAGGACATGTACACCTTAGATCGAGTTCATGCTGACTCCTGTTTGACCTGAGTGAACTGACCCTGTTGCCTGAAGCTGACCTTGTTAAACCAGTTCCTGCCCTTTAGCTGATCAAGATTAAGGATCAGAGCACAGGACATCATAAAGTGTTACAAACATGCCTTATCCTACTTCTATCTGTTTCTGTTTCTTCTTTTATGGTCTATTTACGTTATGGGTTGTGGTCCTTTTTATTATGGGTTTGTCCCCGGCTTGTCTAAAGAAGAATGTTGGGTTTGTTCAACTTGCATGTCCATGTTAGGCATTTTTGGACTGCCCCTTACTTTTATGCTGAGTTTTGTAACCCTGAGCTTATATAAAGCCTCTGTTCTCTGTACTCCTCAGACTACCTCATTCAGTTGCTACGGCTTCTGTGTGACGTGGCCTCACTTATTAAATTTAATAAAGATGTCTTTTCATATTTTCAGCTTCTGTGCCAAGTTCTTTTTTCTATTAGTAAGTATTCCCTGAGAATGAAGACTACAGTTCTTCAAATGGCGCGGCCAACGTGGGCTTCATCAGAGAAGTGACTATCTGTGGGAGTGATCTTGTCAGAGGACTGAAATCTACTGAGGAGGACAGAACAGGATTCTACTAAGGAGGTACTCTGTGCAAAGGGATTCTGGAGATTCTTTGTTTCTGCAGCCCAGTATATTTCTGATCTTCCTGATTTTGATCCTCCACATGATGTCACTCCTGACTGAGAACCTTTTTGGCGTGAGTATTCTAAAAAAGACCGTTAGGTCATGTAGAACTTGACAGTTAGAATTTGGATAACCTTTTGATTAGTAAGAATAAGAAGTACAAGTGGGTCGCTCCCACGACTTTGTTTGGTTTTTTTGGTTTTGATTTGGTTATTGCAATTACCAAAGCCGAGGGGTTGGTTTCTTGGTTTTGATTTGGTTATTGCAATTACCAAAGCCGAGGGGCTTGTATATTTGCGAGTTTATCATTTTTGATAACCCCTTGAAGTTTGAAGCTAGATTAGTGAGCTATACGATGCCTGGTCTTAGCAAATTTAGGACTGTAACTTTGGAACTTTGGAATTTGTGTTGGCCAACTTTGGATTTGTATAGGTTTGTATATGCGAATTGCAATTTGTGTAGAACAGGTAATGAGGAGAATTTTCTCTATTTGGTTTAGTTGAACGGTGCACGTACGAAAAGTACATTAAGCACTACATTGATTATAATATTGTATATTTTGCAATATTTTTGGCATGCCTGTTTAAAAGCTCACATAAGAAGAATGTGTGGCTTTATTTGGAAGGCACCATAGTGTGAATTGAAATTAATTAGCCGTCTCTCCTAGAAGGAATACTTAAATAGGTTTAAGTATACAAACATATTTCTTCCTTGGTGATTCTGTAATCCCCAGGGAATTAAAATATGACATAATACAAAACAAGGATCCTTTGTTCTGCGCAATTTTATAAATGAAGATATACAGAGCGATTTTTTGGTGTTCTGCCAGCCAAAGCTAGTGAATTAAGTGTGTTTTGGCTTCTTGGATATGCAGCAGTCTGTTTTTGCAGTCTTTTGGAACACTATTGAGAAGCGTTTCTTGTAAATATGACTTACAACTAGTATTTGCAAATAGTTTGGTTTAAGTACAGTCTGTGGGCTGTCCTTTATTTTTGTTCTGAGTACTGATTTGTGGGTTAAATGTGTGTTTAAATGTCTATGTGGTTTTCCCATTAGTGCAACTTCTGTAAGTACATAGCGATGGCGCTATTTATGAAATACATGGCTAAAGCGCGCCGTATTGTGTGTCCTGAGTGTTTCACCCCTTTCTGTTTATGTCTGAAATGAGCTCAAATGTGTGTTTGTGTTTTTTTATGTTTTCAGTCTATTAAGCAAAATGTCTAAATGCTTAAAAAAATAAAATTAAAATTCGCATTCACTAGGAATAAATTGTCCTTTTTAGAAAGAAAAATGCGGCGCCAAATTTTGTCATGTTTTAAGTTAGGCTTCTGTGCTTAGGCTCATAAATGAATGCGTCTAAAAATGATGGGCAAGGGATGCAACTTGCTTTTATATGTGGTATTATCAAAAATTATTTATTAAAAATAATTATTAAATTATGAAAAATATTTATTAAAAATAAGTGCTACAAAATTAGTTTTTTACTATTCATGGAGCTTAATGCTCATACTGTGACCTCCTAGCATTATAATTTAATTTGAGTTGTGTTGCACTGCATAATGAGGACATTAGCATATGACATCTCTCTTAGCGCAGGCGTAAAAAACTCATTTTTCTAAGGATTTGCATGAGATATGTCTAATGTCTAATATCTGTAATGTGTAAAGAACATTCTGAGGATGGTTAATATGTAACATACTTATAGGATATTTATTTTTAAGTGCCCCAAATATCAAAGTCGAATTTGGGTATTTTTGCCATTTATAATAGCTTTAAAGTGCTTTTAGGCTTCAGTGAATGCATACATTTAGATATAGTACAAATTTGCAGGCTGTCCTCATTTGGGGTTTGCTTTTAAATGGCCCAGTGAGATTCATTTAAGGTTGATGAAATAAGTACCATTGCAACAAGCACTTGTTCTAAAACTGGTATGTGTGTTATTAGATTCTGTGAATTATTCACAGTAAATGTAGTTTAATAATCTGGAAACAGAGATCATTTTTTAGCGCCTAAAAAGGAGACATTATTTTTCAAAATAGAGTGAATTATTGCAGGTTAGGAGGAATTAGGAAGGCCTTTTGCCTTAGTCAGCCTCAGAATGAGCAGAGGGTGGGGGCTAGTAGAGCTGCAGAGGCTTCCTCAAGTCGCGCTGAGGTGTTATCTTTAGTTTCCCTGTAAACAATGAAAGGAGGCTGTCATGTTGACATTTGTGACCTTTTAAATTAGGGCCTTGTCTCTGTGAAATACAGAATGACCTTGCTAAACAGGCCTCTAAAAAGGGAGGGTTTCTGGTTTCTCCATAAGAACATCAATAAAATTAAAGAACGTAATTCCAAAGGGAAAATATGAAAAAAGGGTTTCTTTGAAAGTCCCAACATCATGCTAAATGCTCTGTAGAACTGATACATTTGTGTCTCTGCTCTAAAAAAAATAATGTCTGCTAGTTGCTTTTATTTGACAGAAAATGAGGTATTGAATTAAGTTTTACACAGAAAATAGGAGGATGCTCTTTACTAAAATTTTGAAGGCTACATGCCTAAGTGAGAACGATTTGCCAATTAAGAATTATTTTTTTCACAGTGGAAATTGTAGGTGCCAAATTAATATGGAGTGTCAGTGAAACAATTCTACTTTTAGAAAGTTAAAATTAAGGTGACTTAATGTTGCACGCTGACTGACAAGATGGTAACAGTTAAGTAATGGAAATTTATTTTTGTGTCTGTTAATTTGTATCATGTTTGGTCTTCTGATTACAAGTTATACAGAATATTTGTTTGTTATGAGAAATGTTTTCTCTTTTGTGTGTTGTGTATTTTTTTTTTTTGCTTCTGCTCACAGATCATCCATGGATTGCTCTGGGTGATTTTAAGGCTGACGAGACACGTGAGTTTGGTTGGTTGAAATGAGATGTGTTTTTGCGTAACTCCTTTGGAAAGAAATGTCCATGCGTTTTTCATGTTTGTGTATTTGGTTCTATCATGAATTGTTCTTGCTGGTTCTGTGTGTCTGAAAGTTGTATTTGACAGCAGATATCCACTAATTGGTGATCTACTGTCAAAAAGGAGGGTGAGGATTTTAAACCTGACACAGTGTTATGCGTCACCGCTCATTTATATATGCTATTGTTTTGTCTATGCTTTTTGTGCTTGATATACAGCAAGTATATCTGATGGCTTGACATGTCCATTTTGTGCATTTTTTTGCATGTTTTTTGTTTTATGTTGCTGCTTATGATACTATTACAAGTTTACCTGTTTTGTGAAGGGATATACATGACGATGTGTATCCTGTACAACAGCTGGGTGAATTTGCGCTAAATTTCACAGATATGATATTTTTTCATCCTGTGAGCAAGATAGACAACATTTCACCAGTGCATGTCAAATTTGGCTATAATGGTATTTGAACAAAAATAAAAAAAGATATACAGGAAACAAGGTTTCACCTACAGTCACGTTACTGCCCCCTTTCCTGTAAGGAACAGGCAGCCCTAAATTTATGTATCCTGAATTAGACGTAAGGATAAATTATAGATCTGTGACTTTTATGCATGGTGACTTAATTTTTATATTACATTAGTAAGTTTTGTTCTGCTTCCTAAGTAGTGTATGGCTTTGTACCATAAAGGAAACAAGGTTTCATTTTTCTCCCTGAAGAAGGAACTGGAACATTAGCTGAGGTTACCGTATATGGTGTAGCGGCCAGCGGTAGAGTTAAATTTGTGAACTATTTTGACTTTTTGTGTATCATCCATACTCTTGGTATTGTGTCACATGCTTGACTATCACCCAAGTAATTTCTTGTTCTTCCTATAGATTTTTCTTTTGTCATTTCTCCCCTGATTGATGTCACATTGTGCCCAGTTATTGGGTATTTTAGCTGTGTCCTAGTTCCATTTCCCTTTTCCATATACCTTTCACCAGATAGCCCATTTTTTTTATTGTTGGTGTATCATTCAGGTTCACACTTCCAGATTGCAGTAATGTACCAGGAACCCCATATTATGTATAAATCCCTTTTGTATAACTAGACTGGTTTTTAAGAATTTTCCTTAGGCCTACTTTGATGTTTTCCAGTCTAACTGTCAGGGTAGTGATGGACTGGTTAACTGACTTGATACTATAGTAAGACAAGTTTTCCACCTCAATAGGAGACACCTTACGTTTTATTGAATATGACAAATTCAATGCCTATTCTTATTTGGTTTTTAGTTCCTTTTTTCTGCTGCTTTAATTTTTGATGGACCAGATGTGTTTTAATAATGGAAATACCAGGACTCTCTAGTTCTTGTCTTTTGTTTCCACATTTGATCATTAGCCTTTGTATTGTATAGTGAACCTGATGCACAGTTATTAAAATGGAGGTATCTACATGTCCCTAATAATCTGTATCATGTGATTTCTCTTTTGAGATGTTCTAGATAAGGAATTTAGGAACACCTAGACTTAATCATTGAGAAAAAAAAATGTGTTTACCCCATTAGACGATGTCACTATGTGTGAGGACATCCATTTAGATAAAATTCTCATATAGTTATCTACCCTTAGATGGTAGAGGATATGCTCTCACACGGAAACCCAATTGAAGAGGCTAGAGGCACTGTTTTGCCTACTGCCTTTGTCTTTGTATTGCTTTTGAGAATGACAGTGTGTTCTAGACCAGAATTGTCTCATGGTGTATGGCCACTCCCTCGCAGATTGCAGACCACCTACTTGCAATCCTCTTGTTAAAGACAAACTGTTTTTTTTGTACTAAATTGAAGGTAACTAATAAATGTGTCCCATTTCCTACGTCACTAGGTTCTGCGGGATTAAGTCATAATAACCTGAGGACCTTTGATGAAAAGCTAATTCCCATCAGTGACAGTCCCAGCACCCAGAAAAGCAGCAAGGCTGGACAGAGATTGCCAGCGCACCATCCATGGTATCTCCAAAGAATCGTACTTGATCCATCAGACGGCATTGGGTATCACAGAACAAGTTTCAGTGCAAAAGAGAGGGATTTCTGTTTTGAGTCTTCAGTTTTCTCACCTGTCATGTGCTGGTAACCTCTGACAGTAGGCAGTCCCTTGAGCCCCTTGGCCTGAGTTTTGGCCACACACCCCTTTTCCTTTGCTCCAACGGAAGTGCAGTGCACCGGAGGATCCAAGAGTGGCAAAAGGCACTACATTATGGTGCCCATGAAAGAGCAGCCTGAGCGTTCTCTGACACTGAGTAATGAGTGTTGAGCCTGAGAATGTGGACCCGGATCTGCATAAGATGATCTGTGCCCTTGATCAATGAAGAGCACACTATCTGTAGTGCCTGCCGCAAAGGAGAGATATTGGTGCACTGCCTTGAGACATTGAGACTTTCAAATAAGCTGCGAGTGTTTGCCAGGAGGGCACTCCAACGGATACTGAGAAGGACCATTTTCATGAAAGGCCTGAATGAAGAGGCCCATGCGGAAGAAAACAATAGAAGAATATTTGATGAACAATAGAAGCCTGCCGGAGAGGCTTTGACGGACTTTGGGTATTTCCCGTGCGATTGCATAAAATGGGTGTTAGGAGACTGATTTTTGCTGTTTTGCTGGCATTGTTTTAAAGTAGTATTCTGTTTAGTAAAAGCAGAATAAAGTCCATTCCCTGTGGAAGAGTATCCCTTTTCACCTCAGAGCATTGATGAGGATCACCACTGTTTCACATGAACATATAATAAGTTACTGAAATGCATAGGAGCCATATAAAATGTTACTAGATAATTTTAGGGTTTGCTTTCTGCTTAGAGTTGTGAAAAAGTATAATTTTGTTTGTAATAGTGGTCATTACTTTCTCCTGTTGTCCATATGTTCTTAATAACATGTTTTCTAGTATTTTTAAGCATGACGTTGTCTTTTGTGGGTTGGATTGTTTTTGCTACCCAATTGACATCTGTACCCACCTCCCAACCTATGTCTCTTCCTACTACTACTTCTTCGCATTCTTTCCATACTTTATCTGAACATGAACTGGTTAGGAGGTCAGAGTTTACTAATAATTCCTTTGTACAGCTTCTGCATCAACACCAGTTAGTAATGAACACCACTAATTGTTGGGTGTGTGGTCTTATGCCACATACTACAGATAGAGGTATTCCCTATTTGGTTCTGTCATTTAGTTACAATGGGTCTGTATAGGCATATCAGACGATGTTTATTTATGCCAAGGAAGTCTATCCCTTGCGTTCCATGAAAGATAACTCGAGTAATAATGCCTTAGTGAAGGGAATAACGGATAATATTGACATCGATTCAGATACAGACTGAGTGATTGCCTATGTAAGGGCAAAAGGAGGGCCTGAGGTTCTGTGAATTCTGAACCCGTGGGTTCCATTTTGTGTATGGCAGCCATTTTGTGGTTGCCCTCACATAGGCCGATGATTGTGGCTGAACTAGTCTTTTAAGGACATGTACACCTTAGCTCGAGTTCATGCTGACTCCTGTTTGACCTGAGTGAACTGACCCTGTTGCCTGAAGCTAACCTTGTTAAACCAGTTTCTGCCCTTTAGCTGATCAAGATTAAGGATCAGAGCACAGGACATCATAAAGTTTTACTGCACACAAACATGCCTTATCCTACTTCTATCTGTTTCTGTTTCTTCCTTTATGGTCTATTTACGATATGGGTTGTGGTCCTTTTTATTATGGGTTTGTCCGGCTTGTCTAAAGAAGAATGTTGGGTTTGTTCAACTTGCATGTCCATGTTAGGCATTTTTGCATGCTTGCAAAAGCAAGGACTGCCCCTTACTTTTATGCTGAGTTTTGTAACCCTGAGCATATATAAAGCCTCTGCTCTCTGTACTCCTCAGACTACCTCATTCAGTTGCTACGGCTTCTGTGTGACCTGGCCTCACCTATTAAATTTAATAAAGATGTCTTTTCATATTTTCAGCTTCTGTGCCAAGTTCTTTTTTCTATTAGTAAGTATTCCCTGAGAATGAAAACTACAGTTCTTCAGAATGGTGCTGAAGGGACGTGTGGGTATGAAGGGAGTGTAAGGCGAACAAAGAGAACAGGGACTGTAAGACAGAAATGAGTGAGGGGTGGACAGGGTGTAGGTGGGGTGGCAGAGCGTTGTGGGGACAGAGTACATGCTAACAATCGCAAGAAAGAGGGTTGGGTGAGTGCAGGAAGACGCATCTTAAATAAGGACAGAGTAAAAAGCAGGCCTTAAAGAATACAGGAAAAAGTGCGAACAGGAAGAGTGAGTGGAAGCAGGAGAGCCACAAGACCGGTGTGAGCAATTAATTAGTACTAATGCTTGAACCTTTTTTGGATTTTTGACTCACTTTCTACAATCCGGTGGTTGTATGAAATAAATAGGTAGGAAATGGACAATGACAGGATAAACTCATCATGTCTCATAGGTTAGAGATCAGATGGAAAACAAATAAGGGGAAAAGCTGCCCTTTAAAAAAAAAAAAAAGTCCAGTATGTGGGGAAGAAGAGAGGAAGCTGTTCTCAGAACAAAAGGCGAGTACACACAAGCACAAGCCAGCGCTGCTAACTTTGTGACTGGGGAAACAGACTTGAGACATGGTGTAGGTGGGCTCAAATCCATGTGAGTCTGGGCAAATCACCTATTCTTCCTGTGCCTAACAAACATAATTGAATGTGTTATTGTGAAATGTATCTGGTGATCATGTAAAGTGTTCCAATTTGGATCGAGCTTGCGCTATATATAAATGCTATATATAAATGCCCCAAAAAAAAAAAAGGAATAATACCTCAATCACAGCAAGAGCACGAGACAGACAAATCACAGATAAATCAATCTATACTTGCTCCATGCACCACAGAAAGAAAAGGAAGTGACGCCTCACACACACACTGCTGAATTAGAAGGCAGCAAAGAAGATCAATAATAATGCCAATGAATGAAAAGTAACTTCATTTAGATGTGAATGCCACTAGGCTTTGAGTGGAGCAAAGGCAAAAAGTGTTAAAATAGCTTCATACTATGTTTATTAATTCTTACAATGTGTACCACAGAACATATAGCAGTGCACCTATTTTTCATACGGACGTAGGCTGAGCTAGATAGTGTTTGGCACTGCTTTTAGTAAAAAAAAATTGATATTGCAGTTTTTATATAGTGAAAATAGTGAAAACCCGCAGGTATTGGGGAGCTTTTCATGAACACAAGTTACATTACACAAGGGCACATTCATGTTTTTAGGCACGGCGAGATTACATGATTTTGACCAGACTCACAATATGTTGAGCGAGACACACCCCGAACCATTCTACTTCGACACACGTCAGTGATGGAATGACACCAAATAAAATAGAGCTGTGAGGATTCACTGACTGCGGAAACCTCGAGGAAGAGACCGGAAGAAAAAGGAAGCAATTATGCCGCAAGTTGTGTGTCACTTCCTCCTTCAATTACTAATCAACATTCAGGAATGAGTCCCACCCCTGAGGAATAAGTTGTGGCTCTGATGACGACCTCACAATAAAATGTTTGCCAGGTGTCCTATGAAATTGAAATTCGTTGGCAAACTCAGTGGGTAGCAAGATCAGGTGGTACCCGGTGTGGAAAATTTCTTGTCACCCCCGGCTTGACAAAATGGCAAAAATAGTGTTTAAACACATATCTTTGCCAGTTTGTCACCCCCCCTCAGTGATGACACCCTGGGTGGCCCGCAGCCACCACACCCCCCTTCCTACACCACTGGGCAAACTTAACATGAGGAATACTCTTAAGTGGCCCCATACCAACAGGTTCGAAAAAAGGAAATGATTACCCTTTATCATGCATATATCACGGAAGGGGCCAATCTAAAATACTTTTTGCAATCCTCAATGTATCATTGGGCAGTTGATGAATTTTACCAACCTAATCTATGACTAATCCCTATGGATAGCACTTGTAAATTGAATAGGGAATGGTCTCTGAATATTATCTATTTATTTGTGTGAAATATTTGTACATCAGTGGATGGTCTTGGATATATGGAATTATCTTTCCTTCATATGTTATGTGTTGCTGAATAATTCTACATTGTTTTTCTATTTCTGGAATTAGTGAAATAAGGTGATAGCATGAAAAAAGATAATTGCAATAACAATAAAGAAACATAAGAAATCTATTGATTTACATACAGGATTAATGTACTGTGGTGTATATAATAGATTATTCTATAGCCAGCGGGGTTTATTTGTGTGTCTTGTTTGTTGATTGATCCCTCCCCCACTTGGGCTCAATAGGATCAAACTGTGGTTGATTTGTAAAACAAAATAAGTGCCGGAGCTCTTGTCAGGAGACAGCTTAGACCAGTCCATGTCTCCTGTTAACGCCATCTAAAACAGAACCAACTGCTAACCATGAAAGTGGGGAGAGGATGCAGTTTCAGACTTCGGAGCTGGGGAACCAGGTTTGAGTCTTGGCCTTGACTCAGCATCCTGTTATTCTGGGCAAATGACTTAATCTTCCCCATAAATTAAAGTGTCCTTCAACTGTTTCTCATGAAAAGCACCAGTGTTGATGATTAAGAGCCAGTTCTGAGCACCGGAATCCACCGGCTCAAATTAGGCACTGGGATCAAACCCCATTGCTATATAAGGGTTTCCAATTATAAGATGGCCACCAGAATATTCAAAAATTTAAAGCAGCAGGCTTGGCTGAGTCCTTCTTTTATGTCGAACCTCTTGGGCCTAGTGTGTTAGTGCAAATGTCCGAATAGCACTGTTCCCTAGTCTACGTATTCTGTGAAGAAATCATGAAAATTGTGTATTTCCAGCAAGTAATTTGCAAGACAATTCTTATATTATTAGTCACGATTGGTTGAAGAGGCAAATGCAGAATGGAGCAAGTGAAAAAGGACGAGAGCTCCTGTGAAATGCTCCAAATCAAAGAAAAAAGTAGTTCCGAAAACATTTGCGAACATGAAAGCAGTGTACTGTAATACTGTTACAAATTTTCATGGGTATGTTGCATGTTTGGGTGCAGATTCTGTACAGGCGCAGTATCTTGGATAATTCTACTGTACTTTGCTTTTGTGCTTCATATGCGATTCTACAACCAACATATTTCCTGGATTTCTGTCTTTAGGAGTGCCCAAATAGACCACGGCAGAGAATATTTCACGAGTGCTGAAAACAAGAGTTACCATGTAGAATCATGAAACATAGACTCGACATTCTGGGGCATATTTACAAGCCCCTTGCGACACTTTTGCGCTGCTGTTGCGTCACTTTTGTGAGGCAGCGGCGGCGTAAAATACGCAGCCAATTTACAACATGACGCTTCTAAAATGTAAATGTGGGATACTTGTAAAGCGCACTGTTACTCTACCCGAGTGTCCTGGCGCTGTAGACCGCTGGGGAACCCGTCCTGGTTTTCCCTGTGAGATGGTCCCTTTCTGGGTATCTCCAGGGTGAAACCAGGCATCCCCGGCGTCTGTGGGGGGCCGTTGTAGAGATGAGGCAAGCTTAATGCCCAGAGTTACCGAGTGTGTTCCCTGGTTAGAGTAGGCACTGAGGCGAGAATTATCGAGTCTGTTGACCCTGGTCCAAGACCCTGCCGCGTCGGGAATTGAACCCTGGTCCCAGGCCGTTCTCTGCTTACAGGTCTGCCGCCTCTAACCAGTGAGCCACACCTCTCCACTAGGGAGATATGTCACGTTGTAAAGCCCTGCGTCACATTATACCTGCGTCCAGTATAATGTATGTAGGGGGGGGCATTCCCACGCAAGGAAGTCTTGTAAAAGTGATGCAGTGAAGTGAAATCTACAAGGTTTCACTGCGTCACTTCTAGGACGCCACTTCGTCAAAACCTTACGCCTGCTTGAAGCAGGCTTAAAAGTGACGCAGTGTAGTGAAAATAGGCCTCAAAATGCATTGCTGAAGTTGCATTGTGCTTGCGACATGACTCCAGCAATGCGTGAATTTGGGGCCAACAGATGTGTCAGAATTTCTGATGCATCTGCAAATCCTTGTGCCATGGTGCGCCGTATTGTAAATACGGCACATCCATGGTGGCACAAGGGCATTGCAGGCTGTTGCGGTGAAACTAATGCATCTCTACAGATACGTCAGTTTTTTGTAAATCTGCCCCTTTGTGTTTTGTAGAACCTGGACAAGAAACATCCTCTCCCCTAGAGTTGTTTCATGTACTTATATTTTATTCTCCAAATAACAAAAAGGTATTGGGTGCTGGCAAATGCAATATGAGCAAAATTATATAAAAAGAAATGCACTTCACACACACCATTCAACACAATTTCCCAAATAAATGATTTGGGGTAAAATTAGTGCTTTTTAAAGTCCTGTTATGGTGATATTTATGGAAATGTCCCACTATTCTCTACAAGGCACGCTTTGCCACTTCTTGTCCCAAAAGCAAAAACACGAATCTCCATATTCTGCCTCTAGTACTGGTACAATGTGTTGCTTAATGTGTTTCTTAATTCTGCCTTTGTTATTCATTCTCTAAAGGTTTTTGAGAGAGAACCCTAATTTCACTGCAAAGGTTGTGGAGTGCTGTTTTGCAGAGGCCAGTGCTTTGTAATTCACTGTACTCCACATATTGTCCAGACAAATGGCATTCCATATAGTAGATCAGAAGAATGTAGAAAACCCTCAGACATAACTTTCACATTACTGTGTAGGTATCTCTGCCCTTATCTCTCCCAGTATTAGTCTCTCATGCGTGTCCCCCCCCCCATAACTTCGGGTCTATGTACATACCTGTATCTATGTTCCAGTCCCGAACGCTTTGCTTCGGCTTCCTTCTACCTCAATGAAAGACAAAGGGTCTCATTTAGTCTTTGCGGAACAGCAGTACACCAAAATTAGCTTAGCACCTTTCCCACTAAACTTGTGGTCCTCCCCACTCTATTTAGAGTTGTGGGAAGCACTGTGTTTACACTTGCAGGGACTCAGCCAGTTTAAAGTTCTGATCTTGTAGCCTGACCACCCAAGGGCCTTCAGGTCCCAGTGACAGTTGCCCACTCCGAGAAGGGTGGAGCCAGTGCCGGATTTAACCCTGTGGAGGCCCATAGACAGTTTACATTTTGTGACACCCCTCACAAATTATCTACAAATACCCAATGCACCAGATTTATTTTACAAACTGCCAGCTGCCATAAGATGAGCTTTTAAGAGACAAACTGTTATGTGAATCTGATGTCTTTGGTTTATGTACTTTATGTTGTGTTTTGAATTGTTGTCGCAAGACCCCGAAAAGAATTGGGGGCCATAGGGTATGCCCAGACGTGGATCCCTTGCTCACTGGATTCAAGCAAGCCTGGCTGATGACGGCTGATTAGCCAGAAACCGGTCCCAGGATGCTTGTTTCCGGTCCAGGGAACACATGGCTTGGCAGTTCGGGGTGGACTGTTCCCATGAGGCACAGAGTCAGACTGATTTGCGTATGGCCATGTCTGAACTGGGGTGGCGGAGTGAGCTAAAGAATGATGATGGATTAAAGCCAGATCAGTTGACTGGAGATGAGTGCTTGCAATGTTCAACACTCTGTCCATCATCCCCTTTGGTTTTGCTTTGTTCGTCCTAAGTTGGCAGGGTATGCTGAGACGTGGGTCCCTTGCTCACTTTGCCACTGGATTCAAGCAAACCTGGCTGATGACGGCTGATTAGCCAGAAACCGGTCCCAGGATGCTTGTTGCCGGTCCAGGGAAGACATGGCTTGGCAGTTCGGGCTGAACTGTTCCCATGTGGCACAGGGTCAGACTGATTTGCATATGGTCATGTCTGAACTGGGGTGGCGGAGTGAGCTAAAGAATGATGATGGATTAAAACCAGATCAGTTGACTGGGGGTGAGTGCTTGTAATGTTCAATACTCCGTCCATCATCACCTTTGGTTTTGCATTGTTCGCCCTAAGTTGACAGGGTATGCCCAAACGTGGGTCCCTTGCTCAGTTTGCCACTGGATGCAAGCTAGCCTGGCTGGTGATGGCTGATTAGCCAGACACCGGTCCCAAGATGCTTGTTTCCGGTCCAGGGAAGAAATGGCTTGGCAGTTCGGGCTGGACTGTTGCCATGAGGCACAGGGTCAAGACTGATTTGCATATGGCTGAATCCAAACTGGAATGTCATGCTGAGCAAAAGAACGATGGATTTAGGCCCAGATCTCTGTACTGGGGTGAATGTATGACATTGTTATGCACTCTGTCCATCAATTGTTTTTTTTATATACAGTATGAGGCAGTGGGTCAGACTGATTTGCATATGGCCATGTCTGAACTGGGGTGGCGGAGTGAGCTAAAGAATGACAATGGATTAACCCCAGATCAGTTGACTGGGGGTGAGTGCTTGTAATGTTGAACACTCCGTCCATCATCCCCTTTGGTTTTGATTTGTTCGTCCTAAGTTGGCAGGGTATGCCCAGTCTTGGATCCCTTGCTCACTTTGCCACTGGATATAAGCTAGCCTGGCTGATGATGGCTGATTAGCCAGAAACCGGTCCCAGGATGCTTGTTTCCGGTCCAGGGAAGAAATGGCTTGGCAGTTCGGGCTGGACTGTTGCCATGAGGCACAGGGTCAAGACTGATTTGCATATGGCCATGTCTCAACTGGGGTGGCGGAGTGAGCTAAAGAATGATGATGAATTAAACCCAGATCAGTTGACTGGGTTTGAGTGCTAGCAATGTTCATCACTCCATCGTCCCCTTTGGTTTTGCCCATAGGCGGGTGCCAACTTTGCCTATTTGGTAATCCAGAACTGGGTGGAGCGACCTTCTCTAACAGTTGAATACAGAATGCCACCCATGTGTGAAGAGAAAACTCACTACACATCAGGGCCATTTATTTTTTGTAATTTTAAAACAAACTCCTGCTTTAGGATTGTATTTACTTAGTACAGAAAAAGATTGCTGAACGGGCGGTTTATATATGGCACCTACACAGTAAACCTTCAGTGCTGTGATGGAAGCTGACGCAGTGGCAGCTTCCTTCACAGCATAAACATCCACGCTAAGCAGGCGGGGCTCTATAAATATGGTGGCCGTGTGGTGGACAGGGCCGTAGCCATGGGGGCATTTAAAGCCTAGCCCAGCCCTTATTGATATTTGGTCCCCAAAATTTTCGATGCAGCAGGCACACTATGGAAAACTCAGTTTGTCAACACAAAATGCATTCACATATGAATGCATACAGTCTCCTTGGGGGGAAAAACGTGCTTGAGTTCACAAGGTGAATGAGCTCTTTTTATCTTGCTGCATTTGCTGCATTGCGTGAAAGGGAGAGAGCAGAAATACTCCATATTTATAAAGATATGAATAATTTTTCTGTTCTCTCCTTGCACTGTGTGTAGCCTAGTGCCAATGCAAGCTCCCTTGCACCATAGTGCAAGAGTACTTGTGTTATGGGCACTATTGTTTTTGTGCAAGAAGGGGTTAAAGGCATATTAGAAAGAGGAATTAACAAGAAATAAAGATATTTCTTCTTGTTAGTCCTCTGTTAGATACGCACACCAATTTGGCGCAAAACCAGATAGTAAGCTGGACATTGCATTTATTACTGAGACGTGGGAAGACCAAACCCCAAAATTGGTCAAAGCAACTCCAGCCAACTATTCTATTCTTAGGGCTGATAGGGTAGGTAGGCGAGGGGAGGACTAGCCATTGAGTTCAGAGATAATTCATTTGACGATTTCAGGCTCCTCAGCCGGTAGTGGCTCTGACTGCGAAGTCCTCTCATTTCAAATTGAACCGAGCAAAAACTATACTTTTAGGGGTCTTCTGATATGTAGACCTACGGGTTCAAGAAACACCTTTGTTAATAAGTCTTTTTATTGAATCCAGCACTGACTCGTCCGTTTTTTTCTGTACTGGGAGATTTTAACTTTTATTTAGAAGAACTAGAAGATTGCCACCCAGCCTCTTTGGTTGATACCATGACTAATATTGTCTTGAGGCATTTGTCTGAGCACCCACATTGCAGGCCACACATTAGATGGCATTTTCACAGCTAATCCCACCTTGAAGGTTATAGGAGTGTTGCCAATTCTGTGGTCTGACCACAAGGCGGTAAAGTTTAAGATTAGCGCCCCACAGCTCCTATTGAAACACAATAACCCTCTCCCAGAATCAAGTTTCGTGTTTGGAAAAATTTTGATCCTTTCAAATTACAATGACTTCTACTCAACTCTAAGCCTTTTATCAAAGCCTTTTATCAAATCAGATGTTAACTCTGCAGCCCATAATTATTCCTCATGGATCAAAGCATCAGTAGAACCATTAGCCCCGTAAAAACTATGTCTAATACGCAAACAACTCCCTTTGAACCTTGGTTCACTGAAAAACTGAGAATACAAAAACAACTTTGTAGAAGGAAAGACCGACAATAGTGAGCTAGTTATGACCCACAGGAGAAGAACTATTCACAATCCATAATAGATTATTAAAAAAATCATTATGAAAGAGAAAAGCAAATATAGCTCTACAAAAATCCTACAGTCTAAGGATTCTATCAAAGAATGATTTCAGACAGTAAAACGTTTAGCTAAAGTACTTGAGCTCTTTGATATCAATAGCAGTGGGGAGTTTTGTAACTCCTTTGCCAATTTCGTTCAGAGTAAAGTAGAGAAAGTGTTTAATACTTTCACCAATATTATTCCAAAAACAGCAGCAGTTGAAACATTTGAGTCCTTCTCTCCTTTGAATACAGAGCAGCTTCTAAAACTAGTGAGGATGACTAAGTTGGACTCACCTTTAGACCCATGTTCTCCTAGAATAGTCCACCTTGCATCTGAAATTCTTAGTGCCCAACTCACCAACATATTTAATGAGATCATCATAACAGGCCAATTCCCAGATGCTTGGAAAATGGCCTCTATTTTCCCATTAATAAAAAAAACCAATCTAGATTCGATAGAACCTAGCAGTTATATGCCCATTTATAGACTGCCATTTGCCTTGTAGGTATTATAAAAGGCTTTAAATGTAGAACTCACAACTTTAAAAAAAGCCAACAAACGTCTTGATTCAACCCAATATGGTTTTCAAGAAGCACACATCACAGAGACCGCCCTGGTTATGGCTTCTGATGGATTAAGATCTATCTTGAACACGGGAGGGAAGGCCTCCCTGATCCTATTGGACCTGTCGGCGGCCTTCAATATGGTGAACCATAATAATTATCAACCGCCTAGCTGAACTATAAATAAAGGGCACGGCTCTTAAGCTGTTGGAATCATTTCTATTTAATAGAGTACAGCACGTGGAAATGAGAGCACACTCTTCAGATCAATGTGGGGTACCGCATGGCTCCGTGTTGAGCCGTACCTTCTTTAATCTTTGTTACCCCACTGGCTGGACATTTCAAATCCTTTGGCTGTTCAGTCGTCTCTTATGCTGATGATACTCAGCTAGTTGTTTCGTTATCTAGCAATCTACAAGAAACAGCAGAACCTTCTAACATGTGCATGATCCAGGTAAATAAATGGATGGGGACCAATTACCTAAAACTAAATTTTGGGAAAACAGAGGTTCTCCTAGACACAGACACGTCCTTCTGGTCACCTAGCGGTTTTGGGCGACCTCCCATCTCCTGTGATCTTTGACAACATACTTACTTTCAAAGGTCAGATTAATGCCCTGGCCTCTGCAGTCCTAAGTCATTTTAAATATGATCAGAAAGATCCGTCTCTTCTTACTGCTAGACCTTCAAAAGACACTTGTGAATGAATTAGCCTTGTCCAAATTGAACTATGGAAATTACATATATGTAAATATTCAAAAATAATATTTGCAAAAGCTTTAGTGATTTCAAAATGCTTCTGCACTCATGCTTCTGGACATTCCCAAGAATCAATCTGTGTCCCATGGCCTGACTAAACTACACTGGCTCCCAGTCAACAAATGGATCAAATTTAAATCTCTTTGTTTAGCTTTTAAGGCGCTGCACAACATTAGCCTGGATTATCTGAAAGATCGTTTTTCCTGGTATTCTCCTCCTAGAAACCTACGGTCTGATCTGGTAAGCTCTTGGGGGTCCCCGGAGCGAAGGAAACGCCCTGGGGCAGAATACGTTTTATTGCAGGATCAGTCAAACTTTGAAACACACTCCTTTTAAACATAAAAAACAGTTCTAATTTGCGGTCTTTTAGAAAATCTTTGAAAACCTGGCTTTTTATTAACTAGTAGCAAAACGCTCATTAATATGCAGTGTTCAGAATTTTTCTGGTGAGAAGCATGGTCAAGATACCCTCGAGCGCTTTACAAAACTGTAAATCAAATCACAAGTCTTTGTAAATCTGGGTTTGCATTAAAATACATTGTTGGATGCATGGGAATGGACATGCTCCATCCCTGTAACACCTACCTGATGCAAAGTAACACAAAACAGTGCTATGTGCTGCCTTGTTTTATTACTAAATCGCACAAAGCCACACAAATTTGCTTTGATTGGCTTAGCAATTACCTCTTAAGAACTTGCGTTACCTTGCGACGACTTGCGTCACGGAAGGACAATTAACCCCCTAGTAAATCTGCATCAAAATGTCAGCCTATCTTCTAACAAATTGCTGCTCATTATTTTAATGTGAAGATGTTGTTTACTTTTTTCTCTGACTGCAAATTGAGAGGATTTTGCAAAAGTGAACAATGTGACAATCTCGCTGGAGTACAGATAGGGCCACTGGAATTCCAATGGAATTGTGCCGCAGGGGAGGCCCAAATTATACAGTAAGGTTGACTGAAATATGTGGAAAGAAAACACTAATTATGCGGCTTAATGCAGCACATTTTGTGATATTATCATTTTTACACATTTGCACTGTCTGAGCAAAGGTTTCACTTCATTAATAACAGTTCCACATCCAAATACCGCTATAGGTAGCTGAAAGGTGAGCAATCACCCGTTGCAAGTGACCTTCTGCTGCACTGCAGCACGTGTTGCAACATTTTTTGTAACTTTTGATCCATTTGAGCTAGAAAGTCCTTTTTTTGTTAAATTCAGTCATCCAATCAATCAGGATTTGTAAAGTGCTGCAAATCACCCGTGAGGGTCTCAAGGAGCTGGAGTTGCTAGCTGTTTCACTGTGCTCTCTTCATTTGAATAGCCAGGTCTTGAGTCCTTTCCTGAATACCCCGAGCGATAAGGCGGTCCTAAGGTACAGGGGAAGGTTCCTCCAGGCTTTGGCCACCAGGTGGGAGAAGAAGCGTCCTCTGCTGTTGCTTCGGTGGATCCAGGGGATGTCTCTGAGGAACAGAGAGGCGGAACGCAGTTGTCTGGTTGGTTGGTGGAAAGTCATTCATTTGTTGATGTATGCTGGTCCTTTATTGTGCAGGGCTTTGTATGCGTGGGTTAACATCTTGAACTGGCATCTCTTCAGGATTAGGAGCTAGTGTAGCTTCTTGAGGTGTGGTGTAATGTGGGTCTGTCTGGGGAGGTAGAGGACGAATCTTGCAGCTCGGTTTTATCGGTTTTGTTTTTAGTCTGTGGGATCTTCAGGAGGTGTGCGCTCATTCCTACGTAGATTACATATTCTCTTAGTCTGAGCCTGGCTCCACTTCCCATGATAGGGTCAGGCATGCCTTCACGCAGTACACCATGCACACTGCAGTTCTTCCTGTAATTCAACCGTAGCAGTGGAAGCCAAGTGGAGCCAGGCCCAGGAGCAGGACACTGATTTGGGAGGAAGGTAAGTCTCCTAGTCTTCTTTACTCTTTGGCCTTACTATGCAGGAGGGGTGTGGGGGGAGGGGGCAGAGTGGGAGGGGCCGGGCTTTAGCGGGGGTGGGCGGAGGGCCAGGGGGCACACCGCCAGGCCACGTAACTCTGCGGATTTCATGGAGTTTTCCAGTAAATCCGTGAAATTCTGCAGAGTACCACTACGTGAGCTCCCCCCACCCTTACTGTTGAGTTGAGGGATGGACGAGTTCAGCAGACCACCACGTGTTGTTCCCAAAGATGATGACTTCCGTCTTGTCCATGTTGAGCTTGAGACACTTGTTGTTTAGCCATTTGTTAGCGTTCATCATACATCTGTGGAAGTTGGCTCTGTTGAGTCTGTGCGATCTGATGTGTTGGCCAGGGGGATCATGTACGTGTTGAAGAGGGTGGGGCTGAGGGACGATCCTTGGGGGACGCCGCAGATGATAATCTTGGGTTCTGAGGTGAACGATAGGAGAAAGATTCTCTAGGTTCTTCTGATGAGGTATGAGGTGAGTTCATGATTTGGATTGGTGCTTGAGTTGTGAGAGGGTTCCAAAGGGTGAGCAGGTGTTCTGTGTTTGCAGGAGTAAGCAAGCTGATGCTGTGGCAGCAAGGGGTTGGTGTTTGAAGTTTTCTTAGATAGATGAGATCTTGTCATGGAAAAAGTCTCACAGTTCTTGGGCGGGGATGATGTATTATTGGTGGCAACGTGGGTTAGAGAACTCCTTCACAATGGTGAAGAGCTCCTTGCTGTGGTTTGTGCTGGCTTCTATGCAGTCTGCTGGTGCGCTCTTTTATGTTTTTTCAGGATGCAGTTGTACTGGTTAAGTGCTCTCTTGAAGATGGTGTGGTCTCCTGTCTCTTTTGCTGGTGGGCTACTTACTTTCTAGTTTCCTGCAGGTGCATTGGGTGGATTTCAGCTCTTCCGTGAATCAGCTGGCTCTTCTGGCAGGTCCTTTGGGTTTGGCTGGGTTGAAGGGAGCGATTGTGTCAGTGCATTTAGTGATCCATTGGGAAAAGTTCTTCGCAGTCTGTTCTGGGTAGGATGGTGTGTTTGGGAGGGGGGAGTTGAGTGTGTTGTTTCATTGGTCTTCTGATCTTGTTTTCCAGTTTCTGCTGGTGTTGCTGGGGGGTGTGGTGCCAATGTTGGTAGGTCCTGAAATGGTAAAGCGGACGCTGTAGTGGTCGGTCCAGGTGAACTGTGAGACGTCGTACTTCACTCTGTCGCTGGACCTGAAAATGGGGTCAAGCTTGTGCCCTGCGATATGGGTGGGGTTGATGACAAGTTGCTTGAAGCTCATGTTGCTCATGCTTTCCAGGAGGTCGGTTGTGTTGATGTGTCACTGGGATTGTCAAGTTAAGATCCCCTAGCAAGAAGTAGTGCTTGGAGTTGTTGACGATGAGGCGATGAGGTCAAGGACGCTGGGGCGTGGTCCTGATGGACTGTGTGCGGGAAAGAGTCTTTTCCATCTATCTGAAATTGGAAGTTGATATGCTCCATTATCAGGGTCGAGTCATCAGAGTAGGTTGTGCAACAGATGGTGTCCTTGTAGAAGATCGCAATTCCTCCTCCGTGATTGTTGGTTCGGTCCTGGTGTGTTATCTTGTAAAGAAAAACCAAAGGTGATGATGGACGGAGCGTTGACAATACAAACACTCACCCCCAGTCAACTGATCTGGGTTTAATCCATCACCGTTCTTTAGCTCACTCCGCCACCCCAGTTCAGACATGGCTATATGCAAATCAGTCTGACCCTGTGACTTCTGGGAACAGTCCAGCCCGAACTGCCAAGCCATGTCTTCCCTGGACCGGACTCAAGCTTCCCAGGACCGGTTTCTGGCATTACAGCCGTCTTCAGCCGGGCTTGCTTGACTCCAGTGGCAAAGTGAGCAAGGGACTCACGTCTGAGCATACCCTGCCAACTTAGGGCGAACAAAGAAAAACCAAAGGTGATGATGGACGGAGCGTTGACAATACAAACACTCACCCCCAGTCAACTGATCTGGGTTTAATCCATCACCGTTCTTTAGCTCACTCCGCCACCCCAGTTCAGACATGGCTATATGCAAATCAGTCTGACCTTGTGCCTTCTGGGAACAGTCCAGCCCGAACTGCCAAGCCATGTCTTCCCTGGACCGGAATCAAGCTTCCCAGGACCGGTTTCTGGCATTACAGCCGTCTTCAGCCGGGCTTGCTTGACTCCAGTGGCAAAGTGAGCAAGGGACTCACGTGTGAGCATACCCTGCCAACTTAGGGCGAACAAAGAAAAACCAAAGGTGATGATGGACGGAGCGTTGACAATAAAAAACACTCACCCCCAGTCAACTGATCTGGGTTTAATCCATCACTGTTCTTTAGCTCACTCCGCCACCCCAGTTCAGACATGGCTATATGCAAATCAGTCTGACCCTGTGCCTTCTGGGAACAGTCCAGCCCGAACTGCCAAGCCATGTCTTCCCTGGACCGGAATCAAGCTTCCCAGGACCGGTTTCTGGCATTACAGTTGTCTTCAGCCGGGCTTGCTTGACTCCAGTGGCAAAGTGAGCAAGGGACTCACGTCTGAGCATACCCTGCCAACTTAGGGCGAACAAAGAAAAACCAAAGGTGATGATGGACGGAGCGTTGACAATACAAACACTCACCCCCAGTCAACTGATCTGGGTTTAATCCATCACCGTTCTTTAGCTCCCTCCGCCACCCCAGTTCCGACATGGCTATATGCAAATCAGTCTGACCCCTGTGCCTTCTGGGAACAGTCCAGCCCGAACTGCCAAGCCATGTCTTCCCTGGACCGGAATCAAGCTTCCCAGGACCGGTTTCTGGCATTACAGCCGCCTTCAGCCGGGCTTGCTTGACTCCAGTGGCAAAGTGAGCAAGGGACTCACGTCTGAGCATACCCTGCCAACTTAGGGCGAACAAAGAAAAACCAAAGGTGATGATGGACGGAGCGTTGACAATACAAACACTCACCCCCAGTCAACTGATCTGGGTTTAATCCATCACCGTTCTTTAGCTCACTCCGCCACCCCAGTTCAGACATGGCTATATGCAAATCAGTCTGACCATGTGCCTTCTGGGAACAGTCCAGCCCGATCTGCCAAGCCATGTCTTCCCTGGACCGGAATCAAGCTTCCCAGGACCGGTTTCTGGCATTACAGCCGTCTTCAGCCGGGCTTGCTTGACTCCAGTGGCAAAGTGAGCAAGGGACTCACGTCTGAGCATACCCTGCCAACTTAGGGCGAACAAAGAAAAACCAAAGGTGATGATGGACGGAGCGTTGACAATACAAACACTCACCCCCAGTCAACTGATCTGGGTTTAATCCATCACCGTTCTTTAGCTCCCTCCGCCACCCCAGTTCAGACATGGCAATATGCAAATCAGTCTGACCCTGTGCCTTCTGGGAACAGTCCAGCCCGAACTGCCAAGCCATGTCTTCCCTGGACCGGAATCAAGCTTCCCAGGACCGGTTTCTGGCATTACAGCCGTCTTCAGCCGGGCTTGCTTGACTCCAGTGGCAAAGTGAGCAAGGGACTCACGTCTGAGCATACCCTGCCAACTTAGGGCGAACAAAGAAAAACCAAAGGTGATGATGGACGGAGCGTTGACAATACAAACACTCACCCCCAGTCAACTGATCTGGGTTTAATCCATCACCGTTCTTTAGCTCACTCCGCCACCCCAGTTCAGACATGGCTATATGCAAATCAGTCTGACCCCTGTGCCTTCTGGGAACAGTCCAGCCCGAACTGCCAAGCCATGTCTTCCCTGGACCGGAATCAAGCTTCCCAGGACCGGTTTCTGGCATTACAGCCGTCTTCAGCCGGGCTTGCTTGACTCCAGTGGCAAAGTGAGCAAGGGACTCACGTCTGAGCATACCCTGCCAACTTAGGGCGAACAAAGAAAAACCAAAGGTGATGATGGACGGAGCGTTGACAATACAAACACTCACCCCCAGTCAACTGATCTGGGTTTAATCCATCACCGTTCTTTAGCTCCCTCCGCCACCCCAGTTCAGACATGGCTATATGCAAATCAGTCTGACCCTGTGCCTTCTGGGAACAGTCCAGCCCGAACTGCCAAGCCATGTCTTCCCTGGACCGGAATCAAGCTTCCCAGGACCGGTTTCTGGCATTACAGCCGTCTTCAGCCGGGCTTGCTTGACTCCAGTGGCAAAGTGAGCAAGGGACTCACGTCTGAGCATACCCTGCCAACTTAGGGCGAACAAAGAAAAACCAAAGGTGATGATGGACGGAGCGTTGACAATACAAACACTCACCCCCAGTCAACTGATCTGGGTTTAATCCATCACCGTTCTTTAGCTCCCTCCGCCACCCCAGTTCAGACATGGCTATATGCAAATCAGTCTGACCCCTGTGCCTTCTGGGAACAGTCCAGCCCGAACTGCCAAGCCATGTCTTCCCTGGACCGGAATCAAGCTTCCCAGGGCCAGTTTCTGGCATTACAGCCGCCTTCAGCCGGGCTTGCTTGACTCCAGTGGCAAAGTGAGCAAGGGACTCACGTCTGAGCATACCCTGCCAACTTAGGGCGAACAAAGAAAAACCAAAGGTGATGATGGACAGAGCGTTGACAATACAAACACTCACCCCCAGTCAACTGATCTGGGTTTAATCCATCACCGTTCTTTAGCTCACTCCGCCACCCCAGTTCAGACATGGCTATATGCAAATCAGTCTGACCCTGTGCCTTCTGGGAACAGTCCAGCCCGATCTGCCAAGCCATGTCTTCCCTGGACCGGAATCAAGCTTCCCAGGACCGGTTTCTAGCATTACAGCCGTCTTCAGCCGGGCTTGCTTGACTCCAGTGGCAAAGTGAGCAAGGGACTCACGTCTGAGCATACCCTGCCAACTTAGGGCGAACAAAGAAAAACCAAAGGTGATGATGGACGGAGCGTTGACATTTCAAACACTCACCCCCAGTCAACTGATCTGGGTTTAATCCTTCACCGTTCTTTAGCTCACTCCGCCACCCCAGTTCAGACATGGCTATATGCAAATCAGTCTGACCCTGTGCCTTCTGGGAACAGTCCAGCCCGAACTGCCAAGTCATGTCTTCCCTGGACCGGAATCAAGCTTCCCAGGACCGGTTTCTGGCATTACAGCCGTCTTCAGCCGGGCTTGCTTGACTCCAGTGGCAAAGTGAGCAAGGGACTCACGTCTGAGCATACCCTGCCAACTTAGGGCGAACAAAGAAAACCCAAAGGTGATGATGGACGGAGCGTTGACAATACAAACACTCACCCCCAGTCAACTGATCTGGGTTTAATCCATCACCGTTCTTTAGCTCCCTCCGCCACCCCAGTTCAGACATGGCTATATGCAAATCAGTCTGACCCCTGTGCCTTCTGGGAACAGTCCAGCCCGAACTGCCAAGCCATGTCTTCCCTGGACCGGAATCAAGCTTCCCAGGGCCAGTTTCTGGCATTACAGCCGCCTTCAGCCGGGCTTGCTTGACTCCAGTGGCAAAGTGAGCAAGGGACTCACGTCTGAGCATACCCTGCCAACTTAGGGCGAACAAAGAAAAACCAAAGGTGATGATGGACAGAGCGTTGACAATACAAACACTCACCCCCAGTCAACTGATCTGGGTTTAATCCATCACCGTTCTTTAGCTCACTCCGCCACCCCAGTTCAGACATGGCTATATGCAAATCAGTCTGACCCTGTGCCTTCTGGGAACAGTCCAGCCCGATCTGCCAAGCCATGTCTTCCCTGGACCGGAATCAAGCTTCCCAGGACCGGTTTCTAGCATTACAGCCGTCTTCAGCCGGGCTTGCTTGACTCCAGTGGCAAAGTGAGCAAGGGACTCACGTCTGAGCATACCCTGCCAACTTAGGGCGAACAAAGAAAAACCAAAGGTGATGATGGACGGAGCGTTGACAATTCAAACACTCACCCCCAGTCAACTGATCTGGGTTTAATCCATCACCGTTCTTTAGCTCACTCCGCCACCCCAGTTCAGACATGGCTATATGCAAATCAGTCTGACCCTGTGCCTTATGGGAACAGTCCAGCCCGAACTGCCAAGCCATGTCTTCCCTGGACCGGAATCAAGCTTCCCCGGACCGGTTTCTGGCATTACAGCCGTCTTCAGCCGGGCTTGCTTGACTCCAGTGGCAAAGTGAGCAAGGGACTCACGTCTGAGCATACCCTGCCAACTTAGGGCGAACAAAGAAAAACCAAAGGTGATGATGGACGGAGCGTTGACAATACAAACACTCACCCCCAGTCAACTGATCTGGGTTTAATCCATCACCGTTCTTTAGCTCACTCCGCCACCCCAGTTCAGACATGGCTATATGCAAATCAGTCTGACCCCTGTGCCTTCTGGGAACAGTCCAGCCCGAACTGCCAAGCCATGTCTTCCCTGGACCGGAATCAAGCTTCCCAGGACCGGTTTCTGGCATTACAGCCGCCTTCAGCCGGGCTTGCTTGACTCCAGTGGCAAAGTGAGCAAGGGACTCACGTCTGAGCATACCCTGCCAACTTAGGGCGAACAAAGAAAAACCAAAGGTGATGATGGACGGAGCGTTGACAATACAAACACTCACCCCCAGTCAACTGATCTGGGTTTAATCCATCACCGTTCTTTAGCTCACTCCGCCACCCCAGTTCAGACATGGCTATATGCAAATCAGTCTGACCCTGTGACTTCTGGGAACAGTCCAGCCCGAACTGCCAAGCCATGTCTTCCCTGGACCGGAATCAAGCTTCCCAGGACCGGTTTCTGGCATTACAGCCGTCTTCAGCCGGGCTTGCTTGACTCCAGTGGCAAAGTGAGCAAGGGACTCACGTCTGAGCATACCCTGCCAACTTAGGGCGAACAAAGAAAAACCAAAGGTGATGATGGACGGAGCGTTGACAATACAAACACTCACCCCCAGTCAACTGATCTGGGTTTAATCCATCACCGTTCTTTAGCTCACTCCGCCACCCCAGTTCAGACATGGCTATATGCAAATCAGTCTGACCTTGTGCCTTCTGGGAACAGTCCAGCCCGAACTGCCAAGCCATGTCTTCCCTGGACCGGAATCAAGCTTCCCAGGACCGGTTTCTGGCATTACAGCCGTCTTCAGCCGGGCTTGCTTGACTCCAGTGGCAAAGTGAGCAAGGGACTCACGTCTGAGCATACCCTGCCAACTTAGGGCGAACAAAGAAAAACCAAAGGTGATGATGGACGGAGCGTTGACAATACAAACACTCACCCCCAGTCAACTGATCTGGGTTTAATCCATCACTGTTCTTTAGCTCACTCCGCCACCCCAGTTCAGACATGGCTATATGCAAATCAGTCTGACCCTGTGCCTTCTGGGAACAGTCCAGCCCGAACTGCCAAGCCATGTCTTCCCTGGACCGGAATCAAGCTTCCCAGGACCGGTTTCTGGCATTACAGTTGTCTTCAGCCGGGCTTGCTTGACTCCAGTGGCAAAGTGAGCAAGGGACTCACGTCTGAGCATACCCTGCCAACTTAGGGCGAACAAAGAAAAACCAAAGGTGATGATGGACGGAGCGTTGACAATACAAACACTCACCCCCAGTCAACTGATCTGGGTTTAATCCATCACCGTTCTTTAGCTCACTCCGCCACCCCAGTTCAGACATGGCTATATGCAAATCAGTCTGACCTTGTGCCTTCTGGGAACAGTCCAGCCCGAACTGCCAAGCCATGTCTTCCCTGGACCGGAATCAAGCTCCCCAGGACCGGTTTCTGGCATTACAGCCGTCTTCAGCCGGGCTTGCTTGACTCCAGTGGCAAAGTGAGCAAGGGACTCACGTCTGAGCATACCCTGCCAACTTAGGGCGAACAAAGAAAAACCAAAGGTGATGATGGACGGAGCGTTGACAATACAAACACTCACCCCCAGTCAACTGATCTGGGTTTAATCCATCACTGTTCTTTAGCTCACTCCGCCACCCCAGTTCAGACATGGCTATATGCAAATCAGTCTGACCCTGTGCCTTCTGGGAACAGTCCAGCCCGAACTGCCAAGCCATGTCTTCCCTGGACCGGAATCAAGCTTCCCAGGACCGGTTTCTGGCATTACAGTTGTCTTCAGCCGGGCTTGCTTGACTCCAGTGGCAAAGTGAGCAAGGGACTCACGTCTGAGCATACCCTGCCAACTTAGGGCGAACAAAGAAAAACCAAAGGTGATGATGGACGGAGCGTTGACAATACAAACACTCACCCCCAGTCAACTGATCTGGGTTTAATCCATCACCGTTCTTTAGCTCCCTCCGCCACCCCAGTTCCGACATGGCTATATGCAAATCAGTCTGACCCCTGTGCCTTCTGGGAACAGTCCAGCCCGAACTGCCAAGCCATGTCTTCCCTGGACCGGAATCAAGCTTCCCAGGACCGGTTTCTGGCATTACAGCCGCCTTCAGCCGGGCTTGCTTGACTCCAGTGGCAAAGTGAGCAAGGGACTCACGTCTGAGCATACCCTGCCAACTTAGGGCGAACAAAGAAAAACCAAAGGTGATGATGGACGGAGCGTTGACAATACAAACACTCACCCCCAGTCAACTGATCTGGGTTTAATCCATCACCGTTCTTTAGCTCACTCCGCCACCCCAGTTCAGACATGGCTATATGCAAATCAGTCTGACCCTGTGCCTTCTGGGAACAGTCCAGCCCGATCTGCCAAGCCATGTCTTCCCTGGACCGGAATCAAGCTTCCCAGGACCGGTTTCTGGCATTACAGCCGTCTTCAGCCGGGCTTGCTTGACTCCAGTGGCAAAGTGAGCAAGGGACTCACGTCTGAGCATACCCTGCCAACTTAGGGCGAACAAAGAAAAACCAAAGGTGATGATGGACGGAGCGTTGACAATACAAACACTCACCCCCAGTCAACTGATCTGGGTTTAATCCATCACCGTTCTTTAGCTCACTCCGCCACCCCAGTTCAGACATGGCTATATGCAAATCAGTCTGACCTTGTGCCTTCTGGGAACAGTCCAGCCCGAACTGCCAAGCCATGTCTTCCCTGGACCGGAATCAAGCTTCCCAGGACCGGTTTCTGGCATTACAGCCGTCTTCAGCCGGGCTTGCTTGACTCCAGTGGCAAAGTGAGCAAGGGACTCACGTCTGAGCATACCCTGCCAACTTAGGGCGAACAAAGAAAAACCAAAGGTGATGATGGACGGAGCGTTGACAATACAAACACTCACCCCCAGTCAACTGATCTGGGTTTAATCCATCACTGTTCTTTAGCTCACTCCGCCACCCCAGTTCAGACATGGCTATATGCAAATCAGTCTGACCCTGTGCCTTCTGGGAACAGTCCAGCCCGAACTGCCAAGCCATGTCTTCCCTGGACCGGAATCAAGCTTCCCAGGACCGGTTTCTGGCATTACAGTTGTCTTCAGCCGGGCTTGCTTGACTCCAGTGGCAAAGTGAGCAAGGGACTCACGTCTGAGCATACCCTGCCAACTTAGGGCGAACAAAGAAAAACCAAAGGTGATGATGGACGGAGCGTTGACAATACAAACACTCACCCCCAGTCAACTGATCTGGGTTTAATCCATCACCGTTCTTTAGCTCACTCCGCCACCCCAGTTCAGACATGGCTATATGCAAATCAGTCTGACCTTGTGCCTTCTGGGAACAGTCCAGCCCGAACTGCCAAGCCATGTCTTCCCTGGACCGGAATCAAGCTCCCCAGGACCGGTTTCTGGCATTACAGCCGTCTTCAGCCGGGCTTGCTTGACTCCAGTGGCAAAGTGAGCAAGGGACTCACGTCTGAGCATACCCTGCCAACTTAGGGCGAACAAAGAAAAACCAAAGGTGATGATGGACGGAGCGTTGACAATACAAACACTCACCCCCAGTCAACTGATCTGGGTTTAATCCATCACTGTTCTTTAGCTCACTCCGCCACCCCAGTTCAGACATGGCTATATGCAAATCAGTCTGACCCTGTGCCTTCTGGGAACAGTCCAGCCCGAACTGCCAAGCCATGTCTTCCCTGGACCGGAATCAAGCTTCCCAGGACCGGTTTCTGGCATTACAGTTGTCTTCAGCCGGGCTTGCTTGACTCCAGTGGCAAAGTGAGCAAGGGACTCACGTCTGAGCATACCCTGCCAACTTAGGGCGAACAAAGAAAAACCAAAGGTGATGATGGACGGAGCGTTGACAATACAAACACTCACCCCCAGTCAACTGATCTGGGTTTAATCCATCACCGTTCTTTAGCTCCCTCCGCCACCCCAGTTCCGACATGGCTATATGCAAATCAGTCTGACCCCTGTGCCTTCTGGGAACAGTCCAGCCCGAACTGCCAAGCCATGTCTTCCCTGGACCGGAATCAAGCTTCCCAGGACCGGTTTCTGGCATTACAGCCGCCTTCAGCCGGGCTTGCTTGACTCCAGTGGCAAAGTGAGCAAGGGACTCACGTCTGAGCATACCCTGCCAACTTAGGGCGAACAAAGAAAAACCAAAGGTGATGATGGACGGAGCGTTGACAATACAAACACTCACCCCCAGTCAACTGATCTGGGTTTAATCCATCACCGTTCTTTAGCTCACTCCGCCACCCCAGTTCAGACATGGCTATATGCAAATCAGTCTGACCCTGTGCCTTCTGGGAACAGTCCAGCCCGATCTGCCAAGCCATGTCTTCCCTGGACCGGAATCAAGCTTCCCAGGACCGGTTTCTGGCATTACAGCCGTCTTCAGCCGGGCTTGCTTGACTCCAGTGGCAAAGTGAGCAAGGGACTCACGTCTGAGCATACCCTGCCAACTTAGGGCGAACAAAGAAAAACCAAAGGTGATGATGGACGGAGCGTTGACAATACAAACACTCACCCCCAGTCAACTGATCTGGGTTTAATCCATCACCGTTCTTTAGCTCACTCCGCCACCCCAGTTCAGACATGGCTATATGCAAATCAGTCTGACCCTGTGCCTTCTGGGAACAGTCCAGCCCGAACTGCCAAGCCATGTCTTCCCTGGACCGGAATCAAGCTTCCCAGGACCGGTTTCTGGCATTACAGCCGTCTTCAGCCGGGCTTGCTTGACTCCAGTGGCAAAGTGAGCAAGGGACTCACGTCTGAGCATACCCTGCCAACTTAGGGCGAACAAAGAAAAACCAAAGGTGATGATGGACGGAGCGTTGACAATACAAACACTCACCCCCAGTCAACTGATCTGGGTTTAATCCATCACCGTTCTTTAGCTCACTCCGCCACCCCAGTTCAGACATGGCTATATGCAAATCAGTCTGACCCCTGTGCCTTCTGGGAACAGTCCAGCCCGAACTGCCAAGCCATGTCTTCCCTGGACCGGAATCAAGCTTCCCAGGACCGGTTTCTGGCATTACAGCCGTCTTCAGCCGGGCTTGCTTGACTCCAGTGGCAAAGTGAGCAAGGGACTCACGTCTGAGCATACCCTGCCAACTTAGGGCGAACAAAGAAAAACCAAAGGTGATGATGGACGGAGCGTTGACAATACAAACACTCACCCCCAGTCAACTGATCTGGGTTTAATCCATCACCGTTCTTTAGCTCCCTCCGCCACCCCAGTTCAGACATGGCTATATGCAAATCAGTCTGACCCTGTGCCTTCTGGGAACAGTCCAGCCCGAACTGCCAAGCCATGTCTTCCCTGGACCGGAATCAAGCTTCCCAGGACCGGTTTCTGGCATTACAGCCGTCTTCAGCCGGGCTTGCTTGACTCCAGTGGCAAAGTGAGCAAGGGACTCACGTCTGAGCATACCCTGCCAACTTAGGGCGAACAAAGAAAAACCAAAGGTGATGATGGACGGAGCGTTGACAATACAAACACTCACCCCCAGTCAACTGATCTGGGTTTAATCCATCACCGTTCTTTAGCTCCCTCCGCCACCCCAGTTCAGACATGGCTATATGCAAATCAGTCTGACCCCTGTGCCTTCTGGGAACAGTCCAGCCCGAACTGCCAAGCCATGTCTTCCCTGGACCGGAATCAAGCTTCCCAGGGCCAGTTTCTGGCATTACAGCCGCCTTCAGCCGGGCTTGCTTGACTCCAGTGGCAAAGTGAGCAAGGGACTCACGTCTGAGCATACCCTGCCAACTTACGGCGAACAAAGAAAAACCAAAGGTGATGATGGACAGAGCGTTGACAATACAAACACTCACCCCCAGTCAACTGATCTGGGTTTAATCCATCACCGTTCTTTAGCTCACTCCGCCACCCCAGTTCAGACATGGCTATATGCAAATCAGTCTGACCCTGTGCCTTCTGGGAACAGTCCAGCCCGATCTGCCAAGCCATGTCTTCCCTGGACCGGAATCAAGCTTCCCAGGACCGGTTTCTAGCATTACAGCCGTCTTCAGCCGGGCTTGCTTGACTCCAGTGGCAAAGTGAGCAAGGGACTCACGTCTGAGCATACCCTGCCAACTTAGGGCGAACAAAGAAAAACCAAAGGTGATGATGGACGGAGCGTTGACAATTCAAACACTCACCCCCAGTCAACTGATCTGGGTTTAATCCATCACCGTTCTTTAGCTCACTCCGCCACCCCAGTTCAGACATGGCTATATGCAAATCAGTCTGACCCTGTGCCTTATGGGAACAGTCCAGCCCGAACTGCCAAGCCATGTCTTCCCTGGACCGGAATCAAGCTTCCCCGGACCGGTTTCTGGCATTACAGCCGTCTTCAGCCGGGCTTGCTTGACTCCAGTGGCAAAGTGAGCAAGGGACTCACGTCTGAGCATACCCTGCCAACTTAGGGCGAACAAAGAAAAACCAAAGGTGATGATGGACGGAGCGTTGACAATACAAACACTCACCCCCAGTCAACTGATCTGGGTTTAATCCATCACCGTTCTTTAGCTCACTCCGCCACCCCAGTTCAGACATGGCTATATGCAAATCAGTCTGACCCCTGTGCCTTCTGGGAACAGTCCAGCCCGAACTGCCAAGCCATGTCTTCCCTGGACCGGAATCAAGCTTCCCAGGACCGGTTTCTGGCATTACAGCCGCCTTCAGCCGGGCTTGCTTGACTCCAGTGGCAAAGTGAGCAAGGGACTCACGTCTGAGCATACCCTGCCAACTTAGGGCGAACAAAGAAAAACCAAAGGTGATGATGGACGGAGCGTTGACAATACAAACACTCACCCCCAGTCAACTGATCTGGGTTTAATCCATCACCGTTCTTTAGCTCACTCCGCCACCCCAGTTCAGACATGGCTATATGCAAATCAGTCTGACCCTGTGACTTCTGGGAACAGTCCAGCCCGAACTGCCAAGCCATGTCTTCCCTGGACCGGAATCAAGCTTCCCAGGACCGGTTTCTGGCATTACAGCCGTCTTCAGCCGGGCTTGCTTGACTCCAGTGGCAAAGTGAGCAAGGGACTCACGTCTGAGCATACCCTGCCAACTTAGGGCGAACAAAGAAAAACCAAAGGTGATGATGGACGGAGCGTTGACAATACAAACACTCACCCCAGTCAACTGATCTGGGTTTAATCCATCACCGTTCTTTAGCTCACTCCGCCACCCCAGTTCAGACATGGCTATATGCAAATCAGTCTGACCTTGTGCCTTCTGGGAACAGTCCAGCCCGAACTGCCAAGCCATGTCTTCCCTGGACCGGAATCAAGCTTCCCAGGACCGGTTTCTGGCATTACAGCCGTCTTCAGCCGGGCTTGCTTGACTCCAGTGGCAAAGTGAGCAAGGGACTCACGTCTGAGCATACCCTGCCAACTTAGGGCGAACAAAGAAAAACCAAAGGTGATGATGGACGGAGCGTTGACAATACAAACACTCACCCCCAGTCAACTGATCTGGGTTTAATCCATCACTGTTCTTTAGCTCACTCCGCCACCCCAGTTCAGACATGGCTATATGCAAATCAGTCTGACCCTGTGCCTTCTGGGAACAGTCCAGCCCGAACTGCCAAGCCATGTCTTCCCTGGACCGGAATCAAGCTTCCCAGGACCGGTTTCTGGCATTACAGTTGTCTTCAGCCGGGCTTGCTTGACTCCAGTGGCAAAGTGAGCAAGGGACTCACGTCTGAGCATACCCTGCCAACTTAGGGCGAACAAAGAAAAACCAAAGGTGATGATGGACGGAGCGTTGACAATACAAACACTCACCCCCAGTCAACTGATCTGGGTTTAATCCATCACCGTTCTTTAGCTCACTCCGCCACCCCAGTTCAGACATGGCTATATGCAAATCAGTCTGACCTTGTGCCTTCTGGGAACAGTCCAGCCCGAACTGCCAAGCCATGTCTTCCCTGGACCGGAATCAAGCTCCCCAGGACCGGTTTCTGGCATTACAGCCGTCTTCAGCCGGGCTTGCTTGACTCCAGTGGCAAAGTGAGCAAGGGACTCATGTCTGAGCATACCCTGCCAACTTAGGGCGAACAAAGAAAAACCAAAGGTGATGATGGACGGAGCGTTGACAATACAAACACTCACCCCCAGTCAACTGATCTGGGTTTAATCCATCACTGTTCTTTAGCTCACTCCGCCACCCCAGTTCAGACATGGCTATATGCAAATCAGTCTGACCCTGTGCCTTCTGGGAACAGTCCAGCCCGAACTGCCAAGCCATGTCTTCCCTGGACCGGAATCAAGCTTCCCAGGACCGGTTTCTGGCATTACAGTTGTCTTCAGCCGGGCTTGCTTGACTCCAGTGGCAAAGTGAGCAAGGGACTCACGTCTGAGCATACCCTGCCAACTTAGGGCGAACAAAGAAAAACCAAAGGTGATGATGGACGGAGCGTTGACAATACAAACACTCACCCCCAGTCAACTGATCTGGGTTTAATCCATCACCGTTCTTTAGCTCCCTCCGCCACCCCAGTTCCGACATGGCTATATGCAAATCAGTCTGACCCCTGTGCCTTCTGGGAACAGTCCAGCCCGAACTGCCAAGCCATGTCTTCCCTGGACCGGAATCAAGCTTCCCAGGACCGGTTTCTGGCATTACAGCCGCCTTCAGCCGGGCTTGCTTGACTCCAGTGGCAAAGTGAGCAAGGGACTCACGTCTGAGCATACCCTGCCAACTTAGGGCGAACAAAGAAAAACCAAAGGTGATGATGGACGGAGCGTTGACAATACAAACACTCACCCCCAGTCAACTGATCTGGGTTTAATCCATCACCGTTCTTTAGCTCACTCCGCCACCCCAGTTCAGACATGGCTATATGCAAATCAGTCTGACCCTGTGCCTTCTGGGAACAGTCCAGCCCGATCTGCCAAGCCATGTCTTCCCTGGACCGGAATCAAGCTTCCCAGGACCGGTTTCTGGCATTACAGCCGTCTTCAGCCGGGCTTGCTTGACTCCAGTGGCAAAGTGAGCAAGGGACTCACGTCTGAGCATACCCTGCCAACTTAGGGCGAACAAAGAAAAACCAAAGGTGATGATGGACGGAGCGTTGACAATACAAACACTCACCCCCAGTCAACTGATCTGGGTTTAATCCATCACCGTTCTTTAGCTCACTCCGCCACCCCAGTTCAGACATGGCTATATGCAAATCAGTCTGACCTTGTGCCTTCTGGGAACAGTCCAGCCCGAACTGCCAAGCCATGTCTTCCCTGGACCGGAATCAAGCTTCCCAGGACCGGTTTCTGGCATTACAGCCGTCTTCAGCCGGGCTTGCTTGACTCCAGTGGCAAAGTGAGCAAGGGACTCACGTCTGAGCATACCCTGCCAACTTAGGGCGAACAAAGAAAAACCAAAGGTGATGATGGACGGAGCGTTGACAATACAAACACTCACCCCCAGTCAACTGATCTGGGTTTAATCCATCACTGTTCTTTAGCTCACTCCGCCACCCCAGTTCAGACATGGCTATATGCAAATCAGTCTGACCCTGTGCCTTCTGGGAACAGTCCAGCCCGAACTGCCAAGCCATGTCTTCCCTGGACCGGAATCAAGCTTCCCAGGACCGGTTTCTGGCATTACAGTTGTCTTCAGCCGGGCTTGCTTGACTCCAGTGGCAAAGTGAGCAAGGGACTCACGTCTGAGCATACCCTGCCAACTTAGGGCGAACAAAGAAAAACCAAAGGTGATGATGGACGGAGCGTTGACAATACAAACACTCACCCCCAGTCAACTGATCTGGGTTTAATCCATCACCGTTCTTTAGCTCACTCCGCCACCCCAGTTCAGACATGGCTATATGCAAATCAGTCTGACCTTGTGCCTTCTGGGAACAGTCCAGCCCGAACTGCCAAGCCATGTCTTCCCTGGACCGGAATCAAGCTCCCCAGGACCGGTTTCTGGCATTACAGCCGTCTTCAGCCGGGCTTGCTTGACTCCAGTGGCAAAGTGAGCAAGGGACTCACGTCTGAGCATACCCTGCCAACTTAGGGCGAACAAAGAAAAACCAAAGGTGATGATGGACGGAGCGTTGACAATACAAACACTCACCCCCAGTCAACTGATCTGGGTTTAATCCATCACTGTTCTTTAGCTCACTCCGCCACCCCAGTTCAGACATGGCTATATGCAAATCAGTCTGACCCTGTGCCTTCTGGGAACAGTCCAGCCCGAACTGCCAAGCCATGTCTTCCCTGGACCGGAATCAAGCTTCCCAGGACCGGTTTCTGGCATTACAGTTGTCTTCAGCCGGGCTTGCTTGACTCCAGTGGCAAAGTGAGCAAGGGACTCACGTCTGAGCATACCCTGCCAACTTAGGGCGAACAAAGAAAAACCAAAGGTGATGATGGACGGAGCGTTGACAATACAAACACTCACCCCCAGTCAACTGATCTGGGTTTAATCCATCACCGTTCTTTAGCTCCCTCCGCCACCCCAGTTCCGACATGGCTATATGCAAATCAGTCTGACCCCTGTGCCTTCTGGGAACAGTCCAGCCCGAACTGCCAAGCCATGTCTTCCCTGGACCGGAATCAAGCTTCCCAGGACCGGTTTCTGGCATTACCGCGGCCTTCAGCCGGGCTTGCTTGACTCCAGTGGCAAAGTGAGCAAGGGACTCACGTCTGAGCATACCCTGCCAACTTAGGGCGAACAAAGAAAAACCAAAGGTGATGATGGACGGAGCGTTGACAATACAAACACTCACCCCCAGTCAACTGATCTGGGTTTAATCCATCACCGTTCTTTAGCTCACTCCGCCACCCCAGTTCAGACATGGCTATATGCAAATCAGTCTGACCCTGTGCCTTCTGGGAACAGTCCAGCCCGATCTGCCAAGCCATGTCTTCCCTGGACCGGAATCAAGCTTCCCAGGACCGGTTTCTGGCATTACAGCCGTCTTCAGCCGGGCTTGCTTGACTCCAGTGGCAAAGTGAGCAAGGGACTCACGTCTGAGCATACCCTGCCAACTTAGGGCGAACAAAGAAAAACCAAAGGTGATGATGGACGGAGCGTTGACAATACAAACACTCACCCCCAGTCAACTGATCTGGGTTTAATCCATCACCGTTCTTTAGCTCACTCCGCCACCCCAGTTCAGACATGGCTATATGCAAATCAGTCTGACCCTGTGCCTTCTGGGAACAGTCCAGCCCGAACTGCCAAGCCATGTCTTCCCTGGACCGGAATCAAGCTTCCCAGGACCGGTTTCTGGCATTACAGCCGTCTTCAGCCGGGCTTGCTTGACTCCAGTGGCAAAGTGAGCAAGGGACTCACGTCTGAGCATACCCTGCCAACTTAGGGCGAACAAAGAAAAACCAAAGGTGATGATGGACGGAGCGTTGACAATACAAACACTCACCCCCAGTCAACTGATCTGGGTTTAATCCATCACCGTTCTTTAGCTCACTCCGCCACCCCAGTTCAGACATGGCTATATGCAAATCAGTCTGACCCCTGTGCCTTCTGGGAACAGTCCAGCCCGAACTGCCAAGCCATGTCTTTCCTGGACCGGAATCAAGCTTCCCAGGACCGGTTTCTGGCATTACAGCCGTCTTCAGCCGGGCTTGCTTGACTCCAGTGGCAAAGTGAGCAAGGGACTCACGTCTGAGCATACCCTGCCAACTTAGGGCGAACAAAGAAAAACCAAAGGTGATGATGGACGGAGCGTTGACAATACAAACACTCACCCCCAGTCAACTGATCTGGGTTTAATCCATCACCGTTCTTTAGCTCCCTCCGCCACCCCAGTTCAGACATGGCTATATGCAAATCAGTCTGACCCTGTGCCTTCTGGGAACAGTCCAGCCCGAACTGCCAAGCCATGTCTCCCCTGGACCGGAATCAAGCATCCCAGGACCGGTTTCTGGCATTACAGCCGTCTTCAGCCGGGCTTGCTTGACTCCAGTGGCAAAGTGAGCAAGGGACTCACGTCTGAGCATACCCTGCCAACTTAGGGCGAACAAAGAAAAACCAAAGGTGATGATGGACGGAGCGTTGACAATACAAACACTCACCCCCAGTCAACTGATCTGGGTTTAATCCATCACCGTTCTTTAGCTCCCTCCGCCACCCCAGTTCAGACATGGCTATATGCAAATCAGTCTGACCCCTGTGCCTTCTGGGAACAGTCCAGCCCGAACTGCCAAGCCATGTCTTCCCTGGACCGGAATCAAGCTTCCCAGGGCCAGTTTCTGGCATTACAGCCGCCTTCAGCCGGGCTTGCTTGACTCCAGTGGCAAAGTGAGCAAGGGACTCACGTCTGAGCATACCCTGCCAACTTACGGCGAACAAAGAAAAACCAAAGGTGATGATGGACAGAGCGTTGACAATACAAACACTCACCCCCAGTCAACTGATCTGGGTTTAATCCATCACCGTTCTTTAGCTCACTCCGCCACCCCAGTTCAGACATGGCTATATGCAAATCAGTCTGACCCTGTGCCTTCTGGGAACAGTCCAGCCCGATCTGCCAAGCCATGTCTTCCCTGGACCGGAATCAAGCTTCCCAGGACCGGTTTCTAGCATTACAGCCGTCTTCAGCCGGGCTTGCTTGACTCCAGTGGCAAAGTGAGCAAGGGACTCACGTCTGAGCATACCCTGCCAACTTAGGGCGAACAAAGAAAAACCAAAGGTGATGATGGACGGAGCGTTGACAATTCAAACACTCACCCCCAGTCAACTGATCTGGGTTTAATCCATCACCGTTCTTTAGCTCACTCCGCCACCCCAGTTCAGACATGGCTATATGCAAATCAGTCTGACCCTGTGCCTTATGGGAACAGTCCAGCCCGAACTGCCAAGCCATGTCTTCCCTGGACCGGAATCAAGCTTCCCCGGACCGGTTTCTGGCATTACAGCCGTCTTCAGCCGGGCTTGCTTGACTCCAGTGGCAAAGTGAGCAAGGGACTCACGTCTGAGCATACCCTGCCAACTTAGGGCGAACAAAGAAAAACCAAAGGTGATGATGGACGGAGCGTTGACAATACAAACACTCACCCCCAGTCAACTGATCTGGGTTTAATCCATCACCGTTCTTTAGCTCACTCCGCCACCCCAGTTCAGACATGGCTATATGCAAATCAGTCTGACCCCTGTGCCTTCTGGGAACAGTCCAGCCCGAACTGCCAAGCCATGTCTTCCCTGGACCGGAATCAAGCTTCCCAGGACCGGTTTCTGGCATTACAGCCGCCTTCAGCCGGGCTTGCTTGACTCCGTGGCAAAGTGAGCAAGGGACTCACGTCTGAGCATACCCTGCCAACTTAGGGCGAACAAAGAAAAACCAAAGGTGATGATGGACGGAGCGTTGACAATACAAACACTCACCCCCAGTCAACTGATCTGGGTTTAATCCATCACCGTTCTTTAGCTCACTCCGCCACCCCAGTTCAGACATGGCTATATGCAAATCAGTCTGACCCTGTGCCTTCTGGGAACAGTCCAGCCCGAACTGCCAAGCCATGTCTTCCCTGGACCGGAATCAAGCTTCCCAGGACCGGTTTCTGGCATTACAGCCGTCTTCAGCTGGGCTTGCTTGACTCAGTGGCAAAGTGAGCAAGGGACTCGCGTCTGAGCATACCCTGCCAACTTAGGGCGAACAAAGAAAAACCAAAGGTGATGATGGATGGAGCGTTGACAATACAAACACTCACCCCCAGTCAACTGATCTGGGTTTAATCCATCACCGTTCTTTAGCTCACTCCGCCACCCCAGTTCAGACATGGCTATATGCAAATCAGTCTGACCCTGTGCCTTCTGGGAACAGTCCAGCCCGAACTGCCAAGCCATGTCTTCCCTGGACCGGAATCAAGCTTCCCAGGACCGGTTTCTGGCATTACAGCCGTCTTCAGCCGGGCTTGCTTGACTCCAGTGGCAAAGTGAGCAAGGGACTCACGTCTGAGCATACCCTGCCAACTTAGGGCGAACAAAGAAAAACCAAAGGTGATGATGGACGGAGCGTTGACAATACAAACACTCACCCCCAGTCTGTAGTGTAGCTCCTATCTTCCCAATAGGCTCTGCGCATTGGAATAATACCTACAGCAGTAAAGGCCTAGACCAGACGTTAACTAGGTCTACTACTGTCGATACTAGACTTAATTTTTGGGTTTGCCAGCGTAGCTCAGAGTTCGCTAGAAACTTTCTCGAATGTTCAAGGAGGAATTAACTTCCCTGATTAGACAAGAAGGGATTTAGTTTCTGACAAGCATAGAACATGACAACTTTGCTCTCCCCTAATCAAGAGTCAATCTCGAGAGTCGTGTGAGCACAAGGCAATTATTTTACTCAGTCAGTACGTGCATTCTTAGTCTCATCAGAATGTAGAGAAAAGGAAGAGACGGGCGTGTTCAATAAAAAGGTGTTATTTATTGATCAGTCTCTTTTCTCATACATGAGAAATGGATCGATATTATTGCAATACTTATAGTTAAGTAAAGTGCATACATTAAAAGCAATAGTATAAAATAATACTGTAAAAACATTGATATGGTTTCTGAGCCATATGATGTTTGAAATGATTAAAATATATTTACATACACATATACATTTGACTAAACGTACTCAACTGGTGTTTCTAAATACGCCTACCCCGTGTACCTGACCTAAGTCTAATGCGTGGGCGGGAATAGAAAGTTACAGTTTAAGTTAAGTTTGTTTTTGCCAAGTGAATAACTAAAGAATTCTCTGTGAGGGGTTATTCAGTTCTGTACCTGGAATTTAGGATGAATGAGGAATGGTATCTCGTTCTCTGGTCTCGATATTCCAGGCTGCCTGCGAGGGCTACCCGGAAGCGCCGGTGCTGGGTCTCTCGGCTTGAGATAGCAGCGCGTCTCTCAGCGCGTCAGGAAGGCGGGGCTGCGCCAGCGGGGTCTGCTTCTGCTCTCGGCTTCGGCAAGTGTGGCTGCTCCGTCTTGTCACCACGCGTGTGTTTGCATAGGGCAAGATCGGCAATATTTATACCTTAAAGGTGCCGAGATTGACGTAAGGATGGACATAGATACGTCAATAAAGATGTCATACGACTTGCTCGTTAGCACATTCTTTACTAAAGTTCTCTGTGAAATCAAAACAATGGCCGCACGGATTTTCCAGGTTGTCATAGGTTTGATTTGTTATGAGAACGTCGTATGCCTTATCAGGGGCTGGAGGAATGTCGCTTGTCTAATTAGATCTCAAGCGTTATGACCTAATCAGATAACACGTTCCTGTGCCGTAGTGTGACTGCGTCAGATAACGGTATCTGCATCATGGGGGCTTGTCTTGCCTCATGGGCTGACTGTTAGTTAACTTGATAGTTAGTTTAACCAGAATAGGGTCAGGAATAGGGGGATCGATTCAGAACCTATAGGAATACACGACACCCACTCCACGCTAACTATGGTCATATTTACTAATCTATGCATAGTATAACATAGTACAACATACTATAGAGAATAGTGTATACCTTACCACCCCAAAATACATAAATGCATTTTGAAATTTTCAAATATACTGAAAAATTGCAGTCATATATTTTATATGCACTTAAGCTATGAATTAAATGCAAAAGTAAACACGCATTTGTATGCATTATTGCTTAATTTGGTATTTGAGAAATACACATGAAATGGCTCTTAATATAGCTATACAGAAAGGAAGTTCGAGACCATTTCATCACATAATAAAATATTTGTGAACATCCCAGCGGGCAACTAAAGTCTATAAAGTATCTAAAAATAGAAATCTTAGTTCTCTAGGAATAGTTTCTTACTTTAAGCAGAAGATCAGTTTCCCGGAAAAAATATGGGAAAATATTTTAGGGGGTTGCTGAAAATTGCTGTCCGTGAACTGGATTGTAATTGTTCATGTGACTTTATTTTTAAAGTTGAAGGCCGAATTCAGGGAACGCCGTGTGTGAGTTTACTCAAAAGTCTCTATTTCTGTTCTGGAGAGAACATCATATCATTCAGGCTTTCGAAAAAACTGTCAACAGCTTCATGGGAAAGTTCCACTAAGTCGGAAATAGGTGTAACCACGCATTCATGCGCATGATTGCCTCCATTGGCATTCTGATTCGCATTGCTGACAGAAGGTCGTACCTGTTCGATGCTGCTTTCATCTTGAACTTCACTACTCTTCAATCGTAGTGGTGAAGATTCCAGGAATGCCGTCATCAGGATTGGCAGCCTTTGAGGGCAGCACAAAGCGTGAACCTTGGTAGGAACCAACAGTGTATCTGCATCCACTGGCGCATCCGATTGTAGCGTCAGACAGGTGTCTAACACGCATTCTTCTCCGCATAGCAGACACCTTAGTACAGGTAAAACACACCTTTGCCACATTGGTCGAAATGATAGAAACCAAGTCATGTTTAGGTCTCTAAGCCGGGAGAGTCCCAGGATTTTTGATATCCGGTCCCGGTATCCAATGGCTAGGATCGTCTCTTCCATTGTCGCGAGAGTTTGATCTGTGACATGGGTTGCCATAACAAAAAATAAGGACTAAGAATAGGATTCCTGCAATTAGTCCCAGGATCAGGGGAAGTCCGCCAAAAATCGAATGGACGAAATCTGGAAAAATACCCAGTATGGCTTTGAATGGTGTTAATGCCATCGAAAATACTGTCTTAAATACCCCTGAGATCCCATTGGTATCAGAAATATTTAAGATTTCGCTCAGGATTTCCGCGAAATGTACGGGGGAATTAGTTGATAATAATGTATGTATCCCTGCAGTCGTCCTTGCGACTTGTAGATCATACGTTTCTTTTGATGACGTGAGCCTTGTAGGCGTCTGTAGAAGCACTGTTTTCATTCTGCTTAAAGTATCTATTCGAATAGAAGTAATTTTCAAATTGGGCCATGCCCTTGCCTCCCTGTCTGGAAAGGAGCTGGGGAACAAAGAACGTCCACAGCACTTGACCTTCGCTGTCGTAGTGACTAGATAAGGAGTCCCGGGCCTAAGACTACAACATCTGCGGTCTACAATAAGAATGTAACTCCCATTATAGAGTCTTTGAAAGAATGGTTCTATTTCAGTTGCAGGTGCGCCTTGCTGGTGACATGAAAGGTGTATGAATTCCCTTCACAGGCTCCGTGCAAACTAATACCGTTACACAGAAGCGTGCCGCTTAGTGACATAGCACAATTGTTGCCACTAAGAAACACTTTCTGTCCTTTATTACTGACACATGCATGTGAATAGGGCAGGTTCCAAGTTGTTTTAAGGTACCCCTTTCCCAATTTCTCGTACATGCCAGCCTGTATATATTTTTGGCAGTATTGAAACCTGAAGGTTGAGATTGGAATATTTATGATTCCGTGGATTATCCATTCACTGACAGGTCGTTCTGACATTGTCATTGGTAATCTTTCTAGTTTTTCAATGCTCAAGATTGTATAATCAGCACCCTTTTGCGCCATACCGATTTGTCTATCAGTAAGGTTAAAGATTTGGAATAGTGACGTTGTGTTGATTAAACGCCAAGGCACATAGCCTGAACGCAGATTTTGTAACGTCCAGCCAAGCTGTACAATAGAACGCAATTGTGACTGACCATGTTGTAATAACAGTAAGTCTTGCGATAATATATCGATTGCTGAAGACACAATGCTGTCCAATGAAAAAATTCTGGAGGACAGAGTCATTAACCCATTGTCCACTACAGAAAGTGATTTTTCCAAATTAATACGGTCAATTTCCCGTATTATTTCTGCTGTTTCAATTTGAGTAACCTTCCAGGCCTCATTGTATGCTGCATATACAGAGGCTGCTATGAAACGCTTTTGACGCTGTTTGCGTGGTCCCAGAATGAAATCACGCAAGTCAGCACCATCAGTAAGTAAAGTTAGGTGTTGCTTAATTTCAGGCAGTGTGGAAGTTTGTAGCCACTGAAGGCATAATTTGCCCACACTGTAGGTTGTTATTATCCCTGGGTGATGTCTTTGAGGATATCTAGGGTCTGGCCTGGTCATTTTGAAACCTTGTGTTTTATTCAGGAATCTGTCTTGACAGTTATTTGTATCTGTGGGCCAGATCAACCATTGTTTCCAATCAGGATGTGTTCTGTTTTGGTTTAATATCTGGTTTACGTCTATCTCTTCATCTGTATCAGAGCTATTGCTAAACATTGTTGGCTTTGGAATAGACAGTTTATTTAAATCTTTGATTTTGGCTAAGCCAAGACAGGTGGTTTGTTGAACAGTGTCATTTAAAAATATCATTTGTTCTGGGATCATGCAGGCTCTAAACAAAGCTTCTATACCCTGTACTTGCCATTCTTTTGTACCCCAAACACTTTTCAAATCAACATTTTTGTCCCAATAATCAAATCCAAAAGTATTCATTTGTTCAAAGAATGAGTCTGAATAAATCAATTTTGTGTTGGTTATCATGGTTTTCATCCCTGTCTTGTTTGACAATTTAAAATAAAATGTTTCAGCATTACTTGTGTTAAAACCTGAAAAATATGAATATTTGTCATACACGGTTCTAGAGCTCCCTTTTGGAGGTGTAGCACAATGTTCCCATTGATTATAATGTAAAACATTTCTAGGTTGTGCAGATTTACGTAAAAAATGGTTACCATAATGGTTATAGCAATACATACTATCATAATTTGTAGAACCTTGCAAATAATCATGTTTTGTAAATTTAGCAGACATTACTAAGTCAGACATCATGTTGTTAATGCTTTCGAAGTCCCAATCATCAGCAAATGAGTTTGGTTTTGCAAAATCACTCAAGGAGATCTTGATTTGGTGTGGATATTTCAGGATCTCGACCGGACCATAAATTTCATAGTCAGTGTTGTCCCAGGCTACCCCACCAGGTATCGGATTGGCTGTGAAGTTGGCTGAAGAAAGTTCTGAAGAAAGTTCTCTTTTCTCTACGTGTGAAGATGTGTGTGGTTTGAGGATCAAGTTGATGTTCTGACTTGCTGTGTCCATTTTAGCATATTTTCCCTCAATGAAGCGTCCCAAAGTAAATACCATGATGAGCCAAAGTATGAGGATAAATGCACCAAAACCCACCCAAAATTCAATCCATGGAGAAATCAGATATGTTTCTTTCAGTTGTTTCAAAAGTTCCTTCGCTTTGTCTTTAAAGGATTTTGATGATGGCTGTGTCTTTGATTCACTGAAGCCGTCAGAGGAATCATCGAAGTTGATGAAGTAACCGGATGCAGTTCTGTCAATTGTTCCAATTGGTTCAGGATTTTTGTTTTTTGCATTTTCACTTGGTACTTCAGTATAGATTGGTGTGTCTCTGCTAAATGTCTTTATTTGGGTTTTCAGAGGTCTGAGTTCTATTGCATTGTTGCATAGTCCTTCTTGTTCTTCTGTTTCGAATGTGATGAGCCTTTTTGATAGGACCTCTGTGCTGGTAGCAAACCTTGGTGTTCTGCTACTTATTGGGAGTCCACTTGGCCTACCGTTTGTTATCGGCCACATGTTGTGGTTTTACCAGGTCGATGGATACAACTCGGTTCTCCTTTTTTCCAGCAAGTGGCGGTAGTACAACTGATCTTGTCCCGTTGACAGACAAGACAGGAACTGCTTTTCTGTAGGAAGGCCCAAATTCCTTCTTTACCGCGATCTTCTCCCTGACTAGATCCCCGACTTTTAGAATCCAGACAGGTCTTGCTGGGACAGGTGGTGATTCTTCAGTGGTTGTTGGCTGTTGTTTCAACTGTATGTTGCTCAGGTCTTTTCTTGTTTTGTTTAAGTCCTGCAAAATAGCCAAACGGTCTTTGACATCAAAGGTTTTTTCTTTCACCACTGAAGTCTGACTATCAAGGTCAGAGATCATCATCCTAGTTCCAAATAATAATTCGTACGGACTGAATCCCTTCAGAGAATTTCTTGGCAAGTTATTTAGACTACGTTGGACACTTATTAGATGTTTGACCCACCCAGCTCCCGAACCTAATATCCTTTCCATTATAGATTGCTTTCTGCCTTGGTTTTTTCTTTACACCATCCCGTACCCTCAGGAAGGAAGTGAGAAGATTTCCGCTGGACTGTGCTCATTTGGCCATGTTTCCCCCCAGGCTGGTATGCCTGAGTGAAAACAATGGTCAAACGTAACATGCTCTTAGCGTATATGCCATTTAGACTCGCAAATCTTGTATAATAGTCCGGACGTCAGCCGAGTGCTGGTGATCTACATTATAAGTGGAAACTAGCCTGTATATGTTAATCGCAAGCCATTCTTTTTGCTTGTAATATTATCTGCCTTGATACGACGAGGTATTAAACTGCTTCTCTCCCCACTGCGATCTCTGTTGCAGTTTGGGCAGTTTTTTACAAACATGGTGTAGTGCAGGCTCATGCCTGGCCACCAGTACCGTGATTGTAATTCTTCCAGAGAATCTTTTAATTTAAGGTGTCTTAGACCCTCGCCCATGTGTGCGTCTGCGATTAACAAGTTTCTCCTGTCCATGTTTGGAATCACTCTATCCCCCACTCCAGGGATTCGAGCAAAAGGGACGGAGTTTGCATCGATTATGTATGTATAATTGAGTGGATAGTTGATCGGTAGTGCTGAGCAGTCGCCGTTTGATGACGTTTTCACCGCCAGCAATGTTTCACCGTCAATGTATTTTAATGTACGCTTTTTCCGAACTACGGGAGCCGATTTAGTGGCTGCCGCTGCGGCTGTTTCAGCCAATGAATTCCCTACAACGTGAACGCCATCACGCTGGTGACTCAGTGAGTGTGTCACGTGAGTCTTTGGTAGTTCTTTTTGTAAAAGAGCTATTTGTTCCCAGAGCAGTTTCTGCTTTATCGGTGCATCTGTGTCATCTTTGTAACCGTTTTGAATCCATGTCTGCAAATCCTTGTTGTATGATTTGACGCAGTAATATGAATCTGACACTATAAGTGTCGGGAATTCGCGATCCGCATTATCCAGCGCCATTTTTAATGCTATTATTTCAGTTTGTAGTTCTGAATTAGTTTCTACTGAGTGTGATTTTGTTAATAGAGGTCTTAGTTTACCTCCGCGCCACACTTCTTTTGTAATCTCACATGTGGGGTTGTATGCATGTTCTCCCCAAACGGAGGGTTGAGCATGTCCGTCTGTATAGATTACACAGGCGTAATGTCGTAGAGGCAGAATGTCGATTGGCAGAGGATACGTCTTTTCATATTTTAGATTTTTTAATTCTTCTAGTTCTGGATCAAAGAAGTAGTATACTTTGTCCATTGTGATTGAATTCACCCATTGTATCCATTCCGGATTCAATGTTGTTGTTGGTAAATTACACGGTGTTGTTAGTGCCTCAAAGGCTGATTCTGCTGTTCTGACTGTGATATGTCTGCCGTCAGCTATCTCTTTTTCTCTAGCTATTGCGGTTTGAACTGCACGAATGATTTTTTCTGTATTACTGAATTTCTGTTCAGCTTCTGTGTACAAGTGTGATTTGAATGCAATTGGTACCTTTTCTCCCTCATTAGAGGTCAGGTATGTGAATCCGCATCTCCCTGGGATGACTCGAATCACAAGATTGCGTGTGTTATCACGTGTTTCTAATTTTGTTTTAATTAGCATGTCTGTTTGTAAGGATCTCAAAATTTCTGTGTGTGTTTGAGTCCAACTGGATCTTTTAAAGTCTGGTTTAATTAGATCATAAAGGGGTTTGACCCTTTCTGCGTAATTTGCAATGTATGTTCTTCCGAAATTTAGGAAACCTAGAATCGACTGTAAGTTTTTTAGTGTTCTAGGTGCTTGGATTACGGCACATTTCTCTAGGAAATTGTCTGCCAGGCTTTTGCCTTCACTTGATAACTCATATCCTAAGAATAGGACCGTCAGATGGGCAATTCTGGATTTTTTGAAGTTGAATTTGTAACCCTCTGCAGCGAACCCAAGTATTATGGTGTTCACCCTTTTCAAGTGAGTCTCCAAGTCATCATCTGTTAAGTAAATGTCATCGACATAGGATAATGCTTCATCATCATATAGTTGTAGTAATTCTGTTACTCTCGCTGAGAATACCCCCGGGCTGTTCTTGTACCCCTGGGCTAACCGACAGAATTGTTTTTGAGTGCCATTTACTGAGAATGCAGTTAAATATCTGCTCTCTGGTGCTATGTTTTGACAAAAGAATCCATTGGAGATGTCCAAGGTTGTTTTGTATTTTTTGCGCACTATGTTATTCATTAGTGCAGCACTGTGTGAGTTTTGCACTGCAAAGGTTTTGCAACATGTGTTAAGGTGTCGGTAATCCAAAACTAGACGATATGAATTGTCTGGTTTGGAGACCGGAAACAAAGGATTGTTCATTTGTGAGGTGCAAGTTTCAATCACCCCCTGGTATTCTAGCTGATCTAGTATTTCATTTACCTGTTTTTTAGCTTCTTGCTTAATTGGGTACTGCCTTTGTGCAGTAGGTTGTGATTTTAACTGGATTTTGTGAGGAGGAGAATCCTCATCCCATCCTACATGATTTTTATATAAAGCAGGTGCTAAGGCCACTGTCCACTTTCTAGCAAGTGTGTATTTTTTATGAATCGGGATTTGATTCGAGAAGGCAGGCATAATTACTTCTTCGCCATGAGGGCACTCCCTGACAAACTCTGGTGGCCAGTCTTTTTCAGCTAGAAGGATATCATAGCCCTTGGAGAGGTTATCCCAAAATAGTCCCCTTATTTTCCTAGTCTTATCTCCCTCTATACGTAATGTTATCTCGTATATCTTGTGGGGTTTGCTAACTCTGGTGTCTGCAGTTTCCACTTGCAGATATTCATTCGTGTCCACTGTCTCCAGATGATTCATAAGGACTTTGCGAGCTATGCTCACCTCTGCTACGCTGTCTAGCATTGTCTGCGCCCACTCTCCGTTTTTCAGTTGTGTCCTCAGTATTCTCGGCATTGTTAACTACCTTGATACTGGCTACCTTCTTTTTTGGAAATTGTAATTTCTTTTTTAGCTGAGCAGGTTCCTTGTCTTTGGACTTGGCGTGCTCTTCTGATCGTCCTCTTCTTTCCGATTTCTGCGAGGAAGTCTGAAAAGATTGAGAGGGACGTGTATCAATGTCTTGATATCTATCAGGTTTTTTAATATTATCCCTATTTCTAAGGTTATATCTATTCCCAGAGGGGTCACTCTGCGGTGACCTCTGTCTTTGGTTTGGAGATTTCTCTCTTCGCCTGGGAGACCTCCCTCGGGACTGGAATTTCTTTTCTTTAGGATTGGATTGTTTGTTTCCATCCCAGTTCTTTTTTGGTGAATTATTATTAAAAAATATTTTTTCTGGACTTGTAGTCAGTTGTGGTTTTACTGGTATCCCACCTAGACTATCTCTGCCTAGTTCTTCATAGGATTTTTCTATGATTCTGGCAATTTCAGCTGGTTGGTCTGCTATATCTGTCTCTTTTAACCTCTGGCGGATCGCCACGTTTGCTGCTTCACCTTTTATGTTGGCTAATAATATAGCCGAGACCTGCTTGAAGTCTTTTAGTAATTTCATACCAAGAGTTAAAGCAGGTTCTGGACCGTATTCATCTTGAATTTGTTTTAGCACATCTGGTATTACCGAAATGGATGGAACACCGTACGTTTTTGTGTAGATGGAAGCAAAGACTGTACCCCAAGTGTCACAGTCCTCAATGTGTGGTGCGATTCCCATTGGGAGACATATAGTCAGAATCCTGTGTTTTTCTAATGGGGTGGTGTCAGGAAACACCGCCTCTATTTGGGTAATTTTCTGTGCCAACCAGAATGGTATTTGTTCCCGTTTAGCTGGAACTTTACCTAGGCAGGATTGGATGTTCTGTGGTGTAATTTTATTTGTGTTCCCCTGGTGAGGGGTCAGCTGTGGAAGTTTAATCGCTGGCTGAATTGTTGAAGTCCGCATTACATACTGAACTAATTGTCTATGAATTTTTAGTAGTTGTTTTAGCTGTATTAACAGCTCTGCTGCAGGCATTCTTTCGATGTCTGGATGTGGTGTGTATCCGGCTAAGACCGGTCACGTTGCTCCTGGTCTTCCTAAAGGACCGAGCCTTGTAATGTGATTGTTATGTATTAGGGCGCCATCAAATAAGAGCAAATGCTCTTGGAATTTGAGTGGTACTTCCACCTCCTCGAAAGGAGTGTACTCATTAGGAGGTTCCTCTACTTTGTAATAGTGGAAGTACTTTGTTACAGCATTAGCTGCTGGAAAATGTATCCATGAATAATATACCTCTGTCTGCCGATATTCGTGTGCCTCGATTACGAATATGACTGTGCCACCTCTAGGTGTCAGTCCATTTTCTATAAGTTTTAAGGTTATAGATCTCCTTTTAATGACCGGAATGAGTGTTATATTCGGGTCTGCTGCTGCTTGCATGGTAGCATCAGCATCTGCGAGTTCAGTTGCTAATCTAACTGTTTCTCTTTCATCATCACTTTCAGTCATTTTACTGACCGGATGGTATTATAGCTGTTTGCAGATCAGGTTTCTTTATGGAAACAGAGATTAGATGCACAATATTTTGGAACAGTGTATCCTTCAACGTTGACTATACCAAGAACCATACATAGGAGTTCCCTCCTGCGAGGTTTTGGAGGATATAACCTTTCACCCACTCCAGACGTCTTTGGAGTACAATGGGAAAAGGGGTCTGAGTGAGAAAGCACGACTGAGTTACTCTAAATGTCTTACGTTAGTTTTATCGCCCTTTCCAAACACGTTGGGCGCCATGTAGTGTAGCTCCTATCTTCCCAATAGGCTCTGCGCATTGGAATAATACCTACAGCAGTAAAGGCCTAGACCAGACGTTAACTAGGTCTACTACTGTCGATACAAGACTTAATTTTTGGGTTTGCCAGCGTAGCTCAGAGTTCGCTAGAAACTTTCTCGAATGTTCAAGGAGGAATTAACTTCCCTGATTAGACAAGAAGGGATTTAGTTTCTGACAACCATAGTACATGACAACTTTGCTCTCCCCTAATCAAGAGTCAATCTCAAGAGTCGTGTGAGCACAAGGCAATTATTTTACTCAGTCAGTACGTGCATTCTTAGTCTCATCAGAATGTAGAGAAAAGGAAGAGACGGGCGTGTTCAATAAAAAGGTGTTATTTATTGATCAGTCTCTTTTCTCATACATGAGAAATGGATCGATATTATTGCAATACTTATAGTTAAGTAAAGTGCATACATTAAAAGCAATAGTATAAAATAATACTGTAAAAACATTGATATGGTTTCTGAGCCATATGATGTTTGAAATGATTAAAATATATTTACATACACATATACATTTGACTAAACGTACTCAACTGGTGTTTCTAAATACGCCTACCCCGTGTACCTGACCTAAGTCTAATGCGTGGGCGGGAATAGAAAGTTACAGTTTAAGTTAAGTTTGTTTTTGCCAAGTGAATAACTAAAGAATTCTCTGTGAGGGGTTATTCAGTTCTGTACCTGGAATTTAGGATGAATGAGGAATGGTATCTCGTTCTCTGGTCTCGATATTCCAGGCTACCTGCGAGGGCTACCCGGAAGCGCCGGTGCTGGGTCTCTCGGCTTGAGATAGCAGCGCGTCTCTCAGCGCGTCAGGAAGGCGGGGCTGCGCCAGCGGGGTCTGCTTCTGCTCTCGACTTCGGCAAGTGTGGCTGCTCCGTCTTGTCACCACGCGTGTGTTTGCATAGGGCAAGATCGGCAATATTTATACCTTAAAGGTGCCGAGATTGACGTAAGGATGGACATAGATACGTCAATAAAGATGTCATACGACTTGCTCGTTAGCACATTCTTTACTAAAGTTCTCTGTGAAATCAAAACAATGGCCGCACGGATTTTCCAGGTTGTCATAGGTTTGATTTGTTATGAGAACGTCGTATGCCTTATCAGGGGCTGGAGGAATGTCGCTTGTCTAATTAGATCTCAAGCGTTATGACCTAATCAGATAACACGTTCCTGTGCCGTAGTGTGACTGCGTCAGATAACGGTATCTGCATCATGGGGGCTTGTCTTGCCTCATGGGCTGACTGTTAGTTAACTTGATAGTTAGTTTAACCAGAATAGGGTCAGGAATAGGGGGATCGATTCAGAACCTATAGGAATACACGACAAGTCAACTGATCTGGGTTTAATCCATCACCGTTCTTTAGCTCACTCCGCCACCCCAGTTCAGACATGGCTATATGCAAATCAGTCTGACCCTGTGCCTTATGGGAACAGTCCAGCCCGAACTGCCAAGCCATGTCTTCCCTGGACCGGAATCAAGCTTCCCCGGACCGGTTTCTGGCATTACAGCCGTCTTCAGCCGGGCTTGCTTGACTCCAGTGGCAAAGTGAGCAAGGGACTCACGTCTGAGCATACCCTGCCAACTTAGGGCGAACAAAGAAAAACCAAAGGTGATGATGGACGGAGAATTGACAATACAAACACTCACCCCCAGTCAACTGATCTGGGTTTAATCCATCACCGTTCTTTAGCTCACTCCGCCACCCCAGTTCAGACATGGCTATATGCAAATCAGTCTGACCCCTGTGCCTTCTGGGAACAGTCCAGCCCGAACTGCCAAGCCATGTCTTCCCTGGACCGGAATCAAGCTTCCCAGGACCGGTTTCTGGCATTACAGCCGCCTTCAGCCGGGCTTGCTTGACTCCAGTGGCAAAGTGAGCAAGGGACTCACGTCTGAGCATACCCTGCCAACTTAGGGCGAACAAAGAAAAACAAAAGGTGATGATGGACGGAGCGTTGACAATACAAACACTCACCCCCAGTCAACTGATCTGGGTTTAATCCATCACCGTTCTTTAGCTCACTCCGCCACCCCAGTTCAGACATGGCTATATGCAAATCAGTCTGACCCTGTGCCTTCTGGGAACAGTCCAGCCCGAACTGCCAAGCCATGTCTTCCCTGGACCGGAATCAAGCTTCCCAGGACCGGTTTCTGGCATTACAGCCGTCTTCAGCCGGGCTTGCTTGACTCCAGTGGCAAAGTGAGCAAGGGACTCACATCTGAGCATACCCTGCCAACTTAGGGCGAACAAAGAAAAACCAAAGGTGATGATGGACGGAGCGTTGACAATACAAACACTCACCCCAGTCAACTGATCTGGGTTTAATCCATCACCGTTCTTTAGCTCACTCCGCCACCCCAGTTCAGACATGGCTATATGCAAATCAGTCTGACCCTGTGCCTTCTGAGAACAGTCCAGCCCGAACTGCCAAGCCATGTCTTCCCTGGACCGGAATCAAGCTTCCCAGGACCGGTTTCTGGCATTACAGCCGTCTTCAGCTGGGCTTGCTTGACTCCAGTGGCAAAGTGAGCAAGGGACTCGCGTCTGAGCATACCCTGCCAACTTAGGGCGAACAAAGAAAAACCAAAGGTGATGATGGATGGAGCGTTGACAATACAAACACTCACCCCCAGTCAACTGATCTGGGTTTAATCCATCACCGTTCTTTAGCTCACTCCGCCACCCCAGTTCAGACATGGCTATATGCAAATCAGTCTGACCCTGTGCCTTCTGGGAACAGTCCAGCCCGAACTGCCAAGCCATGTCTTCCCTGGACCGGAATCAAGCTTCCCAGGACCGGTTTCTGGCATTACAGCCGTCTTCAGCCGGGCTTGCTTGACTCCAGTGGCAAAGTGAGCAAGGGACTCACATCTGAGCATACCCTGCCAACTTAGGGCGAACAAAGAAAAACCAAAGGTGATGATGGATGGAGCGTTGAGAATACAAACACTCACCCCAGTCAACTGATCTGGGTTTAATCCATCACCGTTCTTTAGCTCACTCCGCCACCCCAGTTCAGATATGGCTATATGCAAATCAGTCTGACCCTGTGCCTTCTGAGAACAGTCCAGCCCGAACTGCCAAGCCATGTCTTCCCTGGACCGGAATCAAGCTTCCCAGGACCAGTTTCTGGCATTACAGCCGTCTTCAGCTGGGCTTGCTTGACTCCAGTGGCAAAGTGAGCAAGGGACTCGCGTCTGAGCATACCCTGCCAACTTAGGGCGAACAAAGAAAAACCAAAGGTGATGATGGATGGAGCGTTGACAATACAAACACTCACCCCCAGTCAACTGATCTGGGTTTAATCCATCACCGTTCTTTAGCTCACTCCGCCACCCCAGTTCAGACATGGCTATATGCAAATCAGTCTGACCCTGTGCCTTCTGGGAACAGTCCAGCCCGAACTGCCAAGCCATGTCTTCCCTGGACCGGAATCAAGCTTCCCAGGACCGGTTTCTGGCATTACAGCCGTCTTCAGCCGGGCTTGCTTGACTCCAGTGGCAAAGTGAGCAAGGGACTCACGTCTGAGCATACCCTGCCAACTTAGGGCGAACAAAGAAAAACCAAAGGTGATGATGGACGGAGCGTTGACAATACAAACACTCACCCCCAGTCAACTGATCTGGGTTTAATCCATCACCGTTCTTTAGCTCACTCCGCCACCCCAGTTCAGACATGGCTATATGCAAATCAGTCTGACCCTGTGCCTTATGGGAACAGTCCAGCCCGAACTGCCAAGCCATGTCTTCCCTGGACCGGAATCAAGCTTCCCCGGACCGGTTTCTGGCATTACAGCCGTCTTCAGCCGGGCTTGCTTGACTCCAGTGGCAAAGTGAGCAAGGGACTCACGTCTGAGCATACCCTGCCAACTTAGGGCGAACAAAGAAAAACCAAAGGTGATGATGGACGGAGCGTTGACAATACAAACACTCACCCCCAGTCAACTGATCTGGGTTTAATCCATCACCGTTCTTTAGCTCACTCCGCCACCCCAGTTCAGACATGGCTATATGCAAATCAGTCTGACCCCTGTGCCTTCTGGGAACAGTCCAGCCCGAACTGCCAAGCCATGTCTTCCCTGGACCGGAATCAAGCTTCCCAGGACCGGTTTCTGGCATTACAGCCGCCTTCAGCCGGGCTTGCTTGACTCCAGTGGCAAAGTGAGCAAGGGACTCACGTCTGAGCATACCCTGCCAACTTAGGGCGAACAAAGAAAAACCAAAGGTGATGATGGACGGAGCGTTGACAATACAAACACTCACCCCCAGTCAACTGATCTGGGTTTAATCCATCACCGTTCTTTAGCTCACTCCGCCACCCCAGTTCAGACATGGCTATATGCAAATCAGTCTGACCCTGTGCCTTCTGGGAACAGTCCAGCCCGAACTGCCAAGCCATGTCTTCCCTGGACCGGAATCAAGCTTCCCAGGACCGGTTTCTGGCATTACAGCCGTCTTCAGCCGGGCTTGCTTGACTCCAGTGGCAAAGTGAGCAAGGGACTCACATCTGAGCATACCCTGCCAACTTAGGGCGAACAAAGAAAAACCAAAGGTGATGATGGACGGAGCGTTGACAATACAAACACTCACCCCAGTCAACTGATCTGGGTTTAATCCATCACCGTTCTTTAGCTCACTCCGCCACCCCAGTTCAGACATGGCTATATGCAAATCAGTCTGACCCTGTGCCTTCTGAGAACAGTCCAGCCCGAACTGCCAAGCCATGTCTTCCCTGGACCGGAATCAAGCTTCCCAGGACCGGTTTCTGGCATTACAGCCGTCTTCAGCTGGGCTTGCTTGACTCCAGTGGCAAAGTGAGCAAGGGACTCGCGTCTGAGCATACCCTGCCAACTTAGGGCGAACAAAGAAAAACCAAAGGTGATGATGGATGGAGCGTTGACAATACAAACACTCACCCCCAGTCAACTGATCTGGGTTTAATCCATCACCGTTCTTTAGCTCACTCCGCCACCCCAGTTCAGACATGGCTATATGCAAATCAGTCTGACCCTGTGCCTTCTGGGAACAGTCCAGCCCGAACTGCCAAGCCATGTCTTCCCTGGACCGGAATCAAGCTTCCCAGGACCGGTTTCTGGCATTACAGCCGTCTTCAGCCGGGCTTGCTTGACTCCAGTGGCAAAGTGAGCAAGGGACTCACGTCTGAGCATACCCTGCCAACTTAGGGCGAACAAAGAAAAACCAAAGGTGATGATGGACGGAGCGTTGACAATACAAACACTCACCCCCAGTCAACTGATCTGGGTTTAATCCATCACCGTTCTTTAGCTCACTCCGCCACCCCAGTTCAGACATGGCTATATGCAAATCAGTCTGACCCTGTGTCTTCTGGGAACAGTCCAGCCCGAACTGCCAAGCCATGTCTTCCCTGGACCGGAATCAAGCTTCCCAGGACCGGTTTCTGGCATTACAGCCGTCTTCAGCCGGGCTTGCTTGACTCCAGTGGCAAAGTGAGCAAGGGACTCACGTCTGAGCATACCCTGCCAACTTAGGGCGAACAAAGAAAAACCAAAGGTGATGATGGACGGAGCGTTGACAATACAAACACTCACCCCCAGTCAACTGATCTGGGTTTAATCCATCACCGTTCTTTAGCTCCCTCCGCCACCCCAGTTCAGACATGGCTATATGCAAATCAGTCTGACCCCTGTGCCTTCTGGGAACAGTCCAGCCCGAACTGCCAAGCCATGTCTTCCCTGGACCGGAATCAAGCTTCCCAGGACCGGTTTCTGGCATTACAGCCGCCTTCAGCCGGGCTTGCTTGACTCCAGTGGCAAAGTGAGCAAGGGACTCACGTCTGAGCATACCCTGCCAACTTAGGGCGAACAAAGAAAAACCAATGGTGATGATGGACGGAGCGTTGACAATACAAACACTCACCCCCAGTCAACTGATCTGGGTTTAATCCATCACCGTTCTTTAGCTCACTCCGCCACCCCAGTTCAGACATGGCTATATGCAAATCAGTCTGACCCTGTGCCTTCTGGGAACAGTCCAGCCCGAACTGCCAAGCCATGTCTTCCCTGGACCGGAATCAAGCTTCCCAGGACCGGTTTCTGGCATTACAGCCGTCTTCAGCCGGGCTTGCTTGACTCCAGTGGCAAAGTGAGCAAGGGACTCACGTCTGAGCATACCCTGCCAACTTAGGGCGAACAAAGAAAAACCAAAGGTGATGATGGACGGAGTGTTGACAATACAAACACTCACCCCCAGTTATCTTGTAGCCTTTGGGGATGGCGATGGGTAGTGCGGAGGCAGGGTTCAGCCTGGTCTCTGTGAGGAAGATGATGTCCAAGGTGAGGGATGAGATTGTGTCCCAGATCTCCATGGTGTGTTTGCAGAGCGATCATGCATTGAGTAAAATGCACCAGAGTTGTACCGTGGTGGCCTCTGTCGGCGTGGTGGATGCAGTCATGCTTTCGGTGTCTCTGGCGTTGTTGGACATGTGCAGCAGCAGTTGTTGTCAGTGCCCAGTGCTCTGAGGTCTGTGGCGGTGTAGCTGAGAGGGGTAGAAGAACTGTCCCACCGCGGTCAAGTGCAGATGGGCTTGCCTTCGGCGCGCCCACTGGTCGGCAGTGCTGGCACTTCCATTATGTAGGTTATGGGAGGGGATGGGAGTGTCGAAACAAGCGTGAAAGGAGTTGGCGGTGCTGAGGCTACAAAACAACGACACAGTTACAGGGGGAAAGAAGAGAGGTTAAGTAAAATACGGCTAAACAGAGAAGGAAAAGTTATTCTGGGGAGAACAATGTTGCTGACAATCACTGGCTAAACTCACTGGAGACAGTTACATGGAAAAAAATAGCGGCGAAATACAGGCAATGAAGGTTGATTAGAGTAGACTCAAAATGGGGCAAAACTAAACCACACAACATGCGGCTAAACTGGCTTTCTAAACTCACTGGGAAACAGGATACAATGTGCAGGCAGCACGGAGCACAGAGTCGAACGCTGACAGTAGAATGTGTGGTAGGGTCAGGACAACTGCAGGCTTGGGGAGCAGATCAGAGATCTGCAGATTATGTAGCAGATGATGAATTATGTGGCAAATTGGGCAAATTCATATTTATGTGGGAAACAAAGCGGATGCAAAATTGCAGAATTCCAGCTGACCTACATACAGGAGTACGAAAAGGAAGAAATTAGCATGTCAATTCTTTTCTAACTCACAAAAAAACCTGTACATGAACTGTTCAAATTTTTCAACAAACATCAACAGTTATAAAATCACATTTTGTTTTGTACTTTTGAAGTGTGATGGAAACGAAGATGTTAATGGGATCAAAACAAATCTTGGTGATGCACAAATGATAAATATTGTATTGTGTGATATGGCAGAATGTGCATAGCGCTTACTAATCCTATATTTGGCACTGAAATGCTTTCTTACATGGGCAGCAAGCTACGCCATATAGGGTGGTGTGCAGTTGGAAGGGTGTTGTCTTTGTTTTGTGATCCAACGTGGGAAGTGTTTCCATGTCATATGCGATAATCACTGAGGTGCAGTTATTGTACTATGGGATGATGAGATGTGAGAGACCCACACGTGCAGTTTATGGATTTTCAGTACAAAAGCAACTTTGAACAGCTCTGCAGGTGTCTTTATGGTATTACTTATAATTATAGTCTGCTTAGCACGTTACTGCACTGGGTTGTCAGTCTGAGATTTTGTGTGTAGTTGTGGGCCTGAGCTGGCATGGCCATAGGGAGAGAGAAGTGGAGGGATCTGCTGGGATGTACATTGTTACTATCATCTCATATCTGAGTGTCATTGTGGGATGTAAAGAAGCAACCATAATGTATATATACATATTTCAAACCTGAAATTGTGGACTAGATTAAAGTCCTCCAAATGACCCTCAGTGTAAGACAGATCTCTTCAGTTATTCCATGCCTCTTCATTTGGTGCTGTCTTAGGTGAAGGCAGAGAACAAATCTTCAGCATTTTGGATTAATTGCAATTTTCGGATGATGAATACGGGTGCATCAGGGTACAGGCTGGTGGCATAGCCAAGCTTGGAGATTAGGAGAATGGCTTGCAATTTCTGTTGATATCCAAGTTATGGGAGTATACAATGTAGTGTTTCCATTGTGTAGAAACCATTCTGGGTGACGTTTTTTAATATGTGGTATCAAGTATAGGTCAGAATCCATGGTTACCCTTCGGTTTCTGACTTTTTTTTCAAAACATTTTTATTATTTTGTCAATATAATGCAATTTTCAGAGTACAATACTATGACTCTTCGCAATGATGTACAATGCATCAACAATTCCAACTCCCCCCACCCTCCAGGTAGCTCTGTTGGAATACAAATGAGAGTTATTAATATTGTATAAAGACAGCAATGCATCTGTGGTAGGTTTACACATAGGTTCAGGAATAAGTTGTGTGATGACAAAGGGAGTATCCCTATCACATTCATAAAGTCCTTCACCAGGCTATGTTCAGGAGCAGTGGCAGATGGCAGAGTAGTGTACCAGGACTCATGTATCTCCTGTGGACAGATCAGAATTGTTCTCGTCTCTATTAAGGTCTAGGAGCATATGCCCCCATGCATCCAGATCATCCTCCAAACGTTCATCACGTCTGACATGTTTGATCTGGACCTCCTCAGCCGCTGCCCATTCCGACATATCTCACAGGCCTAGGTTTCTGACTTCTCTTGATATTGTCGGAGAGTCCTCATGCTCATATGCCATATGGTGGTGGACTGGTATTTTTTCTATTGTCTGCAGTTTATATTATGTTATTTTGTGGTATCTTTAGATGTTACTTCATCATCCATGTGTTTATGCATAAAGGCAGTTATTGATTTTTTAACTATAGACCACCCATTTTTTAAATAATTAGCATATTTGTAATGGGTAAAGTTGAATGATTTAATCAGGTTTGGTAAGGGGGTTAGGTAGATGTTGAATAATAGTGGGGACATGATGGACCCCTGCCCTGGGATGCCAAAGTGTTGTGTGAAGAGCTGATGAGAAAGGTTGTACCAACACTAGGTCACAGCAACAGCTAAGAGGCCAATAAATCAATGGACATTAGCTGAACTCTCTTATCACATTTCGCATACAGTATGTCAAACACAAATGTGCTGTGTGAAAAGATTGCACAACTGTACAGGACATTGAGTCATGTTATTCTTAAGCCAGAAACTTTCATGACTTTTTCTATTCTTGATACATAGGTGGTTGCCACTACCTAATCCTACTAGCCACTCAGAAACAATGTCCAGACAGGAAAGTCCAGATTCTAATACAGCATAGTGCTTTGATTATGCTGTTGTGCTGGGGCAGTCAGCACAAGTCAGGTATGACTTAAATTTGACATTGCTCCCGCCTACACTGCCTGTTGTGAAATATAGCCTATTTAGATAATGTATTTACTCTAGAGATCTTTATTTTGTTTTCAGGAGCCGGATAGTTTGTAAGGTTAATTTTCCTGCTGAACAGTGATGTACATACCCTACCTAACAGTAGTGTGAATCTGAAATGAACCAATATAGCCTGCCATGTAACAGGGGGCTGCTATAACGGACTGACCATCTTTAAAAAATGATTTACTATCTAGAAAATCCTGCCAAGGTCAACATGCTAAGGATTCGTCTCCTTGAACCACATTTTGTGGAAACCATAATCATCTGTATTATAATTAGGGCTCCCGGTTTTACGGTATTTATTTTTTGACATTTCCGTCTATATTTATCCATATTTATTTTTTGTCAACTTTATCTGTATTTATCCATATTTATTATGGGTTTTGTGTAAAAAATAAAGTCGAAACTGGTATATTTCCACATTTAATAAACCAATAAATATGAAGTCATGCTTGAATGCATGCCAGGTTTCAGTGATAGGAAAACCCGTAGAAGATAAATAAATGCACTTATATAAAATATGAACATTTCAGTATCAGCCTTGTGCATAGCTACTGCTGTTTAAGCCTCTTTACTAAAATCCATTTTTTTCAAACCCCTTACCTATCAATCCACACAGTTATTGACCTGCCAGTCATGGCAAAGGGCATTTAGAATCACTCAAAAAGCAATTTCAGTTTTTATTCACATTTAAAACTAAATACAGACAAGAAAATAAATGGTTTTCTGTCTGTATTTATCTGTAAAAATCAGTAAAAACGGAAAACAAGGAGCCTTTATTATAATTTACCTCTCTAGACATCGATTAACATTTTCGGATATATTGGGATCTCAGATCTATGCAATATGAATCTGCTTTTTAAAATTTATTGACACCTTTGACATTCTGCTTTATCTTTATCTATGTTATGGTCATAGCAAATAATCTGCTGTTATGAGGTCCTGTGTAATTAATGTACCTAATTTGTAATACTTGGTGAACATTTGGAAGAAGTGTAGGAACACTAGGTGGAAGGAATTAATGAATACTCACAGATTCTGGACTATTCCTTCACAGAAATATGAGGAAAATCTGAGATATAGCCAACGTTTGGTGCATGCATGGCACTTTGGGTAAGAAAAGATATTGGAATCCACCCCAGAATATTGTAGGTGCCTTGTTCTCAGAAATGCCTGAGGTTGTCAGGTTTCCCAAGGTGCATACCAAAACACTGGCCTAAATACTGCGGGTACCCACATCACCAGAAAGGGTCAGTTTGCAAGACCTTATGTCTTAGGGGATGCTTATGAAGATTTTCCTTTCACAGTTAATAGCCCAGTCACACAAGTGGCACACTATTGTTATTGGGAGAGGTATAAGAACGCTGTGCTTTAACTTTTGCTTTGCTGTGTAACGTCAAGTGCGCTGAGCAATACAAAAAAAACAAAAAATCAAACTTGGGTCTTGTGGAAAGCATTTCCAACTTTGATTGACTTTTATTTTTGTAAAAGAAAATGTTTATGGTGTTTCTGCAAGAAACCTTTACTTTTCCAGTGCTTTGGACGACGGCACTATGAAGGTAGCATGGTGGATGTCAGTGGGTTGTCTTCTGCCCTAAAGCATTTGAAACTCTCTAAATCATCCATGCAGCCTGAGGACCAGTCCTAAGAGAAATGACAACAAGCTACAGGGATATGATGGTCACATTGCACTAATGTCTTTGTTCCAGGATCGTTGGGGGCTTCTCCATTTCCAGGAGTTCACCAGGATGGGTTGGCATTTAGGACTTAGAATTAACAAAAAGCACAGTGGTGGAAGAAAGGTGACAGGTGCTGCTAATAGCCATGCACAGCCAAGAGAAAGTTTCAGTTGCCATACATGGTCTATGGAGACGAGGGCTAGGGAGGGAATACAAATATTGAGACGTACAGATTAGATAGAAAAGAAAATAGAGAGACGATGTGTTGGAACAGAAAGGAGAATAAATAGGACAAGCAAGAGAGACAGAAATGGAAAAGTAGATGCAGCAGCAAACAGAAAGGGGAAGTGAGGAAAAGGTTGAAAGAGGAAGTGGGGACAGAGATTAGACAATGGGGGGAGAATAGAGAAATGAAAAGAGGGCCTAAATGAGCACAGTGAGAGCTAGATACACATGGTGGTTGAGAATTTTAAGTGGAATTTATAATTCATCATATTTTGGCCAATACTCTAGGCCCAAGGTGATTTCAATGTAGAATGTTGCACTTTATTTTCTAAAAGGGATCTTGGGTAAGATCCAAAAATTACCTTGCATAGTGGTCTTTAAACTTCTAATAATGTCTAACCTTTGTTACTCCAACCACATTGCTTTTTGCAGATTGCTCAACAATGGTTATATGCGCTTGTTGAGATGTGCTGACACCTTCTCTTTTGATGCATATCAGCCATGTCTGCATTTGCTGGTATAGTCAATGGAAAGTATGACCTACTTGCTGAGAATTCAAAGTTCTATTAAGGAGGTGATTTGGTTTTCTAGTGTACATTGAAATATGGCACTAGCTTGACTTTCATCTGCACCTGTAGTAATGCCAAACAATTCCTCTTCAAGCACATTGTTAGACCTGGCATCTTTGGCGTGATTTCCTCCTGTATTTTTTTTTTTTTTTTGTAAAATTTTTTATTTTGCAAAACACAGAGATAAAACAGTAAACAAAAGTTACCGCATCGGGTGCATAGATGGTCCCATACAGTGGGAAAGCAATAATGCAAGACGAGGCAATAATGCAGTGCACGAGAAGCGAGTAGATGCCAGGCTCCAACATCCGCAGAAAAGATGTAGTCTCGAATGTAACCCCAGTTGGGGAATACGTCTAGTCCAGCCGGTAGAAGTTCAGAGTCACAAAGCCATCAAACTAAGCCTCGTCCCAGCGGCACATATGCCCCAATAGCGGAACACAAACTTAACTTCCCCCATCCCAACCCCCCCCCCTCCCGTGACGGCGCCTCATCCATTCCTCACTCATCCATCACACACACTTAGAACTGAAACAGATGTAGGGTCCTCAGCGATGCCGGGCAAACTGCCGAGGGTAAACCAGTAGAGAGAAAGGACACCAGGGGGCCCCATGTGTGCTTAAAGTTTTTGTAGTTGCCTAGGAAGATGTCCGCCATTCTCTCAAGACTCAGAAGCCTCCACAGCCTAGCGTGCCAAAGTGAGATCGCCGGTGCCTCTTTCCGCTTCCATGCGGCCGCCAGCGTGAGCTTGGCAGCGCCGAGGCAGAGCCATAGAATCTTCTTGTCCGCGCGCGTCTGGTGCTCAAGGCCAGGATCCCGCAGGCCCAGGACCACGGATGCCAAAGAGTTATCAATGGGATACTGCAAAATATCTTTAATATGGGATAGAATCTCGTCCCAGAAGGGTTTGATGACCGGGCAATCCCACCAGATGTGGCGGAAGTCCCCCAGCAGGCCACAGCCCCTCCAACATCTATCCGAAACTACCGGGTAAATACGGTGAAGTCGGGCGGGGACCATGTACCATTGTGTGAGAGTCTTCAAATGAGCCTCCCTCAGTAGAATTGAGTGGTTAAATTGCGTCATGTCCCTCCACAACGCCGACCATTCTCCATCGGCGATGTCCCTCCCCACCATCTCCTCCCACTGTTCCATGTAGCGCGGTCTAGGAGAAAGGGCAGAACGAAGCAACAGTTGGTATAGAAAGGAGATGGCCCCCTTCATGGCAGATGTTTTCAGCAGAAAGGCCTCAAATTCGGAGAGAGGCCTCGTGGCAGCCTCCCGAACTCCAGGTGACGTGGCCCAGTGGAGCAGTTGCATATGCCTGTATTTTTCAGTTGGCTGCACATGGTAATCCCGCATGCAATTCTCAAAAGTCAGGGGATCAGAGCCATGGAACAGATGGAGCAATGCGCGGCATCCTCCCTCCCTCCAAGTATCAAAGGGACCCTCGGCGAGTGCCGGCTGGAACGCCGGATTGAAATGCAATGGAGTGAATGGAGACGGGAAGGTCGTCCATCGCTCATCCCCCGCCAGGGTGTCCCATACTTTCAGTGTAGTCCCTGTGGGCGTACTAATGTACGCGTTCAACGGTCGATCACGCTTGGGCTTCCAGGCCAAATCCCATATGGACCGGCCAGTCACGCTCCGGTCCATATGCAACCAATGTTTGTCGGAAAATTGCTGTGACCATTCCACCATGACTCTTAGTTGGGCAGCTTTATAATAGAGGTGTAGGTCCGGGAGGCCGACCCCTCCGTCAGCCCGCAACCGTCGCAAGAGTGCAAACGAAAGCCGCGCCCGACCTCCCTGCCAGACAAATTTTAAGATCAATGTTCTGAGCTGTCCAAAAAATGAAGTGCTCAGTGGAATCGGTAGGGCCTGAAAGAGATACAAGTATTTAGGGAGAAGGACCATTTTAATGGCATGCACCCTACCCAACCATGACAGGAATTTGGGCTTCCACTTCTCCAGTTCGGCCCGCGTCTTAGCCACCAAGGGCGGGAAGTTGGCAGCAAATAAGCCACCCACCGTGGGAGTGAGGTGGACTCCTAAGTAAAGTATCGAGCCCGAAGCCCAGGGTAGCGGCGTCGAAGTGCCTACCCGAGCAACGTCGGCTTGTGATAAGGTTAAATTCAGGACATAAGACTTGCCGTAGTTTACCTTGAAGCCAGCCACTCCCTCGAATTCCAGCAAAAGATCCCGCACGCATGGGAGAGAGTTAGCGGGGTCAGCCACTGATAGCAGAACATCATCCGCAAAGAGAGAGATTTTGTGCTGCTCCCCTGTGAATGGAATGCCCTTCACCCCCTCATGCTCCCGGACCGCCATCGCCAAGGGTTCAATGCTAAGCGCAAACAATAAGGGAGAGAGGGGGCATCCTTGTCTGGTACCCCGCGAGTGCTGGAAGAAGGCCGATAGGTGGCCGTTCACCGCCACCCTCGAGCGCGGGCTACAGAAATTAGCCCTCACCATGGTGATGAACCGGTCGGAGAACCCAAACGCCTGCAACGTGTGAAATAGAAAGTTCCAGTCCACGCGGTCGAAGGCCTTCTCCGCATCTAGGCCTACCAATACCGCCGGAATGTGGAACCTGTTCGCCTTCTCAATGAGATGAATCACCCTGCGCGTATTGTCGTGCGTTTGGCGGCCTTTGATAAAACCGGATTGATCCGGATGAACAATCGCCGGTAACAAGTCCTGGAGGCGGCTCGCTAGTATCGCCGAATACAGCTTCGCGTCAATATTAAGCAAGGCTATGGGGCGGAAGGAGGGACAGAGCTCAGGATCCTTCCCCGGCTTCGGCAGGACCGTAATCACCGCTTCCGCCAGAGTCCCTGTATTCACTCCGGACGTAGCCATGTCATTAAAGAGGGCAACTAGAAAGTCGCACACCTCAGTTGCGTAGGTTTTATAGAAGACAGCAGTGTACCCATCCGGGCCGGGGGCTTTATGTAATTTCAAGTTTTTAATGGCGGAGAGGACTTCCTCCCTCGAGATCGGAGCCTCTAACAGATCGTTCCACGCCTTGGAGACCTGTGGGAGCGGTAAGCGCTGCAGGAACTCCCGCTGCGCCGTCGCATCCAACTCCTCGCCCGTATACAAATCGGCATAAAAGCGGCCAAATATGTCCGCCTTCGCCCCGTCTCGATGATGGAGAACTCCTGCGGGGTCTCTGATCCCTCCTATGTATTCACGTTCCCTCTTGTCCCGCAATTGCCGGGCCAAGTGTCTGCCAATCTTATTGCCACTAGAGTATGAATGTCGCCCCAATCGCAAGAGAGTAAGCTCGGCTCTATTCGCATAGTGTGCCTTCAATTTGCCCCTAACCGCCGTAAGCGGACGCAGAGTCACCCTCGAGGGATTGAGCTTATGAGCCCTCTCGAGTTCAAGCACCTCGGCTTCCAGTGCGTCCCGCTCCTTTCTACGCAGGGTGTTAAGTTGCGAGTTGAGGCCCAAGCACGTCCCTCTGATCGTCGCCTTAAAGGCGTCCCATGTAGTCGTCAGAGAAGTATCCGACGGTGGATTGCACTCGAAAAATTCACGGATGGCCAGGCGTAAGGCTTGATTGGAAACCTCATCCCTGACCACTGACGCCGGGAAGTACCACTTCCGGCTCGCGGTGTCGGGTGGCGCCCAACGGAGAGTGAGCACCAAGAGACTGTGGTCCGATACCGAAATCGGAAGAATGGCGGCATCTAAAATGTTCCCTCTGAGGGACTGGCTAAGAAAAATGTGATCCAAGCGAGAGTAGGAGTGGTGCACATGTGAAAAGAATGTGTAGTCTTTCATGGCAGGGTGGAAAATTCGCCATCCGTCTACTAGACCCAACTCCCCCACCCCTTGCTGCGTGGAATCCGAAAAGACCCCTGTGTCCGCCCTACGCCCCCCCGAGCTGTCCAAATCCCTGTCCCACACCAAGTTAAAATCTCCCAACAGGAGCAAGAGCCCCTCCGCAAAGTCCCCAATCTTCTCCAGCAATTCTTGCAAATACTTGTTCTGACCCGCATTGGGCAAATATACTACCACAAACGTACACAACCTGCCCTGAATGTGCCCCTTAACCATCAGCCATCGACCCTCCTTGTCATGTCGGACCTCCACCGGCTGAAAATGCAACGTAGCCCTGAACAGAAGCGCCACCCCCCGATGCTTCGTAACAGCAGAGGACCTGTAAACAATGGGGTATGCCCTATGGCGAAGCCTCGCCTCATCCTTTCGTGCCAAGTGGGTTTCTTGCAATCCAACCACATCAAGTTGATGATCCATCACATACTTCAGTACTCTCTGCCGCTTCTGTGGCGAATTCAAGCCCTTAACATTCCACGTCCCTACACTAAGTGGCATAGCGGAAAGAAAACCCAAAAATCGCTCTCAGCATGCCAAGTGCCACCCACCCCGCATTCAGCCCCGCCATCAGGCAGCAGACAACCAGTAGCATCCAGAACGTACGTGGCACTAAGGTGCCAGCAGGAAAGTACGCACTCAGCAGCAGACACACAACAAACATCCCCTTCGGCCCTCCGTCACGGGTCCCTCCCCACCGTCCCCAACAACCCCCATCCCCACCCCACCCCAGTAGATAAGCAATCCAAGCATAGCACAAGTCACAGCGCCCCCCCAACCCCGAGCCCCCAAACTCCCCAACACCCAACCCTACCCGTAGAGAAAGAAACAACAAACAAAAGAAGTGGAAATCATAAAGGATAAAGAGAATACTCATCAGGTCCAGTAGTCCAAAGTTCGTGAGGGGCCTTCCTAACTGGAAGTGGAGCAGGGGTGCCAGTTGGTCAACCCCCGCGGCCATGGTCTGAGGTGTCTTCCCAAAAAGTACATCCATACCCAGACCAAGGCAACGAAGCCCCCCCAGCGCCGATCCTGGTCAGATCAAATCCGTGGTGGTCATGCCGCTCCAGAGCTTTCTTGCGTATCCGCCAGAGTGGCTGAGGCCACCGAAGCCACTGCTTCGGCCCTTTCCTGCAAACCAGAGGCACGATCCGGCCGCCGCCGGTCTGGGGAAGCCCCAACCCTATGCCATGAGGACGAGCGGTGGCGTCTCCTAGATGGCGAAGCATTCGCCTCCTGTGAAGAAGGGACATCCTGTAGACCCAAGAGGTCCTTTGCTGCTTGAAGAGAATTAATCTGTGCCAGCCGATTCTGCCATCGGAAGATGATCCTGAAGGGGTGGCCCCATGAGTAGGAGATGTTACGTTCTCTCAAGAAGGTAGTCACCGGACGAAACTCCCTTCTCTTCCGCAGCGTGGAGGCTGCCAAGTCCTGGAACAGCTGAGGGGCATGGCCCCTGAATTGCAGTGACGTGATGGCCCTGGCTTTGCGAAGAATGCGTTCTTTGATTTGGAAATCATGAACACAGACGAGGATGTCAGGAGGGGGACCCCTTCCTCGCCTAGGCAGACCCACTCTGTGTACTCTATCCATCTCGATTTCCCTCACCTCCTCCTCGTCCAAGATCTGTAAAAACAAGTCCCGGACGTAACCACGCAGGTCTCCCGCCTCACCATCCCACGGCACCGCCCGAATGCGGATGTTGTTCCTCCTGGAACGGTTTTCCAGGTCCTCCGTGTGCAACTGTAGGTCCAGATTCTGTTCGGTGAGGCGGATGATATCTTGTTGCAGCAAGTGCACATCGTTAGCCATGCTCAAATCATGGTCTTCCAGGGTCGCCACTCTCTCGCCAATGCCGTCCACGTCTCTGCGCACTTCCCTCAGGTCAGAGGCCAACTGAGCCTTGAGCTCAGAAATATCCTCCTTAATGGATGCAAATAGTTCAGACATGAAGGCCTTAGTAGCAGGCGCCTCGTCATCCGACACCTTCTGCGAGCCACTGGCCCCCGGGGACGCCGGCTGCTGAGAGGACTTGGAAGCTCCATCCTTACCCTGTCGACCCCCCTTGCGTGACACGGTGGACATCTTGGCTGGTGACACGCAGACCGGGGGAACAGACCCCCCCAGTCAGACAGGAAACAGGCGCTATGGGAGCTCGTGGAGCCCGAGGATCGCAACGCTTCTTACCAGGCAGCTCAAATGGAACCCCCTCACTATCCAGGGATCACCGGAAGGCAGATCTGAAGCAGGCGAGCCATATGCTGGGGGTCAGGGGTCCCTACCACCAACTAGGTGCGAGCAGGAGGCAGGGCTCTTCAGGGCAAGGCAGTCACAGTCCACTCCAAGGGTAGCGCTGTCCACGCCGTGGCCTCCGGGAAGTAACTGAACTGGAACTGCGTCAGATGCAGATGAGATGCGGACCCAGGGGGCAAGGGTGCAGCAGTCCGGCCCCAGCAATCCGGTCCCCTAACGGGGTCTGTGATCCAAACGGGTCTGCACTGCTCACTCGAGGCCGTGGATCACGACGCAGGTCGCCCTGGCACCACGTGGCAACTGCAATCGTCCAGCCAGCCCCCGCCTATAAGCCAAAGCAGTGTCGCAGCAGTTGTAGAGAGCTCCAGGTCCCGCTGCCCCAGGTATCACGGCCGCTCACGCCCCCTCCTGGAGAGGCACTCACCCTGCCGACAGCCCTCGCTCGGGTCGGCACCGCAGCCGGGCCCTTACTTCGACCCTGCACCGCCTGTTCACATCAGCACTGGGCCCCGCGTGATACCACGCTCCTCCAGTGGCCCTGGTCTGCGCAGCCCGCCGGTAGTCTGCCGGTTCTGGACGCTCCGTGGCGTGCTCACCGCACCTCTACTGTCCGGCCGCCGGAGTCACCTCCACCTTCTTGCTGTCCCCGCCGTCCTCCGCAACAGGGCTCTGAAGCCCAGGCTCGTGTCCCTGCCGGCAGGACCCCTGCCCCCACCTCCGGCAGGCGCTGAATAAACACAGGCGGCACTTCCCCAAGTGCCGCGAGCGCAGCAAGTCACCACGTCGGCTCCCCGACTACGCGAGGCCGGTGCTTCACAGGCCCCAGAGGCGAGGTATCCCTGCGGACGTTCAAGGGTCACTCCGCTCCTCAGACGGCACCGCTGCACTCCGCTGCGTTGGGGGCCCTTCCGCCACCCCTCTGGACCCGGGCAGCTACACCAGGACCGCGCTGTTAGTAGCTTTTTCGGATCGGCGCCGGAGAGACCTGAAGAAGCGTCCTACTCCGACGCCATCTTGGCCACGCCCCTCCCTCCTGTATTTTTGACGCTGTGCTGGATTTCGTTTTCGCTGGTTTAGATGCTTTGGGCACTTTGCCACTGCTGATCAGTGTCAAAGTGCAAGTGCTCCCTGGGTAAATTTCTATTATGATTGGTTATCCATGATTGGCAGATTTGTTTCATCAGTCGGTCCCTAGTAAAGTGCCCTGTGTGCCCGGGCTGGTGATTCAAATGTTACTAGTGGGCCTGCAGCCCTGATTGTGCCATCCACATGAGTAGCCCTCAAATGGTGTCTCAGGCCTGCCACCGCAGTGCCTGTGTGCAGTTGCTAACTGCCATACTGATCAGTGTCCCCACTGGACAGGCCTAACCCTTCCCTTTCTGTACACATTGGACACCCCTATGGAAGGCCCAAGGTACCCCCCTGGGCAGGGTGCAGTGTATGTGAGAGGTAGAGCATGTACTAGTGTGAGTGACATGCTCTGATAGTGAAATACTGCCAATTTCGTTTTTCACTATTGAAAGGCTATCTTGCCCATAGGCTAGGATGGGGAATGCTGTGTATAATGTTCACCTGCATATCTTCCCATAGGAGCAAGATATAAATTGACGTCTGGCATCCCTGAACTCAGAATTTAATAACCCATCTTTTAGGAAGGATGGTTCTTAAATCCTTGAGAACAGCACTTTTAGAAAGTGGATGTTTACTTGTCTGACCTCTCTGTGTGCCTTTGCCTGTTTGTGAATTGGCTGTCTGGTTTGTGAGTGACAGGGGCTGGGTGGCTCCAGGAAGCTGGGTGAGTCAGCTCTAGGCTGAATAGCGTCATCTGCATCTTTAGTGGTGGGAGGGGATAGCACTTGGGCCTGAATAGGGCTGTGCCTGCCTTCCACAATGCTGGCTCGACCTCCTGCTGGGCGGTTGACGACCCTGCCCCTCTCTCTCAAAGGGACAAAGGAGTCATGTAAACAGAGTGCTCCAGGACTGACCAGAACTGGTTTGGATTCTGCAAAGGCATCTCTGCCTTCAGAGAACAAAGAGAATATTTGTATAAAAAGGGGTACCCAGACCCCAAGACTTTAGGTCATCCTGGAATCAAGAAGGAACCTCTGCCAAGGAGAAAAGCTGGAAGACTGAATAGGAAGGACTGCCCTGCTGTGTGTTTGTAGGCTGACCTGCAGTTGCTATTCTGCCAAGGAGAGGGGAAGGACTTTGCTGTTGCTGTGTCCCCTGCTTGAAGAGATCCCCAAGAGCCTGAGGAGACCTGGCCTCCTGTTAAGACGTCCCAGGAACAAAACGACTTCACCCCCAGCTTTCCCCCTGAACTCTGCTGTGTGAGTTCTGACCTGCCTAGAGTGCTTGATCCTGTTGTGGGGCCTCTGGGGGTTGTTTTTTGCTGTTTGGGGAGCTGGAAAAGAAGAAAAGAAGAAGATCTCCAATTTTGCACGCATCGCTCGCTTGCGGAGCGCATCGTCGTCATTTCGAGAAGATTTCTGTTGACGCGAAGATCGTCACAGCGCCTGTTGCCGCTGCCAGACCCAATGCGTCGCTCGCTTGTGGAGTGCAATGCCCTGGTGTGGGAAAATTCCTGTTGCTGCGAATATCGTCGCAGAGCCTGTTGTAGCTGTGGGAACCGTTGCACCGCTCACCTGCAGACGCATCCCGTCGCTGTGAACATCGTCGCAGAGTGCAGCGCCAACGCATCGAGGGGCCGCGACAGAAGAGGATCAATGCTACGCCACGCAGCTGCACCGAAGATCGTCGCCGCCCTGAAGATCGTCGCATCGTGCCTGTGCGGGACGCTTCCTATCGGAGAACCTGCAACCCGGAATCCATACAAGGTATCGCATC